>NC_139142.1:175099588-175614588 GCF_964270905.1 Leucopleurus acutus
TAAATTAGGTAGGGGCATGAGTTCTCTTAAAAACTCTCTTTTATGAAAATCAATCCCTTCATTCAGGATGAATTAAGTTCCTATTATAAACACAAAACCATTCTGGAAACCATTCCTAATCTTGGCTTTTCCTAATTATGCAGTGACTTGGAATCCTAAAGCATCAACACTGAATGTACATGGAGTTTATATCTACTCTAAATAAAGCAAAGAGAAATAGATTAGTATAGCATTTGGAGTCAGAGGCAGGATGCTTACTATTTATGAGTAAGCATTTATATCCCAGTCTTTTTCAGACAGAGAAAGACAAATACCATATGATATTACTTATATGTGGAATATAAAATATGATACAAATGAACTTATTTACAAAACAGAAACAGACTCACGGAAATAGAGAACAAACTTACGGTTACCAAAGGGGAAAGGGTGGGGAAGGATAAATTAAGAGTTTGGGATTAGCAGATACACACTACTATATATAAAATAGATAAGGAACTGTATTCAATATCTTGTAATAACCTATAATGGAAAAGAATCTGAAAAAAAATATATCTCTGAATCACTTTGCTATACAACAGAAACTAACAGAACATTGTAAACTAGCTATACTTCAATAAAAAAATAAATATACCCTACTCTTTTCCATCACACTGTAAGGGTTTTCAGTGAAGATAGGTCACTTGCATTATACTTTGTGGATGGTGAAAATAATTACTTTAATGTGCCTTGCTGTGCAATAAAGTTTTCTGTTTTGAGGGAGAAAAACTGGCAATGTATATCATAGTCAAATATAGAAATGTAAGAAGAAATTCATTTCAGTGTTTTTTCATGCTTGGTTCCATTCTTGCTTACACTGCACACACACATATTTGTTGAATTCAAATTTTGATAATCCATAGTCCTTTGTTTCCCAGTTAGATTTACTGATAAATTGCTTCTTTTCTCTTCCTTTTTCTTTTGCCCATAACTTCTTAACCTTTACATAGCTCAGTTCTTTCATGTGTACATATCTCTTTGTAATTTAGTTATCAATATTCTCACTCTTTTTATTTTTCTTTGTAATGAGCTAGTAAAGCATAGCTGTTCCATTTTTCTCAATATTTCTGTGTCATTTGAAAATACGTTTATCCTTGAATGAGTATATGACAGAGAGATACTTTTTACATTAATCTGATATCATTTTATTAGGAGAATATAACCCATTTACATTTATTGTTAAAATGGAAATTATTTATATTAATCTAGCAGCAATATATTACATTTTCTCTTTATTATACATTTTTGTTGTTTTCTTATATCCCATTGCTAACTGATACTGATTAATGAAATGTTACTGTTTCTCATATCATAATCCTAATAGTCCTAGCCCTCTAAAGTTTTATAAATACATTTAAACTTTTGTGTCTTTATCAACATCTATAGAATAGAAACATTTCTGTGGCTCCCACTGATATAAATATGCCTTTATTTCTCTCCTAATTCCATTCTACTACAAATATCTGAGGTTTTTCTTTTAATGGTCTTTAATTTTAGTTTTGTTTTTTGACATTAAGCATCTTTAACTTAAAATCTAAACCATTGAATTAAATTTTATAAGACATATTATCAACAATTATTTTGACCTAACTCTGAATTTTACTAGAGTTAATGGTTATCAATATTTTTTCTACTATATCATTTCTTCTTTTTAATGTTTATTATTCTTAGGTTTTGCTTCTTTGACTTATATACAGCTTGAGTATGTATAGGAGGTATGTTTTCAGAATCATATTCCTATAAACATTCCTTTAGTTGCATCTAATTTTTAGTAAATTTGATTCTTGGTTTTGGAGGTGCTGATGCTTCTGTTACCTCATTACACTCCTGGGTAGATGTTCAGGGTAATCAGTCAGGATGATGTATGTGGCTTTGCTGACCATTGGGAGTCACTGTATCGTTTTCCTAGAGCCTCTTCTGAGCGTGGCAGTGCCTTCATTCCCTGGGAGGACTCCATCCCATGTGTTTCCTGGGAGGGGAGTCTTCTGTCCCACATGCTGGCAGGGGGTCAGCCACAGTGGGCGCCCCCTGATAAGGTGAAACTCTGGGGCTCTTCCCTTCTTCCTCCCTAGGAGTTCTCTGCAAGAGAGCTGACTCTTGGTGCAGGATCCAGTGAATGTGCAGGGAATCCAGACTGGACAGCTTGAGGGCAGCTTTCCTGGGAGCAAGGCTGGAGGAATTTCCACCCCCGTGACTGGCACCACTGAATGCCATCAACTTCTGAGTATGCGAAACCCAGAATCAGGGTCACTGGAAAGACTGACCTTCACAAAGAAGAACAGAGGTTAAGGAAGAAGTTTATAATTGTGGGGCTTGGAAGACTATGGAAAAAAACACTGCTCTGATGAGTAATTTATCAAGGCAAGATTAAACAACCCTGTCTTCATTGTGCTGCATTCACCCCACTGATTCAGAGGCCAGACAAGTCACTGACCTCTTTATGGGGGGTTACAGTCCTTGCCATAAGTACCACCACCAATGAAAACAAGCTGATTCCACATCACTCTTGTAGTTCACTCTTTTACTAGAAATCAGAGCATAATTCCCCACAAGCTCATTGCCCTTTATCATGGCCATTTCATGAGCTTCCTGGATTAGCTAATGTATGTGTCTTGCATTATTTCTTCCTCAAAGACTTCTGGTCTTCACACGTGCACAGAACACACATACGCACATGCATGCACACCCACGTGCACATACCCTACCTTCTCGGTGCACACAAACTCACTATTGGTCTCTCTCTGAGCTTCTGTAATGCAATCTGCTGCAAACCACTCATAACCTCAGAGTCCACTGTGAAGTTGATGTTAATTTTAGGACTGCAACAACATTACATAATTTTTTTGTGAGAGCATGTCTTATGTCCCATTATTTGTCCCAGGGGATCAAGTACAGGGCTCTGTACAGAACAGGTCCCCAGTAATTGTTTCTTAATCTACTGATTGTGACTAATATTTCAGGACCTCTTTGAGAAGCATGAATACAACCAGAGCACCTGGGGGAAAAGGTAAGGGCATGCCCCCTGGATGGTTTTCCTATACCAGGTATGGGTTTATACTTTTTCTCAGCATTCTTATATAATGAAGTAAGATGCCTGCTAAAAATACAAGTTTCAGAGATTTTTTTTCCACTTGGACTGGAGCTGAATTGCTTTGCACATTCTTTGGAGAAAAGACTGAAATCCTGTTAGTTAGCATTATGAGTCAGCTGTCTATATTTATGACACCGATTTTAAGGAGTGCATATATTTATTAGGAAATGGTACCTGGGGGAATAAGGAAATCAAGATGAATGTCTCAGATTGCCTCTACATGATACCTGAGCAACTTACATATTCTACCAAATCAGTTAAAAAATCATGCAAGCATGCAGGATAATTGTTTGGAATTTTGAGTGCAGAAAATCTGAAAGAATGAGTTTTTCATTTTTCTTTATTTTGCTCAGTGCAGGTACCACCGAAATACTAAGAATTACATCACACCTTTAAACCAAATACATAAAACTTTTGCGACTCTGACATTCTCCATCCTTCACACTTATATGTGAAGGGGTTCCACACCAGGCATCAGATGGGGGAAAATCATTGTTTGGAAAAATATTTTCTACCCTCAGTGCAGATCAAGTCAAGACCCTGGGTGTTGGGGTCCCCCAAGGTGTCAGGGAAAAGGGATGCTTCTCGGCATGACCAGTCAACTTGAATGTACTTACTTCTCTGCAGAAAGAAAGAAGAAAAGGGTAAGAGAGGAGGGTGGTTAGACCATGAAGCAAGCAAAAGCATGTGTGATGGGCGATGGGCATTGCCTGCAGGCAGGCAAGGAGAGAAAGTGGAGTGGCCAGTATGAACTTAGAAGCTAGGAAAGTCCGGCATGGATTGGTTCCTTGTAGGAATCGTGACCACACTCAGATCCCCGTGGCTGTCAGCATATTCCTCCAAATGCTTTCTTTAGGTTAACTCCATGGATCACATGAAGCAGGTCTGGACATGCTGAGGAATCTTGGAGAACATGCAGAAGTAGTGACTGGGGGGGGGGGACAGGGGGCCTTCGAGTTTCCCCTGGCCGAGAAATGGGGGATCCAGGCAACCTCTATGGCAGAGGACAACCTAAATTCAAGTTGCATTTTCACGGTAACTTAATACTAACAATATTATCCTATTTAAACATATGACAGGTTTTAGTATCAATATTTAATCAATTCAGTAAACACTTGCTATTGGAAAGGCACCATGGCAAGCTTTAGGGAGGATGCCAATGAGCTTGGAAGAGACACAACGCACCCATGTACAGAAACTAGATAAGCGAGAAATGTGATTGAGTTAAACTACGAGAGAGTGCTGTGAAAATACAAGAGAGTGATCACTTTGGGATAGAAGTAGGGGAAGATTTCTTTGCAGAAGTTGAGAATAAAAGAAGGGAATGGGCTTGGTTTCTAGGGGGAAGGGATATAAATAAACCAGGGACTTGTGCAGTGGACACACCACAGAAATGTGACACAACAGTCATTACCAGCTGTCAGTAAAATGCCACCATTTAGAGTCCCGGTACCTGAGTAACCAGGACCTGAGGCCATGCCTCCTCCCATGCGCTCATCGACCTCTTTCCTGACCCCAATTCACACTCCTCAATTCCTACAATCCTGCCACTTTGGCCTCCGGAACTGCGAGTCAAAGGTTAGCAAAATCTCCGAATCTCAGACCTGTTCTTTATTTGCTCTTCTAGGCTGGCTGAAACCGGGTCTGCTCAAGGGCACAGCTCCTCTGGGGGCTGGTTCCTCCCCCAAACCCCTCCCAGTGCCAGGTGAGCGTCCACCCTTCTTCTCACTGTTTTGTCCACCCAGTTCCATCTCCGTTTCCCCTATAATCTCTGACTGTCCTGAATGGGTCTGAGCCACTCATTCATGCAGCATCTCTCCTTGTGGTTCCCTCTGTCCTCCCCAACACATTTCAGCCCCTGATCCCTGTCACATCCACCGGGAACATCCCCCAGCCTGGGCCTGGCCCCCTCTCCCCTTCTTGGCAAGGCCATCTGAATCATTCTCTCTGTGAGTCAGCCCCTTTCCTGATGCATTTCTCTCCATCTCTCCTGTCACCTGTCACCACTCTGCATGTGCACACTGTGCTGGTTGGGTCATGTTCAGCCTTTTCCCACAGCAACACTCCCTGGGGGAGGGGAGATTCCCCTGCTCTGTTTACTGCTCTGGCTTCAGCACCCGGAGCAGCTCCTGACACACAGATTCCCTCAGTCAATAGGCTTCATGAATGAGGAGCCTTCTGAGCAGGCTCTTTAGAAACAGAGAAAGACAACAGCTCCTTAAGCAGTCTGCTGGCGTGGAGAGACAGCTTCATCCTTGGCCAACCTGGGCATTTTTGAATCTGAACTGACCGATCTGTAAGGAAAAGGTTAATGCATTCCAGAATCCATTCCTAAGTCCAAGGATATTTTGTTATAGATAGAGTCAATTAAATGGTTAACATTTTTCATTGATACTTAAGTAAAAGATGCTATACAAACTCAAATGATTTTTTTTTTTTTTGGTATGTGGGCCTCTCACTGTTGTGGCCTCTCCCGCTGCAGAGCACAGGCTCCGGATGCGCAGGCTCAGTGGCCATGGCTCACGGGCCCAGCCGCCCCGCGGCATGTGGGATCTTCCCGGACCAGGGCATGAACCCGCGACCCCTGCATCAGCAGGCGGACTCTCAACCACTGCGCCACCAGGGAAGCCCTCAAATGATTTTTTATGCACGATACAGCTACTCTTTCTGTGTTTGAAGCTTGTAAATGAATGTACACATTTACACCACCTCTCATTATTCTAAACAAATACACTGAAGAGTTGGGGCTATACAGGAATTAAAAGCCACGAAAGAAAAACAGTATAGCTATCATCTGTATCTGCAAACGCGTTTTCTTTGAGCATAATTGGTAAAGTATAATTTTCTGCCTCTACAGCACTGCATTTCCCCAGCTATTTTCAGGGTGGTGTCTGGGGGCCCCAGGAGTGAGTGTTCAGCCCTACTGCCTTGTGCAGCTTCTGCGGGTACTGGCTGAGTGCACTGGGAGGTGGGCTGGACCTTGAAATGGAAATGTGTGGGATAGGAAAGAAAGGGTTGAGTACCGAGTAGACGTCTTGTAGAAGGACTGCTTTTTCTGTGGATCAGGCAGCTGTGATAGAGTTAGGAGTGAGTGTCTGATTCTCAAAAATACCTGTGAAACTCCTATCTGGAGGAGACGACCGATTCATCTTCTGGAAGAAGAACCCGACAGAGTTTCCTTTATATGGAAATTTCTTAACAGCCATTCTGTATAATATTTAGGGAAATGTTTCTTTTGCATCCAAAGAGATCAGCCTGGAAGTACTGGGGGATGCTCTGCCTGCCTGCTTTAATAGTTACTTTATTTTCTAAAGGAGCAGGGCTTTGATATTATCAATAGGCATATATTAACTTTTTTTTTTTTTTTTTTTTTTTGCGGTATGCGGGTCTCTCACTGCTGGGGCCTCTCCCGCTGCAGAGCACAGGCTCCGGACGCGCAGGCCCAGCGGCCAAGGCTCACGGGCCCAGCCGGTCCGCGGCATGTGGGATCCTCCCGGACCGGGGCACGAACCCGCGTCCCCTGCATTGGCAGGCAGACTCCCAACCACTGCGCTACCAGGGAAGCCCCATATATTAACTTTTGAGAAATGAATCCATGACTAACACTCCAGATGTACTTTCTGGGGCTAGAACACTGAACAACTTTTGACCATTCATTATCTTGTTTATTAAAAAAAAAAAGGACTGCTCATGAGCAGAATTTGATGAATATTGGCTCAGCTGCAGCAACCAGAACTGATCATGGACATGGAAGCAAAGAGCTCAGCGGCTTAGTGAATTAGATATGAACTTCTGAATTAAAGCTAAATCCCAAACAAATGTTCTAAATGACACTTAAGAAAAAATATCATTTAAGAAATTTAAGGAAATTTAAGAAAAAATATATCATTTAAGAAAAAATATACCCACACATGTGCAAGGGATAAGTTTAAAATTCTGCTATTGTGTCACATATGTCAAACAAATATGGCTGGTATTTTTCTACACTTGGGAATTTATGAATGATCTAGTATACGGGCTTAATTTTGAATATGGGCACTCAAAAGATAGTCTGTTTTTAGTATATAATACAACTGGAGATATTTATATTTTTATTAATTGCTTATTAATTTTATGTGTTTTAAGCTCTTTTATGTCTATTTGTTATATCAAGGCTGATGTGGTTCTATATACTCCACTCCTTATAAATTTCCGGTTTTTTTTTATCAGTTGTTTGTTTCATGTATTTTGGTGATATTGTTTCAAATGTTTGTTCTAAATAGATACACTGGCATCAGTAGGGGTGTATTACAGCTTCGTAGCTGCGGTCACTCAGCGTTCTCCTCTCTGTTCCTGTGGACACGTCATCTCTTACGGTTTAGTAGGTTGTGCAGGTTATAAAGAAAGTAGAACTTCCTGCATTATGCTCCATGTGCATTTGCAAACCTCTCTCTAGGACCAAGAAGAGAGGGACTTGCTGGTCCTCTGGAGGCTGGGGTGTGGTTCACCCACCAGGAAGCTGCTCCCAGCCACCCCTTGCATGGGACTAATCCTACTAGGATCTCTCTGAGCCCATAGAACCCCCTCAAAGCCTGTATTAGTGAGCTCAGGTTCCCATAGCAAAATACCCCAGAGTGGCAACTTAGACAATAGACATTCATTGTCTCCCAGTCCTGGAGGCTGCAAGTCCACGGTTAAGATGTCTGCAGGGCTGGTTCCTCTTGAGGCCTCTCTCCTGGGCATGTAGACATGTCTCCTCCCTGTGTCTTCATGTGGTAGTTCCTTTGTGCACGTCTGGGTCCTCATCTCCTCCTCTTATAAGAACACCAGTCCTATGGGATCAGGGCCCACTCTAGGGATCCCATTCTACCTTCATCACCTCTTTGAAGACAAATCTCCAGACACAGTCACATTCTGAGTCCTGGGGGTTAGCACAAAATATATGAATTCTGTGGGGACACAACTCAGCCCTCAAGACTGCCAGCTTCTGCATCCAAAGAAACGACATTGTCCTACCATGTAATCTTTGATTTTCAGGTCTCCATGACATCAGCCCCAACCTGTTCCTGCCTTAAATCAGCCCCAAATCCACACAGGCCCATGGACCTGCGCATGGTGAAACTGAACAAAAGGGGGTTCTCATGGTCTTTTTGCCATTTCTCCTCTGTTCCTCTAGGCTGCCAACTCTTAAATGTATGAATTTATGATAAAAGACACTTCCAGCTTTGGAAAGCAGATGGGGTCTGGGGTGTCTCACTATGATTCTCACTATACATTTGGTTGTTTGGCATATCAGACACATAAAGAGTAGGCTTTTCTTTAAAAATCATAACATTTCTTATGTTAGTATAACTGGTGATAAACACTGGTAAAATAATCTAAGAATTTTTTTGTAAAAAACTTGGACAGGAAGGAATAACCAAATGCACTACTCAATCTCCCATTTTAAATGATGAAATAGTTTGCCTTTTTAATATAAAACCAAAGCCAAGGTGGGTAAGGAGAATTAATTTATGGAGGAAGAAATTACTTACAGAGAGAATCTATATCTTGGAAGAATGTATCTGTTAGCAGTGACATATGGGTTTCTCTTTAAAAGCATAAGCTTTTTCAGATCCCATTAGGCATGCATTTTTCTAAATAGTTACCCTCAAACTTCATAAACAAGCCAAACAACATATGGAATGATTACAATTTGCATAAAATATGATGTGGGAAATGCCCCATAAATTCGTCCTAAGTTTGCTGTGCACTTTCTTTTTGGAAATGAAAAACGCAAAAGAAAAAAAAAAGCTTTACTTCATGATTAAAATCTTTTTCCATTGACCTTTCTCTTTGGTTTTTTTACATCTTTATTGGAGTATAATTGCTTTACAATGGTGTGTTAGTTTCTGCTTTATAACAAAGTGAATCAGTTATACATATACATGTGTTCCCATATCTCTTCCCTCTTGCGTCTCCCTCCCTCCCAAACTCCCTATCCCATCCCTCTAAGTGGTCACAAAGCACCACGCTGATCTCCCTGTGCTATGCGGCTGTTTCCCACTAGCTATCTATTTTACGTTTGGTAGTGTATATATGTCCATGCCATTCTCTCGCTTTGTCACAGCTTACCCTTCCCCCTCCGCATATCCTCAAGTCCATTCTCTAGCAGGTCTGTGTCTTTATTTCTGTCTTACCCCTAGGTTCTTCATGACCTTTCTTTTTTCTTAAATTCCATATGTATGTGTTAGCATACGGTATTTGTCTTTCTCTTTCTGACTTACTTCACTCTGTATGACAGACTCTAGGTCTATCCACCTCATTACAAATAGCTCAATTTTGTTTCTTTTTATGGCTGAGTAATATTCCATTGTATATATGTGCCACATCTTCTTTATCCATTCATCCGATGATGGACACTTAGGTTGTTTCCATCTCCGGGCTATTGTAAATAGAGCTGCAATGAACATTTTGGTACATGACTCTTTTTGAATTATGGTTTTCTCAGGGTATATGCCCAGTAGTGGGATTGCTGGGTCATATGGTAGTTCTATTTGGAGTTTTTTAAGGAACCTCCATACTGTTCTCCATAGTGGCTGTACCAATTCACATTCCCACCAGCAGTGCAAGAGTGTTCCCTTTTCTCCACACCCTCTCCAGCATTTATTGTTTCTAGATTTTTTGATGATGGCCATTCTGACTGGTGTGAGATGATATCTCATTGTAGTTTTGATTTGTATTTCTCTAATGATTAATGATGTTGAGCATTCTTTCATGTGTTTGTTGGCAGTCTGTACGTCTTCTTTGGAGAAATCTCTATTTAGGTCTTCTGCCCATTTTTGGATTGGGTTGTTTGTTTTTTTGTTATTGAGTTGCATGAGCTGCTTGTAAATTTTGGAGATTAATCTTTTGTCAGTTGCTTCATTTGCAAATACTTTCCCGCATTCTGCGGGTTGTCTTTTCGTCTTGTTTATGGTCTCCTTTGCTGTGCAAAAGCTTTGAAGTTTCATTAGGTCCCACTTGTTTCTTTTGTTTTTATTTCCATTTCTCTAGGAGGTGGGTCAAAAAGGATCTTGCTGTGATTTATGTCATAGAGTGTTCTGCCTATGTTTTCCTCTAAGAGTTTGATAGTTTCTGGCATTAAATTTAGGTCTTTAATCCATTTTGAGCTAATTTTTGTGTATGGTGTTAGGGAGTGATCTAATCTCATACTTTTACACGTACCTGTCCAGTTTTCCCAGCACCACTTATTGAAGAGGCTGTCCTTTCTCCACTGTACATTCCTGCCTCCTTTATCAAAGATAAGGTGACCATATGTGCGTGGGTTTATCGCTGGGCTTTCTATCCTGTTCCATTGATCTATCTTTCTGTTTTTGTGCCAGTATCATACTGTCTTGATTACTGTAGCTTTGTAGTATAGTCTGAAGTCAGGGAGCCTGATTCCTCCAGCTCCATTTTTCTTTCTCAAGATTGCTTTGGCTATTCGGGGTCTTTTGTGTTTCCATACAAATTGTGAAATTTTTTGTTCTAGTTCTGTGAAAAATGCCAGTGGTAGTTTGATAGGGATTGCATTGAATCTGTAGATTGCTTTGGGTAGTAGAGTCATTTTCACAATGTTGGTTCTTCCAACCCAAGAACATAGTATATCTCTCCATCTATTTGTATCATCTTTAATTTCTTTCATCAGTGTCTTATAATTTTCTGCATACAGGTCTTTTGTCTCCTTAGGTAGGTGTATTTCTAGATATTTTATTCTTTTTGTTGCAATGGTAAATGGGAGTTTTTCTTTAATTTCTCTTTCAGATTTTTCATCATTAGTGTATAGGAATGCAAGAGATTTCTGTGCATTATTTTTGTATCCTGCTACTTTACCAAATTCATTGATTAGCTCTAGTAGTTTTCTGGTAGCATCTTTAGGATTCTCTATGTATAGTATCATGTCATCTGCAAACAGTGACAGCTTTACTTCTTCTTTTCAGATTTGGATTCCTTTTATTTCCTTTTCTTCTCCGATTGCTGTGGCTAAAACTTCCAAAATTATGTTGACTAAAAGTGGTGAGAGTGGGCAACCTTGTCTTGTTCCTGATCTTAGTGGAAATGCTTTCAGCTTTTCAGCACTGAGGACAATGTTGGCTGTGGGTTTGTCATATATGGCCTTTATTATGTTGAGGGAAGTTCCCTCTATGCCTACTTTCTGCAGGGTTTTTATCATAAATGGGTGTTGAATTTTGTGGAAAGCTTTCTCTACATCTATTGAGATGATCATATAGTTTTTCTCCTTCAATTTGTTAATATGGTTTATCACATTGATTGATTTGTGTATATTGAAGAATCCTTGCATACCTGGAATAAACCACACTTGATCATGGTGTATGATCCTCTTAATGTGCTGTTGGATTCTGTTTGCTACTATTTTGGTCAGGACTTTTGCATCTATGTTCATCAGTGATATTGCCCTGTAGTTTTCTTTCTTTGTGACATCCTTATCTGGTTTTGGTATCAGGGTGATGGTGGCCTTGTAGAATGAGTTTGGGAGTGTTCCTCCCTCTGCTATATTTTGGAAGAGTTTGAGAAGGATAGATGTTAGCTCTTCTCTAAATGTTTGATAGAATTCACCTGTGAAGCCATCTGGTCCTGGGCTTTTGTTTGTTGGAAGATTTTTAATCACAGTTTCAATTTCAGTGCTTGTGATTGGTCTCTTCATATTTTCTATTTCTTCCTGATTCAGTCTTGGCAGGTTGTGCATTTCTAACAATTTGTCCATTTCTTGCAGGTTGTCCATTTTATTGGCATAGAGTTGCTTGTACGAATCTCTCATGATCTTTTATATTTCTGCAGTGTCAGTTGTTACTTCTCCTTTTTCATTTCTAATTCTATTGATTTGAGTCTTCTCCCTTTTTTTCTTGATGAGTCTGGCTAGTGGTTTATCAATTTTGTTTATCTTCTCAAGGAACCAGCTTTTAATTTTATTGATCTTTTCTATCATTTCCTTCATTTCTTTTTCATTTATTTCTGATCTGATCTTTATGATTTCTTTCCTTCTGCTAACTTTGGGTTTTTTTGTTCTTCTTTCTCTAATTGCTTTAGGTGCAAGGTTAGGTTGTTTATTCGAGATGTTTCCTGTTTCTTAAGGTAGGATTGTATTGCTATAAGCTTCCCTCTTAGAACTGCTTTTGCTGCGTCCCATAGGTTTTGGGTCGTCGTGTCTCCACTGTCATTTGTTTCTAGGTAGTTTTTGATTTCCTCTTTGATTTCTTCAGTGATCACTTCGTTATTAAGTAGTGTATTGTTTAGCCTCCATGTGTTTGTATTTTTTACAGATCTTTTCCTGTAACTGATATCTAGTCTCATAGTGTTGTGGTTGGAAAAGATATTTGATACAATTTCAATTTTCTTAAATTTAACAAGGCTTGATTTGTGACCCAAGATATGCTCTATCCTGGAGAATGTTCCATGAGCACTTGAGAAAAATGTGTATTCTGTTGTTTTTGGATGGAATGTCCTATAAATATCAATTAAGTCCATCTTGTTTAATGTGTCATTTAAAGCTTGTGTTTCCTTATTTATTTTCATTTTGGATCATCTGTCCATTGGTGAAAGTGGGGTGTTAAAGTCTCCTACTATGAATGTGTTAGTGTTGATTTCCTCTTTTATGGCTGTTAGTATTTGCCTTATGTATTGAGGTGCTCCTATGTTGGGTGCATAAATATTTACAATTGTTATATCTTCTTCCTGGATCGATCCCTTGATCATTATGTAGTGTCCTTCTCTGACTCTTGTAATAGTCTTTATTTTAAAGTCTATTTTGTTTGATTTGAGAATTGCTACTTCAGCTGTCTTTTGGTTTCCTTTTGCATGGAATATCTTTTTCCATCCCCTTACTTTCAGTCTGTATGTGTCTCTAGGTCTGAAGTGGGTCTCTTGTAGACAGCATATATATGGGTCTTGTTTTTGTATCAATTCAGCCAGTCTGTGTCTTTTGGTGAGAGCATTTAATCCATTTACATTTAAGGTAATTATCGGTATGTATGTTCCTATTCCCATTTTCTTAATTGTTTTGGGTTTGTTATTATATGTCTTTTCCTTCTCTTGTGTTTCTTGCCTAGAGAAGATCCTTTAGCATTTTGTAAAGCTGGTTTGGTGGTGCTGAACTCTCTCAGCTTTTGCTTCTCTGTAAAGGTTTTAATTCTCCATCAAATCTGAATGAGATCCTTGCTGGGTAGAGTAATCTTGGTTGTAGGTTTTTCTCCTTCATCACTTTAAATGTGTCCTGCCAGTCCCTTCTGGCTTGCAGAGTTTCTGCTGAAAGATCAGCTGTTAACCTTATGGGGATTCCCTTGTGTGTTATTTGTTGTTTTTCCCTTGCTGCTTTTAATATGTTTTCTGTGTATTTAATTTTTGACAGTCTGATTAATATGTGTATTGGCATGTTTCTCCTTGGATTTATCCTGTATGGGACTCTCTGTGCTTCCTGGACTTGATTAACTATTTCCTTTCCCATATCAGGAAAGTTTTCAACTATAATCTCTTCAAATATTTTCTCAGTCCCTTTCTTTTTCTCTTCTTCTGGGACCCCTATAATTTGAATGTTGGTGTGTTTAATGTTGTCCCAGAGGTCTCTGAGACTGTCCTCAGTTCTTTTCATTCTTTTTTCTTTATTCTGTTCTGCAGTAGTTATTTCCACTATTTTATCCTCCAGGTCACTTATCCGTTCTTCTGCCTCACTTATTCTGCTATTGATCCCTTCTAGAGTCTTTTTCATCTCATTTATTGTGTTGTTCATCATTGTTTGTTTCATGTTTAGTTCTTCTAGGTCCTTGTTAAATGTTTCTTGCATTTTCTCTATTCTATTTTGGATCATCTTTACTATCATTATTCTGAATTCTTTTTCAGGTAGACTTCCTATTTCCTCTTCATTTGTTAGGTCTGGTGGGTTTTTATCTTGCTCCCTCATCTGCTCTGTGTTTTTCTGTCTTCTCATTTTGCTTATCTTACTGTGTTTGGGTCTCCTTTTTGCAGGCTGCAGGTTCGTAGTTCCCGTTGTTTTTGGTGTCTGTCCCCAGTGGCTAAAGTTGGTTCAGTGGGTTGTGTAGGCTTGCTGGTGGAGGGGACTAGTGTCTGTGTTCTGAGGGATGAGGCTGGATCTTGTCTTTCTGGTGGGCAGGTTCACGTCTGGTGGTGTGTTTTGGGGTTTTCTGTGGACTTATTATGATTTTAGGCAGCCTCTCTGCTAATGGGTGGGGTTGTGTTCCTGTCTTGCTAGTTGTTTGGCATAGGGTGTCCAGCACTGTAGCTTGCTGGTCGTTGAGTGAAGCTGGTTGTTGGTGTTGAGATGGAGATCTCTGGGAGATTTTCGCCGTTTGTTATTACGTGGAGCTGGGAGGTCTCTTGTGGACCAGTGTCCTGAAGTTGGCTCTTCCACTTCAGAGGCACAGCACTGACTGCTGGCTGCAGCACCAAGAGCCTTTCATCCACACGGGTCAGAATAAAAAGGAGAAAAAATAGAAAGAAAGAAAGAAAGAAAGAAAGAGGATAAAATAAAATAAAATAAAGTAAGGTAAAATAAAATAAAGTTATTAAAATAAAAAAATTATTAAGAAAAAAAATTTTTTTTAAAGTAAGAAAAAGAAAACAAAAAAACAACAAAAAACAAACACAACCTTTCTCTTAATAACTAAGATCTCGTGCTGCTCCAGTGAAGTCCTGCACACTATTTTGTAGGAGTTGAATGAACCTATCCTGGTCACAAACAGTATTTTGTTTCTATGGTGTTTTTCTAAAAGAATAAGCATCCTGCCCCCAATGCTTCCAATAGGCCATGATCAGTAAAGTTAAGGTGCTAGACAAACACAGGAGGCTTCCAGAGCAGACTCCAGGATGAATCCCCTGAAGCCAAGAAGGGGATTCTCCTGTGGGCTGTGTGACAATAGTACATCATCTCCCCCCCACCTCCCCAGGACAGTGAAAGGAGGCTATTTGTGATTGTGTGTGATCTCTTTTATCACAGGCATAACCAGGGCACATGGCGGCCTCCTCTTTCTTTAACTTGATTTCACCCACTCATGAAAATCTATGAATGCCAGTGTTTTTATATTGCTTAGTATCCTACACTTTTCTGGAGAAATTGGAGGGTGTGGGTATCTGGGGGTAGGGATGGTGAGACTGAGTCTATACACATTTTGACGTTCATCATATTGTTTCCATTCACTCCATCTGTCCCTCCTCCACCAAACATTCCTTGAGGGTCACTGAGTGTCGAGCTCCCTGCTCTGTGACACCACATGGGTGTGTGAAACCAGAAATGGGCCACCCTAAGCAGGAGGGAGGGCGTTGGGCTCCACTTCTGCTCCTGCTGGGACTCTCCAGGGTTCCAATTTCAGAGAGGTGTTGTGTTTTTAAACAAGCTAATGTACAGAAAAGCACTGTGAAACATGCAAAGCACTTAAAAATACAAGGCGTTCTTATTTTATCTTATTCATCAAGTTGATCTGACCTTAGACAACACTCTGCCATCAGAACCTGGGAGAAACCTGCAAGAGAGACCCCACTTTCAGGCAGAACTGAATGACTCCCAAGAGACACGATCCCTCACCTCCTTTATTGTTAGAATAGTCCTCTCTGATGGTCCTACATAGTCTCAGTGGTAGTTTAAGTAGCAACCATTTATGAAGGACTGCAATCCAGGTTGGTGATGACAAAATATAAGGTCACTCATTATTTTCATATTGGCCTTTTTCTTCCACTTTATTTTCTTCATTTCTACACTAATGGAATTGTTACCAACAATATTTCCAATATGTATGGATAGACTGACAAATAAGACAGCTGCCACTAAGGGCATTCCCCAGCACAACAAATGGGGCAGAGAGCTTTCAGTTTACAGGGTTCTAACCCTCATAACCTTTGCAAAGCTGACTTTGAGCATCAAACTCCAAGGGGCTCAGGTGACTGCTGGCACAATGACCTCTTTCATAAACTCAGCCAGTGGCCTAACAGCAAAGGAAGTCGAAGACAATCTCCAGTGTAGATATGGATTCAGATCACATTTTAACAACACCAAGAAGTGATACCATGCTCGGACGATGGAGGCCTGGAAAAACACATTTCTATCCACTCTCTCTTCTAGGTGCCTGTCTGCCCACCAGTTAGCTCTCGGCAGCAGTGTACCTGGACCCTCAGAAATGATGGTTCCAGTGAAAGAGGACTGGAGCTCACAAAGGACAACTTTAACAACAACCATCAGTTACATCCTGAGAAGCCATCTTCCACAACAATGTCAGCAAGACCAAAATGCTGAAAGGATGCCTCTCTTTTTACCAGGCAATTCTGCTCTGGGGACCTACCACATACCGTATGTTACTTCTACTCATAAAAAATTTAAACTTTTACTTGGTGTTTGTGACCTGGAGAAATTTAACAGTATTTTGAAACATGAACTATGCTCTGCTATTTCTTTTATCCACTTGTGTGTCTCTTTATCGGAAGTGAAAAGTAGAAAGGTTGGAAAGACACCCAACGTGGTGTCTGTGGTGGCTGTGAACTGAGGGCAGAGTAACTGGAGGAGAGCAGAGGGCTTAAAGCAGGAAGGCATATTTGATGCAATGGTGTGATGGTGTGAATCCGTTTAGATGGATGTGTGTGTGTGTAGACATGGAAGCATCAATCAAAGATGGACCTGTCAGGGGTCAGATTTTTTTATGGATTAGTATTTTCTTCCTTATACGTTATTTCTATTTTCTTTTTATTTACTTTTTACAACAAGCATATGTTATTTAGATAATCAGAAAAAAAACACAAAATGAAGCTACGTCCTCTGTGAAATAAGAATGGTATTCATAACAAGATTCAATGGTAATTTTCTGGAGCAAGAACTATATTTTCTCTATCTTTGTATTCCATAAAATGTCTATCTGAGTTCTTTCACATATACCTCTAGTAAATATTTTTGAACAATCAATTCTGAGATCTAAAGATATTAGATATTATTCACTGTAAGAAATTTCATTCCCGTGAAATATTACTAAAATAGATGAATGTCAATTAAAGGTATTAACATCAGTTTTATTTTAAAAAGTAAATAAAATTTAATAAAGAAGATTCAGCATTAAAATTTTTCTTGGAATGGGATATGATGAGCCATCACTATTAGCAAAATTTCAATTTTTTATTAGAAATATATATTTTTATATTTTACGTTTTTTTTAACCTTACCACTGTTTCTATATATAATTCTTTAAAATAACTTCTCCAAATATGTCAAAGTAGCTGTGACTAAATGAAGGGTCTTTGTTGTCTCAGTGTGGTGTGAGGAGTGAACGGTGAGTGGAAGGGTGCTGGCTTTTTCTGGAGGATGCGATTACATGCACTCGTCCATATGTTTCTTGAAATCCAGCTGTGTCAGGAATTGCCTAGCAACACAGTGCAGAGACAGGATTCAGGAAGAGTGGCAGAATTTGTGACAACAGCAAAGAGAAAACACTGCATAAATGAGTGTCATAAATGCCGACTTTTTTTTAAAGGAAAAAATATGAGATTAACTTTCATGTTATGTTTGCTATAAAAGCTCAGAGGCCCAAACCAGCCAGCAGCACACGTGTCACATTCTAGGCTTGGGTGATAACACTCTCACCATCCCATTTATTGCTCCCAGGTCCCTGTGGATAACGATCAACAGCTTTCCTTCTCAAACCAGCAACGATGGAGGCAGCTGTGTCCTAAACCACTCCCAGGGGCTGTGTGTTTGTGTGTGTGTCTTTGTGTGTGCACACACAATATGAATATTTACATACGTACCTGCACACTACAGACACACCTATTAGGTACACACACAAAGATATTGAATGTATTTACTACATGGAATTGGCTCAGTGATCATGGAGGTGAGGAGTCCCAGGGTCTGCACTCTGTGAGCTGGAGCACAGGAAAGCCTACGCTTCAGTTTCAGTCTGAGTCTGAGTCAAAGGCAAGAAGACCAACACCTCAGCTCAAAGATAGGCAGAAACAGAGCTCTTCCTCACTCAATCTTTTTGTTCTCTTCAGGCCTTTCTTCAGTAGATTGAATGAGGCCCACCCACGCTGAGCAGGGCCTTCTGATCTACTCAGTCCACTGATTCAACTGTTCATCTCACCCACAGCCACCCTCCCAGACACACCTAGAATAATGTGTGACCAAATGTCTGGGCACCCGATGGCCCAATCAAATTGACCAAGAAAATTAACCATCATTTCATATCTCCACATATAGATGCTGGTATAGGGAGAGCTGTAGCTATGGGTTGATGTGGGCACAGAGAGAGATAGAGAGGGCTCTGTAAAGACCCTAGAATTCTAGAGGCAGCTCTGTTGTTAACTGGCTCTGTAGAAGGCGGAGATTCATTAACTTTTCCTAAGTTACACACAAAATACTTTTTTAGACTCATCCACAGGAGCTCAAATAGAAAAAAACAATTTTAGCTAATATATATTCACAATACAGCAGCTGAATAATTTCTAAAATATGAGGTAACCTTGAGGAAATATGCAAAAGACAGTCACTTTTCTCTAGTTTTGCATGATTTAAAACCTGGTTTTCATGTTTTTCCCTTAACACTAGGATAATCATAATGTTTTTGTGACTAGAATGGTATTGTTGGTTTCAGTACATAGAAATTTAAAAGCAGGCCAAATGATTTGTCTACCTTGTCATTTCAGAAAGAGCTTAGGTTAGACCATTCATTAAAACACATTTCCGTCTCAGCATTCCATTTTTGATAACATATTCATTCAAATGTAGCTGTGCACATGCATTCAAATTTATAGGTTGAAATTTTCTTACCATATACAACAGGAGAAAACCTAAGAAATAGTATGTATATATTATATATATACATTATATAATACATATAAATAATATGGCATAAAAGGATCCTGGGATATCTAGAATTACTTGAGTTCATAAAGCAATGTAATGAATCTAACATTTTAGAAACAGCTTTTCTTCTTTATTTCAAGTGTAAGTAAATTCAGAATCAAAGGAGAAATAAAATATTAACTTGGATTTTAAGACATTAAATCTGTCTAAAATGGGTAAGGCCCATATTCATCCACAGGGCTGTGCATATCTGAACTTGTAGATACATGTGTGGAATGATTCTTTCAGTGAGGAACCAATTTGTCCTTTACAAATGGATCACCACAGGTTTTGTTAATGTGTTCATTAGGCCTCCATATGGAGCATGCTGTGTTGAGAGACAAATAGAAACAATTTGGAATGAATCTATAATGTAAATCAGGGCATGTGGATGAAAGGAGAACCCAAGATTGTGTGGCCTTTATTTCCTTTAACTAATAAAATTTCACAGTTCCTTCAGGCAGTGTCTTGGCATTCCCCATCTAATGAGTAAAGAAATGCAGGGAAAGGCTCAGTCCCCAACAAGGATGAACATTTTAGGGCTTTGTGTTTTGGAATTGCCCAAGAAAGGGGCATATTAAATTGAGCCATGTGAAATTAATGTGTTTACAAGTCCAAAACGATCAATTATTGGTGGTTTCCTAGCTATTCAATAAAATCAGTGTCAATGGATTTAAGGGAATAGGAGAAAGGATGTGGATGCTCCCTCAGACTGGAAGTAGGGACCTGGGCTTTTTAATAGTGCTATTTAAAAACAGATAACTTTTGAGGTTGGGTGGGTAACAGAGGTTTTAAGTAATAAACTAAGCATTATTCAAACAGGTGTAAACAAGGGCATGAGGGAGAAGATATGAAACAAAATGTGGTACCACAAAGCAAGAAGTGATTGGTAGACGTATAGGTTCATCAAATGACTGAAGTACCGACCACACACACAATTTTCACTCTGTCTCTAAATTACCTGCTTACCCTCTCTCCATCACTTCTATCTTTTATTCACAATCCATCTGTCAACTCCATTAGTCTATAATTCTCAAGTTTGATTTGTACTAACCACACAGTTTCTAGTCCTATTATTTTTAATGGCTTACATCCAATTTCTTTTTTGGTTATACCTCAGACAAGCCCTACTCATCTTTGATGCCCATACCTCAAGCCCCACTTCCCCTAAAATCTCTCATGCTTCAAATATCATATTTCTCAGTTTATCAGACACTTCTGAACAATATTTTCTATACTCACAATTTATAACACAAATATTATCCTTTATTGTATATCAATTTCTCATGTTTTACTTCTCCAGTTAGACTATAAGTTCTTTGCAGCTTGGATCCAGTCTTCACCATTATTATCCCCCAGAGATACACAGACCTTAATAATTAAATAATAATAACTTATTGATTACCAACTCTACCTAGCAGATACCTATAGAAAACTCCACCTGACAACATCAGAATATGCATTATCCTCAGGGATAGACCATAGGAGGCCCTAAAACCAGCCTCAATAAATTTAAAATATTGAAATTTTTAAAAAGTATTTTCTCTGACCATAATGGCATGAAATCAGAAGTTAATAACAAAAAGAAATTTGGGAAATTCACACATATATGAATATTAAACAACACATTCTTAAATAACCAATGGATAAAACAAGAAATCACTAGAAAAATTTCTAAATACTTTAAAACTAATGGTTTCAAATTACTATGAAATTAATGAAATGAGGGCACAACATCCTAAAAATTATAGGATACAACCAAAACAGTATGTAAACAGAAATTTATAGATAAATGCTTACATTAAAAAAAGAAAGATTTTAAATGGATAATGTAAAGTTTTACCTTAAGACACAGGGCTATGGAGAGTGAACTCAACCCAAAGTAATCCAAAGGAGGAGAACAGTGAAAATTAGAGTGGGGATTAATGAAACAGGGAATAGAAAAACAACAGAGAGCCAAGAGACCAAAAGTTAATTATTTGAAAGGAACAACAAAATTGATAGCTTTTTAGCTAGACTGAAGGAGCAAACAAAGAGAGAAAATTCATTACTAAAATCAGAAATGAAAGAGGAGAACTTCTTGCCCATCTTACAGGAATAACACATATCATAAGGGACTACTATGAACAACTTCATGCCAACAAATTAGATAACTTAGATGATGGGACAAGTTTTAAGAAAGATGCAAACTACTGAAACTGACTCAAGAGGAAATAGAAAATCTGAATAGACATAACAAAGAGATTGAATTAGTAATCAAAAGCTACCAAAAAAGAAAAACCAGATCCAGTTGGCTTCACTGATAAATTCTACCAAATATTTAATAAAGAATACCAATTTTTCTCAAACTCTTTGAAAAAATAGAAGAGGAGGAAACACTTCACAGCTCATTCTATGAAGCCAGTATCTCATCACAAGAACCAGAAAAACATATAATAAGAAAATCAAACCACAGAGCAATATATCTTACGAATATAGACACAAAAACCCTTAAAAAAAGAGCAAACAAAACAACCAAAGGCATGTAAATGGATTATATAACATGACCTAGAAGGATTTATTTTAGCAATGTAAGATTTGATTAGCATCCCAAAATCAATTAATATGGCACACGCTATCAACAGAATAAAAGATAAATAAAAACCTCAGAATCATCTCAATAGACACAAAAAAGCACTTAACAAAATTCAGCACACTTTAAGATAAAACAGTTAAAATAAAAATGAAAAGGAACTTTCTCAAACTGATAAATGTCATCTATAAAACACTCAAAAAAGGATTTGCCTATTCTGGACATCTAAGAAGATTCATATTTGTCCTTTTGTATCTGGCTTCTCACAATTATCATGTTTTCAAGATTCATCCATGTTATAGCATGTGACAGCATTTCAATCCTTTTTATGGCCAAATGATATTCCATTGTATTGATATACAGTAGATCTTCATTACTTGTGGATTTTTTTTGAATTTTATTTTATTAATTTTTTTTATATAGCAGGTTCTTATTAGTTATCTATTTTATACAAATTAGTGTATATATGTCAATCCCAATCTCCCAATTCAACGCACCATCACCACCACCACCCCGCTACTTTCACTTGTGGATTTCTTATTTGTGAATTCCCCTTCTCACTGAATTTTATTTGCAACCCCCAAATCAAAAGACTGGTGGTGATTTTGTGGTCATTTGTGAACATATGCAGAGGGGCAAAAAATTTGTGTCACACCACACTTATGTCCTCATCTGAAGTTGAACAAGGCAGTGCTCTGTTTCTTCTTTCATGTCTTAAACTACGTAAGTGTCTTATTTAGTGTCCTAGTTTTTTGGGTTTTTGTGCTTTTTCTTGGTGATTTTGCGTTTAAAGTGGGCCCCAGGCACAGAGTCCTATCTAGTATTCCTAAGGGTAAGGAGGCTGTGATGGGCGTATGGAGAAAGAATGTGTGTTAGATCAGCTTTGTTCAGACATGACTTATGGTGCTGTGGTCAGTGAGTTCAATGCTAGTGACCCAATAGTACGGTGCACACATAAAAAGGAAGAGGACATTTGCTGACCTGTGCATGAATCCACTCTGAAAACATCTGTAGTGTATGATGAAACTGGAAAAGATAGAAAAGTAACTAAATTCATGGATCCATGAGATGACAACAGATAAAAAGTGTAGTGGACAGCACTGTTGCGAGATTGAAAGTCCAAGAAATTTATGGTCACGTTACCCGGGGTCAGGAAAATGCCAAACCCTTCTCAGCTATTGCTGGCAGGCTCCCATGCTTTCAAAAGGCTATAGAGAAAAATGTTAAATCTGCAGTTGAGTCAGATCACAAGTATGTGGAATAACCTATAAAATACCTGCTGAGTGTGATGCAAGAAAAGGTTATGTGGAAGAGCGGGTTTGCAACACTGATGAGATGGACTTGATTTAAAAGGATGGTGGAAACTGAACCTGAATAATGCAGATGGCTTCCAAAGTCTCCGGGTTTAAACCATTCAAAAACAGTGCAATTAATTATTTGTAAGACAAATATGTTAAATAATGTGTCTTTAAGTGGAAACACACATTAAAGAACAATATGCATGGACCTGTTGATGGAAGAGTGAGGAAAGGCTGGAAGGAACCTGACCCTGGCCTCCCGGGACCATGGTTCCTTACTCCCTCACCCACTGTTCGTGGTGATTCTGTATGGACACAACTACCGTAAATAACAAGGATCGGCCATCCAACTCCTGCTTATCCATTAATCAGTTGACGGAAATTTGGATTATTTTCACTTTTTGGCTATTTATGAACAGTGGTGTTATTAACATTTATGTACAAGTTTTTGGGTGAACATATGTTTCTGATTCTTAGGACAGATACCTCAGACCAGAATTGATCAGCAATATGATAATTCTGTGTACTTTTCTGAGGAGCTGCCAGACTTTTCTGCAGTGGCTGCACCATTTTACATTCCCATCAGTGATATGAGCGTTCCAGTTTCTACGCATCCTCACCAACAATGGTTACTATCTTTATATTTTATTCTTACCACAGCCATCCTAGTTGGTGTGAAGTGTATCTCACTGTGGTTTTGATTTGCATTTCTCTAATGGTTAATCATGTTTGGCATATTTTCATGTGCTAATTGGCCATTTGTGTATCTTTTGGGGAGAAACATCAATTTTTAAATTGAGTTATTTTTCTTTTATTGCTGAGTTGTAAATTTATTGTATTTGTCATATTCTAGATACTAGACTTTTATCAGATATGTGATTTGCAAATATTTTTTCCTATTCTGTAAGTTGTAAGTTTAACACAGCTGTTAAAAATTTTTTTGATGAAGTACAATTTATATTTTTCTTTGGTTGCCTGTATACTTGGTATCTTTACTAAGAAACTTTTGCCTAATTCAGGAACTAACAGATTTATACCTATCTTTCTTCTAAAAGTTTTGCAGTTTCAGCTCTTACATTTAAATCTCTCATCCATTTTGAGTTAATTTTTTGTATACAGTGTGAGGTAGGAGTCCAAATTAATTCTTTTTCATGTGTAGATCTAATTGTCCCTGTACCATTTGTTGAAAAGACTATTTTTCCTCTTCTAAAGATCTTGGCTCCCATGCTAAAAATCAATTTATTAAAAATGTATGGGTTTATATCTTACCTCTTAGTTTTATTCTATCAATCTGTACATCTATCTTTATGCCACATTTTCTGAATTACTTTAGCTCTGTATTAAATTTTGAAATTGGGAAGTGTAAATTCTTCACTTTTGTTTTCTTTTTCAAGACTGCTTTGATATTTTTGGGTGCTTTGACTTTACATGTGCATTTTAGAATCAGCTCCATTTCTAAAATAAGGCAGCAGAGATTGCATTGAAACTATACATTAATTGGGAGAGTATTGCAATCTTAACATATTAAGTTCTCCAACCCATGAAATGGAGTATCTTTCCATTTGTTTGGATGTTCTTTAATTTTTCTTATCAATGTTTTGTAGTTTTCAGTTTACAAGTCTTGCTCTTCTTTGGTTATATTTATTCCCAGGTATTTTGTGATTTTTGATGCTGTTGTAAATGGAATTGTTTCCTTAATTTTATTTCAGATGGTTTATTGCTAGTGTATAAAATATACAACTAAATTTTGTAGGTGGATCTTGTATTCTGAACATTCCTGACTCATCTGTAAATTCTAAATTTCTTCCCTTTTTATTTGTCGGATTTTTTATACGTATATGAGACCATCACATCTGTAAATAAAGATTATTTTTCTTCTTCCTTTCCAACCTGGACTTGTTTTATTTCTTTTACTTTCCTAGTTGTTCTGGTCAGAAGCTCCAGAGCCATTTTGGGGAGAGTGATGGGAGCACACACCCTGTTACTCCTGTTGCTGTTCTTAAGGGGAAAGCTTTCAGTCCTACACTATGAAGTAGGACATTAGCTGTAAGATTTTCATAGATGTCATTTTAGTAGTCTGGAAAAGTTACCTTTATTCCTAGTTTGTTGAGCGTTTTATCATAAAGTGGTGTTGAATTTTGTCATATGTTTTTTCTTTATCCATTGAGATGATAATGTGTTTTTTTTTTACTTGATTATACTAATGTGTTACAGTGATTGATTTTCAAATGTGGGCCCAACTTGGCAACAAATCCCTCTTTAGTCATAATGTATAACCCTTTTTATATGCTGATGTATTTGGTTTGCCTATATTTTTTCAATAATTTTTTCATCCAAATCATAAGGAATATTGGTCTGTAGTTTTCTTGTGATGTCTTTGATGACCTTTGGAAACAGCATAATAATGGCATCAAAGCATGAGTTGTGATGTCATCCATTCTCTTTTTTTTGAAGAGATTGAAAAGAATCAGTATTAATTCTTCATTAAGTGTTTGGTAGAATTCATCAGAGAAGCCAACTGGAGCTGCATTTTCCTTTGTGGGTAGCTTTTTTATTATTAATTTTTCTCTTAGGTATTACAGTTCTAATATGATTTTTAAATTTCTTCTGAAACAGGTTTGACAGTTCTTTCATTTCATCTATTATCTATAATTATCTAACTTGTTGGCATTGAGTGGTTCATAGTATTCTCATATAATGCTTTGTATTTCTGTAATGTTGGTAGTAATGTATCCTCTTTCATTCATTCTTTATTTATTTATTTATGTGTGGTACGTGGGCCTCTCACCGTTGTGGTCTCTCCCGTTGTGGAGTACAGGCTCTGGATGCGCAGGCTCAGTGGCCATGGCTCATGGGCCTGGCCGCTCCGCGGCATGTGGGATCTTCTCGGACCGGGGCACGAACCCGTGTCCCCTGAATCGGCAGGCAGACTCTCAACCACTGCGCCACCAGGGAAGCCCCCTCTTTCATTCTTGATTTTACTAATTTGAGTTCTCTCTCTTGGTCAGAATATTTAAAGTTTTGTCCATTTTATTGATATTTTCAAAGAAAGAACAGTGGTTTCATTTATTTTCTCTACTGCTTTTCTATTCTCCAGTTACTTTATTGCCTTCTAATATTTATTATTCCTTTTCTTCTTATTGCTTTGAATTTAGTTTTCTCTACTTTTTCTTGTTTCTTAAACTGGAAGTAGATTATTTGCAATTTGTGGGAACTGTGCAAATTTATCAGAATTGGTTAAAGAAAAATGACAAAATAAAAAAAATATCAGAAGGAAATTAAGAGTAATGAGGCTATAGTAATAGATTCCAACAGAATTTTAACAGAATTTTAAGAAGGGGAAAATTGGTAAGGTGGGGGAAGAGAGATAACTATTTTTCTAGAAAGAGGGAATGAAAAAAGTCCTCACACTTAAGGTTCACAAGGAACCCAAAATAGAGTAAATAAATGGTGTGCTGAAACTTCAGGATGCCAAACAGTGGTGTTCTAAGCCTGACAACAGACCACGGCAGATGGCAAAAGGCACTGTCAACCTGGGATTCTATTCTCAGTGAGGCTGTTTTTCAATAGTGTGGGAAAATCAAGGGGTTTAAATCTGAGAGAAGTGACCACTTACACTAAAAGATCAAATAGAGGATATTCTCCAAGAAAAGGAAAACTACCCCTAGAACCTAAGTCTAGGATTCCAAAAATGAATATGAGCGAAGATATTTGTAAATATGGAAGAGATTTAAATAAACATCGACTGTGTGGCAGGCTGAGGAAAAGATACATCCCATCACCCTTCCTCCCAGAAAGATGTGTCCACATCCTAATCCCTGGAACATAAAAATGTTATCTCATATGGACGAAGTCTTTGAAGGTGTAATTAGATTAAGGATTCTCAGATGAGATCATCCTGGGTTACTCAGTCCTTGTAAGACAGCGAGAGGGAGTTGAGGCAGAGAAGCCTCCTGAAGACTTTCAGGGACTCAGGGGCTGTGGGCACTCAGAAATTAGCAGCTCTCTCATGTCACAAGCAATCTGGACGATGGTTGCTGCCTCCCCACGGCTGGGGGGGGTGGTGTACAGCACCCCTTGAAGCCCCTACAAACACCAATCTAACCAGCTGAGAACTCCGAGCGCATCTGGGCAGGAATGGACTGAATCTGCCCTCAGTCTGAACAGCTGACAGCTGAAACTGGACCCACTGAGGAGCAGGTGGAAGAAGAGGTAACCTCAAGCTGATCCTCTAGGCACATGAAAGAGGAGCATCAAGCAACAGACTTGAGGTGAAGCAGGGAGATATCCGGATGTCTACACAGAGGGGTGCGCAAGGCGACCCCAATCCTGAGAAACAAAAGGCAAATCATCAGAAATAAAGATGGATTTGGTTTTAGATCTGAGAGTGTGAAAACCTGAATGCCCAGAGCACAGGGAGGGATGAGAGCGTCAGGGCCCTGGGGGTGGCTGGCAGGGCAATGGGAGCGGCTGGGGGACCAGCCCTGCCTGCTGTCAGGGTCCAGGTGATCTGGAAATATTCAGTCCTAAACAGCCCAGAAACTTGAAAATGTCCAAACTCCAAGTGAAATTGGTAATTTCTGGTCCTCTTTTGCACTTTTTTTTTGCATCTCGGTAACATGGTTTATTTTTGGCCTGGAACCCTGAACCTGTGGGATGGTTCTCATTCCCGGAGGAGATAAATTAAATAGGACCTCATGCCTCTATTCCCTGTTGTATCTCTGATCTATGCCCGAGTGCAGATCCCAAAAGGCAACTCTGAAGAGACAATCTGATAGGTGAATTGGCTTTTGAAAGTTTAGACCAAATCCCTCATGCTGTTTTTGCCTTGCATACATGCAAGAGTTACCTCTTAAACTATTCCAGATACAATTTTTATACAGCTCCTCACAGCCTCATTCACTTTAAGTTTCTCTTTTCCAATCCTATTATCCCCTCAAGCATTGCACATAATTTTTCTCTGCTTGTTAGCTCACTGCCTTGTTAACTCTGATTCTTTATTTCATGCGGGTATTTGTTCACAGTGATGAGGTGGAGCTCACCTACCATCAACTGAGTGCCTCTTTCAGCAATGAATCTCTTACTTGATTCTCATCAGCCCCATCCTATGTATCATTTCATCTTCACTTTTGTCTAATGCTTTTTATCCATTTCTCTATTCTGGCCGAAATTGTTACTTTGTCACATCATCAGCTAAACATGAGGCATCAAATATTTCTCTCTCTTTCATAAACAGCCCTGAGCTTCACCTTCAGCTGAGATTCAGGGAATTATTAATACATATACTACTTCTAACGAGGGCATTTACATACCTCTGCAGTGTCTACATCAGGTGCTATGCTGGAGTTGTGAAGTTTACATCTGTAAGTCAGACATTTCTGCTCCCAAGCCATTAACTGTTCACCACAGAGCTCAAGACATTCATTTGTATACAGAAACTCCAATACCTTTATTACCCAGTGGGATGTAATAAGCACCGTGTGGGTGGCACTGCTACCCAGGGACTGCTGATTAAAGTCAGAATCACAGTGTGCTAAGATCATATTACGGGGGCATTTGAGTTGGGACTTGAACAGAAACCAAGGGGCTGATAGGCTGGGAGTGTGGTCTAGGAAAGACTAAAACCAGAGAAGTCAATGAAGGAAATTTTTTTAACAATCCATGTTGATGAGCATCAATCACATTTATAAATATTTACCATTTAAACATGGTGGTATACAACTTTCTACCATCAGAGGAATTTTTGGAGAGCCTCTTTTGTTTTCTGATAGTGATTGGAATGCCCATGCACCTGGGTACATGATATTATTTTATTCCAGTCACTTTCCAAACTCCTGGAGCTCTTTCAGCCCCAGTGTAAAAGCAGTTTTCCTTCCCTGACTAATCATCAGTGCCATATGCAGGTCTTGGCTCCAGAAAGTCTTGACTGTTGATGCCTAGATGACTTTTCCCCATGAATATGGAAGAGAAAATATGGATTTGAACTTCTGATGGACAACAGATGTTCCTTCCTTCTATATGCCGAGGGGAAGGAATTTCTCAGGGCTCCATTCCTAGTTCAGTGTTAGTCTTCCACACCTCATTTAAATGTCCTTTTGCTCTTTGCTGGGGTGTATATTTATTTTATTAGGATATGAAAGTTTCCCTAATGACTCATGACTGGCTTGGTCTTTGTCTTTTCTAGGTCATTCTAGAGGTCCCAACAGTCCAGAGGTGGTGGTGAGGGTTAGGATGAGAAGGTTACCATGGAGATGTTATTGTTCCTCTTTGGTTGATGACTTGTAAAACCACATGGGCACTCTGTGAACATGGCAGACTTCAAAATACAGTTAATTCAGAGGAAATAATGTAAACACTCTCAGGAATTACATATTCCATGTTAAGTCTT
This sequence comes from Leucopleurus acutus, assembly GCF_964270905.1. Classification (NCBI taxonomy): domain Eukaryota; kingdom Metazoa; phylum Chordata; class Mammalia; order Artiodactyla; family Delphinidae; genus Leucopleurus; species Leucopleurus acutus. The sequence goes on from NC_139142.1 coordinate 175,128,827, forward strand.
CAGACTCCCAAAAAAGTTACAAATGCTTTGTCATGCTCTTTACTCTTGAATAATTGTAGAGATATGGTTTTTGATTTTTCTTGGGTTAATAATGATTTGCAAATTTTTGGCCGAGTTAATCATTAATAATAATAGCTAATACTTATCTAGTGCTTAATAGGTGCTGGAAATTCTGCTGTGTTTTAAGCATTATCTCCATATAATTTTCACAAGAACTCTGTGATATAGATACAATTATTATGCCTATTTTTTATAAAGAAACTGAAGAACAGAGAAGTTGGGTAGCTGCCCTGTGATCACACAGCCAGTAAGCAGTGAATCCTGGAGTAGAAACTAAGATATCCGATGCTATATTCATGTTCTCAACCATGAGGTCTTAATGATGGTAATTCATTAGCTATTCCTGATCCGTCCTATCATTAACACATTCAGTTCATCGAGTGTTTGTGTGTGTGCACCTAGTGGTTGGCTATTGGTTTTTCATATAATATACTTTAATGGATCTTTAGAAAATTTGTCATTAAATTCATAACTGATTTAAAGTTAGCATAGAAAATCCCTTTAGAACAAATGCAGATTAAAGCAAAAGAAATGTACGTCTCTTGTGAGGGCGCTGCTTGTCTCGAAGTCTTAGTTTCTGAGCTGATGGTCTCAGCTGATATGAGGAAACATGTGCAGCTCTGTGAGGACCTGCCTGTTTTAAACAACCATTTGGGGAGAGATTATCCAAAATCTTCTCTTCCTGTGAAAACGGTCCTGAACTATGTCACATATATTTGAATGTGCCTATTCTAACTGGCACATTTGATTGTATAATCCCTGGAGAGTTAACATTTTAATGAAGAGCTTAAAATCAGTAAATTGTGCCATCTCAAATCGAATTCTGATGATTTGATTTCTACTGGAAATCTCATAAGAAAGCAAGCAGACATATCTTAGGAAATAAATGTACTGTTAATTCAATAGAGAACAGAAAACTATGTCTTTGGTTTGCTATAAAACAATAAAACTATTTTTTTCATATTTGCATAGGCAACATTATAATTAGTACAGTAAGTAGGGGCCAAAGACAGGAAGTGAAGTCATGTTATAATTCTGTTTTTACAAAAAAATTATATCATTTTTTCTAAACAAAGGGGCAATGAGTTAACCTGAAAGTAAGAATAATATGCAAAATTAATTTTGCCCCTTTTCCTTAAGAATATGAAATAAAGAACAGAAAAATGTGTCCAAAGACAGTATACATATATATCAATAATTTTCTGAAAATGCTCTTGCATTTCCAGAAAATGATACTTAGAATACTTGCGAGGAATGATGTATTTCTTTCAAGATCAACATTCTGTGCTCTTCTAGAGCGTGGTCTGTCAGGGTGGTAATTATGGGCCGCACAGCGAGGACACAGGCTAATCACTACCTGCAAGTGTTTACATATTAAAAGATGCACTGGAAGAAGTGCAGCTACATTATTTTAGATGTAGCCATTACCATTCTTTGAAATACATGATATTTTTCATTTCCATATCATTTTTAATCTCTGACCCCAAAAGTAGGACATTGAGAAGGTCACAGGGAACCAAATTCCTTAATGATCCTTCATTACTCAGTAATCTGGTTGATTTTCTACCTTTGCTGTTTGTCACTTGTTAGATGCGGCATTTTCACCCACTGACCATTTTTTAAATTATTCATCAAAGGTCCTTGTGACATCAACCCCACTCAACATTTCTTCTATAAAGCTTCTTGTATCTGTTTTTCCCCCATTCCATTCTCCAAGATGAGATTTCCATGACTTTAAGCATGGGCTACTTCAATAATGTGAATACATTCACCAGCAAGCACGCATTGGTGTGTCTACAAGAAGCCAGGTGCTTTTCAGAAGTCATTCCCAGGCTTCAGAGAGCTTACCACTTATTAGAGGAGATGAGCAAATAAACACACATGCGTAAACACACACAAAGTATACACATGCGTAAACACATACACACATGGATAAACACATACATGCACATGTACACAAACATGCAGACATACACACATGCATAAACACACATTCACATGACCATACGTAGACACACATAAATACATGCATAAATACATACACTCACAGTTTCTAGTGCCAGTAACTGTCTGGTACTGAAGGCATTTCGTTATCTGGTCCCAAGCTCCCTCCCAGCTTTAGCTTTCACCATTCCTCACACAAAACACCAGATCCACAAGGACATTCCACCATGTGGAGTCCAGGTAACCAGCGCATCCTTGCCTTTGTGCCTGAGGACTGCCCATCCCTCTCTGATTTCCTAGTCTTATCTTGCATTCAATTCCCACATGGAGCTCCACCTCCTCAATGAATTGTGTTTGTTGAACGGGTCACAAAGGATGGCGTGGCTTGTAAATGGCCACACCAGAAACATGCACTTGAAAAGTGGTCCAAAAATATGGACAAAAAAACATCTTTTGTCATTTACAGTGGACAGAACGTTACAGGAGTTCTCTTTGGATCCTCCAGCAGTGCTGCCCACAGGACTCTCTATGACAGTAGAAAGGTTCTCAGCTCCATCCAAGACAGTAGCTGGTAGTTACAAGTGGCTATTGTGTGGTTGAAAAGTGGCCAATGTAACTGAGGAACTGAATTTTTAATTTTATTTAATTTAATAAATTTAAATATAAATAGCCACATGTGGTTCACGTAGCTTTGCAGCAATTGCATGTCATGCAGTCTCTCTCTGGGAAAGAATAAGCTCTATCGCTTGTAATCAAAAGCTGAGATAATGGAAAGTAGTGTATTTTCACTCTTACTCTACACTGGGCATGATGAGTAACATTATGGGCATCACATAAATGTAAAATGCATTTGTCGCTGTCAAAGGAATTTAAAATCTGATTGAAGGTGGAAGATAAACCCACAGGCAGCAGTAACAAATAAGGGAAGTATTTATACGTGGAAGTATGGAATTTAGGATGCAATAATGAGGGAAGAGTTCACAGAGCAGCTGGTGTGAAATTGACTCAGTTACAACCCCAGCATTTTCTGAGTCTTCGCTAGGTACTGGGCATCCAGCTAATTCCTGGGCTAAGTTATACGGATACAGAAGGCTGCACATGGTGTGAATAGATGAGAGGCTAACAAAAACATAGCTTAAATATTGAGGCTTGTTCTGAGTATGCACAGCAGGTCACGACCTTGGAGAAGGGATGGACACACGTCACAGACCACCTCACTAGCACACCCACTGCTGTTCATCATCTACGTGCCTGCAGCTTTCCTGGACTCATCATGGAGCTTCAACGTTTTTTTTTTTTTTTTTTTGGTACGCGGGCCTCTCACTGTTGTGGCCTCTCCCACAGGCTCCGGATGCGCAGGCTCAGTGGCCATGGCTCACGGGCCCAGCCACTCCGCGGCATGTGGGATCTTCCCGGACTGGGGCACGAACCCGTGTCCCCTGCATCGGCAGGCGGACTCTCAACCACTGCGCCACCAGGGAAGCCCGAGTTTCAACTTTTTGAAACTTCCCAACAACCTGGATTGGGAGCCCTGGAACTTGAAACTATGCACCATTTTTTGGAGGGACAGAGGCTCTGGGAAAGGCCATTAGTGGACCGTTCTGGTGGAGATGGGCAGGGAGACTGGAGAGCTGATGCCCAGCACATGGAGACACAAGATGGGGAGGAGACATGTGGGCACCTGCACCGACAGACAGTCCAACACCCAGAACCCGCTTTCTGCCCTTGAGCTTTAGGGAAGCACCTCCATTTCTGCAGATGTGTCCTAGCAAAGCTGGTTCACCTCTGAACAGCTGAGGGTCAACAAAGCAAAGGTTAATAGGATTCGACAGGGCCACAGCCATGGGGTTTGTCCAGGCTCGTGACCGAGGAGCCCTTTCGTCCTTCGGGTTAGCTCCAGGACCATATGCACACGGGCTCCTGCCCACCTCTCCCTGAATCCCCCCGCCTTGTCACAGCCCATTCTTCTAATTTGCTGCGTTTATAAGAAGTGGTGATTATATATTTTCATCTTCTCCCCCATAGCCTGCACCCTCCCTGAGGAGTGATTACTTCTGTCGAGCCCACTGCTGTATCTTCAGCCTCATGCACAGCACTCAGTAAACATCTGTCAAATTGTGTCCAAAAAAATGAAAAAGGAGCGGATGCTGAACCTTGAGTAAGTCCCTTGTGACTCTCCTGACATGTCCCCAAATCCCAGGTGATTGGAGTTGAGAGATGATCTATTGAAAGTTCTAAACTCTCCTGGAAATCAAGGTCTTTTACAGCTTAAAAAATACAACACCTCAAAGAAAATCAAAAGATGAAAGCAGTAGGAATTTGATAGCCTCTGTCCTAGAGAAAGTCACTATATCCTATACTAGAATCAAATTTTCACCTCTGAATGTGGAAGATAGCAGAAAGAATCATGAGCTAGCTTATTCAATTCCTGAAATATGACTTTTTCTTAAATAGTTGGGTTCGGAATGCCTCAAGGTGGTACTTACATGTACTATTTAGAAGAAATTGAAGGAAGGCACACACTACACACACACACACGCACACACAGATACAAGCATGTTCCACACAGAAATTAACCAAATATTTATCAAGTACCTGTCATGGGACAGACATCATAAAAATCCTTGTCCTTGTGGAGCCTATATCTGGTGTGGGAGAAACTAAACAAGTAAAATGTACAGCATGTGAAGGAGTGATAAATGCCACAAATAAAGAAAATTTTAAAAAGATATTTTCAATTTTAAATAGTGTGATTGGGGGGAGGCTTTACTGAGAAAGCTGGGTTTTAGGGGAGTACTTTAAGTGGTGAGGAAGGGAGTGATGCAAATATCTGATGAAGGTGGTTTTCCAGTAGTGGGAAGAGCAAGTGCAAAGTCCCTGTGGCAGAAGGACATCTGGCGAGCTGGAGGAAGAAGGAGGACTCGTGAGGAGGAGAAAAGCAGGCTAGGTGGGAGGTGAGTCTCATCTTCAGGGCTCTGTGGGTCACTGTGTGTACAAGCCCTTAATCACCTGCCTGAAACTGAGAGGTTCCAGGGTGTTTCGGAACTCAAAGTTCCCCAGATTTGTATAAAGTTAATGAATGTTTTTAAAGGTAGTTCTCTAATTAGAAGACATATTTAGCAATAAGTTAGGAAGGTAATGCTCTGTGTATTCTGGTTATTCCACGATCCCCCATGGGGTCTATGATGACACCTGTAATTCCTTACACGACAGAACTGCAGTGAAAGAGATGGACCATTCTCACTCGGCTCTGGTCACATCTTGTTACATCCGATTTTGAGAATTTGAGTTTTGAGGAGCCCAGAGCTATGGAAAGGGGATTAGACCCTGTCCTACAGCTGTGATTCTGAGTGAGGCGTGGTGCAATGAGTGTCGGAGCTGACAAGTGTGCACATGTCCGGCAGCTGTGTCGAGACGATGAGTGAAACAATCCCGGAGGGCTTTGTTTCCCACGCCAGTTCCACAGAATACAATGAATGTCCTGTTTTCTGTGTAATCGAGACATGCCACAGGGTGATTGTGTTATGGATAATTTGCTCAGCGACCATTCCTTATATTTTTAAAGTTTGCACTTTAATTAGCTATTTTCCCTAAGATCTTTCTTATGTCGGGTCCCCTCACAGGAGCCCTACAAACTCTATGGCTGAAGTATTTTTTTTTTTTTTTTTTTTTTTTTTTGCGGTACGTGGGCCTCTCACTGTTGTGGCCTCTCCCGTTGAGGAGCACAGGCTCCGGACGCGCAGGCTCAGCGGCCATGGCTCACGGGCCCAGCCGCTCTGCTGCATGTGGGATTCTCCCGGACCAGGGCACAAACCCGTGTCCCCTGCATCAGCAGGCGGACTCTCAACCACTGTGCCACCAGGGAAGCCCGTGAAGTATTTTATCTTTTTAACTTTTATGTTTCCCTGGTATTTCTTGAATATCCCTTTTATTGTTTATATTACACATGGCATGTTGATATTACTTTATCTGTGGACTGTTAAATAAGTATCTATTTTGAGCACAAATAACAGTTGCTTCCACAGCTATCTTGTTGCAACAGCTAATTAAAAAGTGACATCCAAAGCTATCAGAGTGATATCTGTACTCGATAAACTTCTAAACGCTGATTTCACTTTAACACGTTCTTTCTACTCAGAGACAGAATTCTGCTTCGTGCCTTTAGTGTCCTCAGTGGAAATTAAATGGCTAGAGTCATGTTTTGTTTTCTTTTCATTTTCCTTATTGTAAAGTTGATAATTTCAACATTTTCCTAAAATCCAACATGGAGGACCAGGTCCCATTTCTTGCCTAGGAAAAAAATGCCCCGACAAATTGCTTTAAGGGCCGGGTGGGGTCCCTAGTGCGTGGGAAGAAGGCCCGCTGTCCACCTCACTCTGATGTGCTGGGCTGCAGTCTGCCTGCCGGGGGCTCCATAGGGCTAGTCATCTGCTTATCTGTGATCTGAAGTGATATCAATGGGACTGCTCTTTTTTTAAACAATTAAATATATTTCTTTCTGTGTAAATTCACTCTTTTAGATGGAAAGGAGATTGGCTGGAAGAAGAGCTGAGAGACCCTCCTTCCTCTAGTCCTGGATGGAGCACTGACAGTGCATGCCCCTGCCATCTGGCCCTAGAGGGGTGTCTATTCTCCCTAAACACAGCTCTGTGCCAGCTGAAGGGCATCGTGAGGATGCCGAGCGAGCCCCTGCCCCAGCTGGGGTCCTGGTCCCCCGCTCTGCATTCCAGCTGGCATCACTGATGTCCCTGGACCCCCTAGTGCTTTCCTCCTCTCCGCTCCTATGAGGACCTCACGCCCAGGGGGAGGGCACTGCTCCTGCTGGTTTTCTGAGCCCAAGTGTACTGTGCCTGCTACACTTGAAGTGCTTCGGAGGAATCAGTACTCAATACTGTAGCTGAGATTCCTATGTCTTCTTTAAAATGCCAACATCTTACTTCCGTCTGGGACCATCATAACTGCAGAATCACCTTGGAAGTGATCCTAGGTCTGCTCAGCTCAGTCTGGCCCTCTCCCATAGCACCACCAATTGTGCTGAAGGCGGAGGTTCGAGAATCCCTCTTGCTCTGAGAATGCCCTTGTAGCCCATTCACAGCCAGCACTCCAAGAGGTCACGGTGATTTTGTTTTTATTTTTTTCCCATTTCTCGTCATGAAACTTTCCCCCCAATAATCAGTGTTTCAACAATAAGTGTTTCCCCCAATAATCAGTGGTTAATACACTGTAGTGTATTAACCAGATATATGACACAGCAGAATTACCTATCTTGAAAATATAAATATTCAAACCATAACAGAACAGAGGACAAAAAATCATGTTTCAAATTTGTCTAGTTATTTCTCAATCATTTACCAGAAATAGTATGATAGTCGGACATTTTGAAATAATATATAATTAAGATATTTTAACGCCCTACTGGCTTGCTTTTGTAATTAATAAATTTTCACTTTTAAGAATGAAAACAAATAACTAAACATCATTCCTTCTGAATGTCCAGCCTCGTTGTAAAGTCCTAGACACACACAACTCTTTTGCTGGAATGTGTACCAGGTTAGGAAGCAGGAAGTCTCTCCTAAAAGCTTTGTATCAGTTACACCACTCATTAGCCTTTCTTGATCTCCACTTTCCCATAATGATATTACCTATAGTGCCTCTTTCAGCTGGAAGATTTTATACATTTTTCCATCTATCTCTTTAAATAAGGCTCTTTATTGTGTTGTTGTTACTACTAACATCCCGACAATTAAAATACAAGGTGCTGAGACTTTTTCAACATTGCTAAGTCTTAATATTGTATTAAGGTGCCTGTGGTAGCTTTGAGGGAGAAAAAACCATAAAACACAATTTGTATCCTCTAGGAACTGTTTTTGAGAAATGACAAAAATAAATGAAAGAGTCAAATGGCAGTGCATAGAGGGTATAAAATTAAATGTCCCAGGGGTGGTGAAGATAAGGAGTGTTCTAGGGTGAAGGCCAGGGTGGGAGGCCATTGTGTCCAGAAAGATCAGGGAGCTTCTGGAGGTAGGGGCGCCCGGACTGAGCCTGCCCACTGCACCCTAGGAAGCTGGATGGCCTTCTGCAAATGTTAATTGTACGGCACAACAAGAAACAGATGGTAATAGGCCAAGAACACAGAAGCAACTCTGGGTCTTTGTAATGGAGAGACTTGAGCCAGACATTGATTAAGCAGGTGATAGAACAGGCTGACAAGCCAGAAATGGGGTGTGGAGGTAACTGGGACCTCACAAGGCAGAGGGAGGCTCCCCCACCCAGGCTGGAAGCAGTGCTCAGAGCCCATGAACTGAAGTCCCTGCAGAGGCCAGAGTCCCTCCACCTCCCTCCCATGCTTCCCTTTCCTGGAAGTCAGCTGTCAGAGAGCCTGCAGGGGAGGAGCCCCATGGATATGAAGGGAAGCGGGCGCAGGGCCAGCAAAGAGAGGGGCTGATGTCTATGGAACACCCAAGGGGGATGCCGTGCTTCACACAAACTACAAGAGTTAATCTTGCCCCACATTCTGTGGCATAAATTTTAAAGTTCAGAAAATGAAACAACAGAAAGATTAAGTTACTGTAATATGGTTACAAAAACAAAAAAAGAAGAACGGAATTTGAGTTTTGTCTGATTCCGAGTCCTGGCTTTTCTATTGTACATACTATAGATGCCCAAATGAGCAGGATCCAGTACGATGCAGTGATTACTGACAAACTGCTCTTTCCTGGATTGGAATATTTGGTACAACATGGAACATTCTAGAACACGGGGGCATTTTGTAAAGAACTTTGGGCTTAAACATAAACCTCACTGACTGTTCTAGTGGTTCCTAAAACCATTATGGATGTTTTAGCTACACTTCTTCCAGGAGCCATATGTCTGCTGCTGTATGAGGGAGAACTTCAGAGAGTGGGCATATTTAAAAGTTCTGATGGAACATTCCAGAGGAAAAAAATAATGAAGAGATCAGGTTTTATCATGTGGTTGATATGCAATGATCTCATAGCAACTTCTATACATTGTTTGGAATTATTACCAACTTGATGGCAATGAAAAAGAGCAATCTCAATTACTATTTTTAAAATTAAAGAAAAAAAAAGTTTTTTTAATTAAAATTTTTTTTTTATTTTTGGCTGTGTTTGGTCTTTGTTGCTGCGCGTGGGCTTTCTCTAGTTGTGGTGAGTGGGGGCTACTCTTCGTTGCGGTGCGTGGGCTTCTTGTTGCAGAGCACGGGGTCTAGGTGCTCGGGCTTCAGTAGTTGTGGCACGCTGGATCAGTAGTTGTGGCTCACGGGCTCTCGAGCACAGGCTCAGTACCTGTGGTGCACGGGCTTAGTTGCTCCCCAGCATGTGGGATCTTCCTGGACCAAGGCTTGAACCCGTGTCCCTTGCATTGGCAGGCGGATTCTTAACCACTGTGCCACCAGGGAAGTCCCTCAATTACTTTTTATAGAGCAGTCCTCTTTTCAAACGGCTTGGTGAGGTATCTGCTATCTTTTTATTTTTCTTTTTGCAGTACGTGGGCCTCTCGCTGTTGTGGCCTCTCCCATTGCAGAGCACAGGCTCCGGAAGCACAGGCTCAGTGGCTATAGCTCACAGGCCCAGCCGCTCCGCGGCATGTGGGATCTTCCCGGACCGGGGCACGAACCCGTGTCCCCTGCATCGGCAGGCGGACTCTCAACCACTGTGCCACCAGCGAAGCCCTATCTGCTCTCTTTGAAGCAATACCTAGCTGACCACACAGCTGGCCAGGTGGGTCGACTCCTTCCACATCTCTCTTATATCCTGCCGACAGTGTATGTTGAAGGACGTGTTGGTTACTCAGAGCACGTTTGAACAACATTAGATGTTTCTAGTGATTCTATGTTGCATATATGTATCAAGTACCAGAAATATTTTAATTGTGTATAATGTGTTGTTGTCACAGGCCAGGTCTCATGATGTCAATCCCCAGCCTGGGTTCAGTGACTCAGGGTCCTGACTGGGAGGTGAGGTCAGAGAAAGGCACTTTTATTCAGCTGCTAGAGGTACAGTGAATGCTGATGATACACATGTATGTACACATATAGAGATAGACATGGCAGTTTATCCTTAAAGCTGGTTTTGATTCAGAGCTGTCATTAGGAAGCACTAGACAAGCCCACTTGGTTGATACAGGCAGAAAAGACTAGGAATAAAAGAAAGGCAAATGAACGCCCAGACATAAGCAGACAGCTGCTCCCCATCCCCGTTTCCCTCCAGCAGCCTTGCACAGACATGTCTTTACTTACACAGCCGTCAAGATTTTTAGGGGCTTGAGCTTTGCAGTTAGATCCCCTATATTAGATCCCAAGGATGCTTTTTGTACATTTCTCCTCAATTGCTTTTAAGAACCAATAATTAGCATTTCAAAGACAGGGGTTAGATATTAGCCAGAATGGAAGTGATTTGTGTATACCATGTATAGTATTACATTTATGGACTTATTTTTAGCTTCTTTAAAATGCTCTCATTAAAAATAAGATCATGACACAAATCAACTCATCAAAAGCACACATCTTTCACTGAGAGTTTATTTATTCCTGTCTTCCTCTTCATACAAGGGACAAACTATTATAGGCTTATTAGCTGAAAAGTGATGAAGGGAAGTTTATTTATTAGGTAACAGAATGCTATCTGGTTATTAAAGAGCTTCCAAGTTCAAACGAGGTCTATAGATCTTCAAAAAGTTTTTAAAATGTCTAACTAGAATCCACAATAAAACTGATTTTTTTCCCCTACTGATTATTTTACAGTAGAAATAAAATGATAGAAAAACAGCTCCATTTCATTTGGGTAGCTAAGATTACTAAATGACAAAGAACATGCTCTATTCAATTAGTGAAGAACTTGACACTTTAACTTATGTGCCACTATAAAGTGACTACATGGTGGCAATCGAGGTCACGTATGACAGCCAGTCATCAAACACATTTTAAATTCTTCCCACAGGAGTCAGAACTTCTAGAAATATTTTTGTCAAGGACACATACGTTTTTCCTGGAGCTTGGAGACCTCTAGATTCTAATCTTAGCTTTGCAACCAATGGCCAAACCCAGGAGATGGCTCTTAAATATCTGTGCACAGTACTGTCAACTGCAAATTGAAAAATGAACAATGGAGTTTCTTTTTTTTAAAACCCAACAGTCTCTCCTTTGGGGAAACATACCCTGCCTTTGCTTTGGCCACAGAGTTTAGATGGGTGCTACCAGCTCCTGGGCACGCATTCATCACGACTCCCTAAGCTAGTGTGAGGGTGGGCACTTGACCCAGGTCTCATCTAGGTTGATTTCTTTTAAAGTGGAGCTGGGAAAAGACTCTTTTTTAATGCTCATGAGGTCTTAAGATTAGGAGGCCAGGATTTTTTTTAAACTTATTTATTTTAATTTTTGGCTGTGCTGTGTCTTCGTTGCTGTGCGTGGGCTTTCTCTAGTTGCGGCGAGTGGGGGCTACTCTTCGTTGCGGTGCGCTGGCTTCTCATTTCGGTGGCTTCTCTTGTTGCGGAGCACGGGCTCTGGGTGCACAGGCTTCAGTAGTTGTGGCATGCTGGCTCAGTAGTTGTGGCTCACGGGCTCTAGAGCGCAGGCTCAGTAGTTGTGGCTCACGGGCTTAGTTGCTCCCCAGCACGTGAGATCTTCCCGGACCAGGGATTGAGCCCATGTCCCCTGCATTGGCAGGCGGATTCTTAACCACTGTGCCACCAGGGAAGCCCTGGAGCCCAGGATTTTAAGGGCCAGCTCCCCATCTCATGTAAAAGTTCGGCTAAGGGGGAGAAGCTCACCACTGAAAGAAGCAGAAACCATGGACAAAGTCCTAGATTCCAGCCCCTCCTGAGGGAAAGCCCAGCCTGTCTTTTCCACATTTAATCTTGGAAGACCCACTGCAGTCCAGCCAAATTCAAGTTGGCTCTCTGACATTGCACCTTGATCAAAGGTTTCTAAGGGCACCAAACTGAATGGGCTTTGAAATCCCTTCCACTTCTATGATTCTACTAGTTTATGGTCTAGTAAATGAAAGTCAAGGAACAATTTCTATGTAAACCTCAGTTAATCAGAAAATTGTATTAGCCAAAAGACTCGGTTTCACGAACATTTTAAGGATCTACAACAGAATAGTGCCCAACATACATTAGGACTTGTAAAAACAGCTGTTAACTGGCAGAGTGATTCTAGATAATTCAGATGTATTTATTGGTGGGAATGCATGTATAAGGACGTATACTCGGTTGTCAATCACAGTGATTGAATCCTGCAGGTTTGTGGTGGGCGAGGTACAGTCATTTGGAGGAGTGTGGTCTGCATGATATTTACTGGGCATAAAATGGTAAGTACTAAGTCCTCTATATCCTCATATCCTATGAGATGTTCAATACATTATGTACAGGCAGCTTTCATGAGGACTAAATGTCTACCTAAATGGAGCATCAGGTCCATATGAGGGGGAGAGGTTCTGCTGAAGCAGAAGAATTCCTGTCCTCCCTAATGGACAGGAATAAAACAAAGGGGGGAAAAGGTGGCAGGAGGGATCAGACACCATCTAGCAGAAAAATCAGGCCATTTTCTAGAGTAATAACAAAGGAATGTTAAGGCATTGTATAAAACAAATCTCTGTAGAGACCCTCTGATAAGCTCGTACTTAAGATAAACTTTCAGAAAATTCATAAACAGAGGCTGAGAGTAAGAGCCTGGAAACCAAGAAAGTGACACCCTAACATAGATCCAAGAGGATGGAACAGTATGGAACAGCAAGACATCCTGCACACAGAAAGGAAGAAAAACACAAAAGAACCCTAAGAATTTCCACCAGTTCTTTAGTGAAGAGAAAATGAAAACAGAATCCAATTTTACATCACTTATTCTTTGTTCCATGAAGTGCACATGAGCTAGCTGGAGAATAAAGAGCATCTTACACTCAAGCATATTGCTTTCATCTCTTGGCAAAGGCATAATCATTCTCCAGTGATTCATGTTATGTGTTGATTTGTCTGTGTGTGTAAAGAGTCTCGAAGCTAGAATCCAGTTAATTGGACAGAGATTTCTGGGCTGCCTAAAGCCTGAGAATTTTAGTCAATATTCTGATTCCAAGGGAGAACTAAATAGGGAAGACTCCCACATTAATGCTGTTGCATTTATAACATCTTATTTTTCACAGAAAATGTCATCATCATCATCATTGTCCAAGGACTGTGCCCCAGGAGCTGCCTCTGAATCACGCTGTAAGAATACAAGTCCCAGCTCCCTGGCTTTTGGCTGCCTGAGCTGGTCCTTCTTACTCAGACTCTCCGCCTTTGGCTCTTCCATTCGTAATGTAAGAAGTGTGCTGTAGTCGTGTCAGAGCTGTTGAACGGAATAAACCACTTAATGAAAATACCGCTCTGAGTGGGGTGCTTGGCGTCTGATGAGTGCTCAGTAAAGCTGGCTTCTGTCGTCACCACCTCCATCACCATCGTCATGCCCAGTGGCATCAGCATCAAGAAGCAGAGCTCCTGTGTTTTCAGTCTGGAATGACTGACACTAAGCAATTTCTGGGGGATAAAAACAATTTTGAATTTTTCCTTTTTTTTTTTTTTTTTTTGAGGGAAGAATGACAACAATGTCTACTTGAAGGAAGAATATGAGAATATCCAGGTTAGTTCATACTTAATTTGTCATGTTCTAAATGAGTGGCTCTGGAACTACTTTTCCCCAAAAGGGAAGCCTTCTGAGAAAAACTGTGAAGGGAGGAGACAAGCAAGGGTCTAGAAGGGCTCCCTGTCCTCTGTCACCTCCTTTCTTGGAGGAAATTACAAAAGAAATATCCTGGTGGGGAACTGCTGATGTATAGGGAAGCCGGCAATGAACATGGTCTCCTGATGGTCAGAGCGCTGGCTACATGTGGTCCAACAAGTGACACCTCATCGTCCAGTGCTGGTGACACGTGGTCAGCACATAATGACTGTAATCCACTCAGTGCACTCGCCGCCTATCACACACAAAGGTCTGGGCACATGCAGCCAGGGCCAGGCATCTCTGTGCAGGGAGCGAGGACTCACTGAAGTGCTGGAAGGCCTCACGTGGACGGCGCTCTGTCACAGAAGGGAGCACGGCCATGATGAGGGTCTCAGCAGTGAACTTGGAACCTGTCCCTACAAGTTACTGCCGAGGGAAAACGCATTAATGTAAAAACCACTTACTCTCATCTGGGGGCTTTGAAGTGAGGAGGCCATAAGAGTCGGTATTAATATGATGACGTTTTGGGCACGGGACCCACAGACACGTGAACACTGCCCTGGCCCCAAAGTCTTCCTGCTCCTCAGAGAGAAGCAGTCACTGGGGCTCCTTCCCTGGGGTCCTTGGCTCCTGCTGACAGACCAGCGAGGGGTGTGCATGCACAAAGAAATCAAAGGGAAGCAACAAGACAACCTGTGGTGGCAGTTGTGTTTTGAGACCTCCTCCAAAAAATCCACTAGTAGTGTTTATACTAGTCCACAGTGACTCTTGCTCAGGCAGCTGCTCTAGGCTGCGTCTCCCTGGTCTCGGTGCGTGGGCTGTCCTGCAGTTTCAGTGCCCTGATGACTTTCAGTTCTTCCAGCTTCCTCTTTTCAGGACAGGTGTCATGTCTCCTGTGCCCTCACAAGCTACAGCTGGAAAAATCTGTGTGTTTCTGAAAGATGATAACAGTCTAATATGTTTCCCATTTTAGGAAAGAAGACCATCCTCTTTGGTGAAGGCTTTGGTCAATCTTTGATTAATTGAATTAAAGTCCATAGTAAATATCAGTATTAATTGCAGCTGACGTAACAATACAGTAGAGAAGTGTTTTCATTCTGAGTGTTTTTCTCCGCTGTTCATAAACCTTTATGCTTGGTCTGAAGTTCTTCTTTCACTCATTTTGTTTTTATATTGGCCCTTCAAGAGATTAAAAAATATTAAAATGTACACACAGCTGGTTTTCCTTTCAAGATGTTTGTTAAATTCTGGAGCTTCATTGGGTAGGAGACTAAAACACACAAAAAAGCTTTGAAATGCCAAATGGCCTTTGTTTTCACATTCTTGAACTGTGGAGGCGATAAATCTCAGAGTTCAGTTCTGCCTTGCCCTGAACATGTGAAGCACCCTCTTGATCACTGTTGAAGTGTTTGGAGGGCTGCGCCTCTGACCTAGGAAGCGGGCAAACCAGGAGGGTTGAGCCTTCCTGACTCGTGTCACTTCTATTGCGTCAAGGTGATAAATCCTGCCAGCTGCAGGAAGATGCCATCATGTTCTTATACGCAATGCTAGGCATGTGACCTGGATCAAGAAAGATGACAGAAAACAATCCCACAATAGACCCTCTCTCTCCAAAATAAAGATTTTAAGATAAGCATGATTCATATATTCAGTATTTTAGGGGAAAAGACCCAGATGACACAAAGATGAGAATTTCACTAGAGATGTCTTCCTTGGAGATGTTTCCACGTCCCAGTAGGAAACAAGTGCATTTTGGTTTGTTTGTCAGAGAAGATTTTCCTGGCTGAAAAGCCTGGGCATCGACTACTGTCCTAGATGTGTGGCTAGAAACCGTGACACCTTCCCCAGTTTCTTACTGTCTGTCAGCCTTTGTCTCCACGTCTCTAAAGGGGATCAGACAGTCCATGATGGCAGGTAACCTATTTGCTGAGTTCCCCACTATCCTAGTGCCCAGAATCATGGTGCTCAAAACAGTACTTGGCTTCTCCACCAACTTAACAAACATTTGTTGAATAAGTGAATGACTGATGAATAAGATAATCATAATGAGATAACATAATAAGATAACACAAAGCACCCAGTCAGCATCTGCTGTATTTCAAATGTGCAGAAACTGGTGAATTGATTTGAAGTTAGGATTCTGATATGTCTGCACACAGCTGATGAAGCATGTTTGAGTACATTTGATGAAATTAATGAAATTCTGGCACAGAACTGCAGGGTGGTTTGGGTTTGGTGAGAAGGGAGGCCTCACTTGGATGCTGGTCTGGGCATCCTCTTTTCTTCTGAGCCCGTGAGGAAGGTCACACGAGCTGGATAGAGAGCTCTGATCCTGAAAGATTTCATGACACACGGGAGCATACTTATTCCAACTCTAGTGACCACAAGAATGTGCAAGAAGGGACATTTTCCCTTTTTCTGTGTGAACCTCAGGGAATCAAGGCCATATTTATATATTGATGATTTGTCAGAATTAGGAGTATCGGGAAATGGTGTCCTTGGTTCATAATTTAACATCATGGTAGCAAGCAGAGCGCTCCTGTGAGGTGCCACCCTCAGAGCGCTCCCTGAGAGTGGACGTCCATGTGAGGCCATGAGGGGTGGATGCTTCGAAAATAAAGGTGGGAGACTTCCCTAGGAATGAGGGGCTTGAAAAACTCAATTAAACTTATATATATATGTGTGTGTATATAATAAATAGATAATAAATAGGTACATTATAATATGGTATATATTAATATAAATATGTATATTTCCTTGTTCAGTTGATCTGAAATACATTCTTCAAATTTAGGGAATAATAGTCTAACATTTTGTTCTTCAGAATACCTGGAATTAAATGCTTATCATGATGATAACAGCAACAATAATAATAGCTAATATTTATTGATGGCTTTGGTACAATTCAGTATATCTTTATATCTATCTTCATCATCATTATGATCTATCTCTCTGCATTGTCATCTAACATCTACCTACCTACCTACCTACCTACCTATCTTTAAATATTCAAACCATGCATGTAGGTTCTCAATATCCTGGATTTATGGGTGTAATTTGAGGCACAGAGATAAAGCAAATTCTCCAGGTTCACAAAGCACTAGTGGTGGGAGTCTTATTTGAATCTAGTCAATCTAACTGTAGAGCCTGGATGTTTTATGTGAATGGAAAATGAAACAAAGCAAAATCCTTAAGTTAGTGAATTCCAACTATCAAATCACGCGTATACATATCAGCAACTGATAGTTATAAAATGGTATTCTATATTAAATCATGATGGGCTAAAGTACTTAACCGAGTGATGAAATACACTTAGTTACCCGTCTCATGGAGGCCCCATGACCTTCAATAATTCAGCTGTCAGTCACCTGGAGGAGAAAGTTAAAGACCCAGCATCTCCAGAGGACAGAGTCGGCTTGGGAAGGAACCAGGACTCACCTGGGAAAGTGGGGAGGAGTAAACTACTGATGGAACTAGAGATAGAGAGGGGGATGGCAGGAAGTTGATGATCCAGAATATAAATCCGAATTTCAGGTCAGAACAGCTAAAACAGGGCTTATTTCTCTGTGTGTACACATACACACACACACACACACACAATGTGTGGGTGTGTGTGTGTATATATATTTCTGAGATTATTTAAATCTTTCTTTCACAGATATAATTTGAATAAACACATTGACCACATCATATTAAAATAATCTAATTGTCACAGCTTTCACTTCTCCAAACAGCTTTTGAAAACACACAAACTTGACAATTTATACAAAGCTTCTTGAGAGGACTTTAACAGACTTTTTATAAGCGAATGAACTAAATATGATGGAGCTTTCTAAAGTGCACTTCAAAAGCAGCACAAAGGTCTGTAAACAAAAAAAATTGATATCAATTTGTGGGGGTCTGAATAGTTTAATCCATAGAAGAATTCACAAACCTTTGTAGAAGTAGAAAAAAATTATCTTAACCCTAGAGTGAATGAACTTTGTGATTCCTTTTAGGGGTCATTTCTTTTCTGGTGAATGCTTTGTGGATTATAAATGTAAAGAATGAGCAGAAATTTTTGTATTATTCATTTTGAAGGCTCTTTTTATTAAGAGAAGAAATGAAATTCAATGAAAATCATTTTGCTGATAATTATAGTGAAATATGAAGTGCTCTGAATATATTCTATTGCAGGCAATAGAGAAGAAATGGCTCTATCTGCTCAATGCCTGATTTAATGGATGGGCTCCACGAAGCTTGGTCCTGGCTCATTTCTACACACAATCATCGCAGTGATAGTTGGTGAGGGTGCTTCCAAAGGGGAATTTGATTCAAAAGATCAGGAGAATCACGGACAATCTTGTTTTAGTTCCCAGAGGCTTAACACTTTGTGAGTTGTTATTGGACAGCATCAGTTAGCAGTGGTGGCTGACCTGTGATGTAGTCTAGGCAAACCATCTTGGTGGCCACAGGGAGCAAAGAAAATCATGACATTGTGTCAGACTGAGGTCAGGGATATAGCCACAGGCCATGGTTTTCAGGGAAGAAACAGGTAGGATAGAGTCATAGGTAGTTATATTCAAATAGTCCTCACATTGTTTAGTTCCAAATGTCAGCCCTTCATTTTTTCTAACCTGCCTAATACAATCCTGCTCTATTTTTTTGTTTTTTTTAAGAGACTAATGATGAGACTACTTATACCAAACTAGGTATAAGTAAATGAAAGCATTAGTAAATAAGTAAAGATTTTTAAAAACATGTTGGGATGTAGATCCCAGACATACATTGTGTCTAAAATCAGGAGCTGCCTCAGAGGGGACCCACAGGCTGCAGTTCCTGCATTTGTCCCAGGCTGCTGACTAGATGCTCGGTGCTCAGGGACCCTTGGGATACAACTTTCATTATACAGAGGTGTAGCAAAGACAAGATAAGGACTTTAAAATACGTGGTTGGAATCCAGGTATGGGTATTGTGCCTTAGAATTCAACTGATTATTTTAATTATAAATAATGGAATTGAGAATCTTTTGATAAGGTAAATTAAGACCTAGAATATACATTTTTAAAACCAACATAACTTTCAGAAGATTTAGAGTGATATAGATCATATACAAGCCAATCTGTTACATATTCTTAATCTAAATAAAGGTGAGATTTAAAATTCAGAATGATAATCTAAAGGCCCTAAAGAATTTTTTAATCAACTTTATTGTTTTTATTAGATTCTATTTATAATTTTTCACTTGGAACACACCTTAGCAGTTAAAAAGCCCAACTTTTACATTAATATACAAGAAACTATACAAACCAGAAGTGAACCCCAGAAACCTAATTAACAGTAATAGTTGGACTTAACACCCAGCAGTCCTGAATGTAATCCTTAGCTGTTTTTAGTTATGCCACCGAGATAAGTGGGTTTCAATCCTGCTTCCTAGATAGTCAATCTGCCATTCATTAGATGTGAGTCCTGCAAGTGACTTGCATTTTCTCATCTGTAAAGTGGAGATAATAATAATACCTATACTGCAGAGGTGTACTGCAGGTTATATGAAGAGAATACACACAAGCCAGGCACACCTGTGAGCACCCATAAACAGCCACTATTATGAAAAACAACGGCAGTGAGAATTCTGAGTGACATAATTGAAATACTAACACACACACAGAGTACGAGTGTGTGCTTCCATAAGGAAATCAATTTAGCCTTACTTACATTATATTATGTCTACTGATAGACTATCAGGAGATTTCAAATCAGTCTGTGCATGTAGGTTGTCACTGAATTCCACTAAATATGAAATGCTGCCATCAAAGGGAAACATGGAACTCGTGAAGTCCTAAAGGCAAGGTTGCAGGACTCCATGGTCAAAGATTTCCAAGGAAATTTATAAATCGAGAAAACCAAGAACCTCCATGTTAGCTTGCAGGAACAAATCACCTTATATAGATTCTCATGTGGGCAGCTTGGGTTCGGCGGCAATGCCTCAAACAAGCTGAAATTTATTGGATTTGTTTAATCTGTTCAGGAGTCTCTGATTGTCACCTCAACCCTTTCTGAAGGATTATCTTCTACTTAAATGAAGATAAAAAGGTTGGAAATATCTGGGATGGAAGGGCTCTGTCAGATTTACAACCGGGAAGATGCAAGCCTTTCAGCTTACAATGCACTGACATGATTTAAAATATATGAATGTTAGAGCATTTCAGTTTGATTTAGAAAACCTCAGATGAAAACCAAAATCATCACTCCTGTCTGTGTACAAATGTTATTAAAATTTATCAGATAGATCCTTCTTGAATTAGTTTACTATTTAAAACATGAAGAAACTCCCAAGAATGTGAATTTACTAATAACCTTCCTGTACATTCAATATCTGGTCAAGATTTTGGAGGTGACCATACACATCTGCCACAAAATTCTCTTTGCTTGGAAGCAATCAGTACTTAAAAATAACATCTTTTTCTTATTTATACATAAAGCCACGTTTATGCGTGCAAAATGTCAGTGCCAGAGAAAGCGCTCAGAAAAATTAGGGAAATATAGTCAAAATTTCTCAGTATGAGTCTAGTCAAATTTTGATGGTGTTACCTACCACAGCCTTAGAATGTCTTGTCCATCCTTTAAATTCCCTTGTGAAATCAAGAAAATAAAATGGAAAAGAAAATAGCATCAACTTTGTATAATAACTTGAACTGTGTTTTATTATCATTGCTGTGAACATATTTCACCAGGTTGCTGTCTGAACTCCTCTGGCCTGTTTCCACATAACTGATTTAAAACAGTTGAGGCAGGCGTTGGAAGTTGATCAAGGTAGGAAGTAATTAAGATTTGTTCTCTTCTTGCATTTTAACTGTAAAACAGGATTTCATGCATTTCAATACTATTAGTTTATCTGGTATAAGTGACCTTCCCAATTACCTTTCTCAAGTACAGGATGCCTGGCTGTGTTTATCATTAGCAGAAAGAGCTATGCGACTTTTAAACCTATTTGCTGATTCAAATTTGGTAGATCTAATGAAAAAAAAAATACCTTGGGCTTTGCAGCTGCATCCATTTGTACATGCAAATTCGGTAATTGCATCTATAAATTGAGTAAACTGTACATGAAAACAAGCTTTTAAATGTTCAATTAATCAGTGTGCACAAATCTCCCAGTGTTCTTGCTACCAGCAAACTCTTCCACAGATCTTTCCGAGGAGCTGAACGACATTCTACTATTTCATTCCACATGCAGCAAGCTTTCTTACTTCCCATTCGTTGGCTCTGGTTCATTCATTCAAAACTATTTCCTACACACTGTGTCAGGCACTGAGATTCTCTGGTGAAGAAGAAGGGCAAAACCTCCATGTATCTCAATTCATTATCTAATGCTGAGAAAATAAACATCGGGGATTTAAACTAAAGTTACTTACCCTCTGGTTTTGTTTCTTCAGTCCTCTTTCTTCCATGTGGCCCTCAAAAGTAGCAGAATTATCATTCTACAAAAATATTGAAGCATTGGGATCCAGTTTTCACTTTCAAGGATTCAAATTTGAGCATTTGTGCAAAATAATTTGTTTTTTTGACAATTTCCTTGTGTGTAAAACGAGGGGGTCAACAGATCTCACTGCGTCGCTCTCACCTGGGACGCTCCATGAGCCCACACGCTACCTTTGTCTCTCACCGTCTTCCTCCCTCACAGTGTGGTGGTCCAGACGGTACTGCTAAGACTAGGATGTGCCCATCCATCTCTCAGGCAACGAATGCCTTAAAAACTTGACTCTAAGGAGGTAGATCTGATGATGGAGAACCTGAGTTCCTAACATGCTCCAGGTGATGCTGGTGTTCTCTGCCCCTGGGATGCATGGCCAGGGCCTGGCTGAGCCTGCTCCCCACCTCTGCCCGCCTGGGCTTCTACTTATAGATTGGTCTTGGGGAAAAAAAAAACAGTATAGTTAGAACGAGGAAGGTGTTCTTAATGAAGGCAAACGCAGGCATGGACAGTGGCCTATAGTCAGGTGCCCATGACAAGAGGAAGGCCTTTCTGAGAACTATACTTTGTGGTGGTCACACACACGGAGGCTCGGAGGATGAGAATTTAGCCCAGCGTCTTCATTACAGGAAATGACAGGAGCTACTATGTACTGCTTACTGGTGAAGAATGTCTTCTGAGCGCTTTTCTACATCATTACAGTAGAATCCTTTTCATTGCCTGTGTCTGACATAAGAAAACTAAGTCCTAAAGCCGTTAAGTAATTTCTCCAATTTCATACAACTACTGAATGATGGAGCTGCAATTCTAAGGCAATTCTGTATAACTCCAGCGCCTGTGCTATGCAAAATTCTTCCCATTATCACTCAGCACTATCTCCTTCCATATCTTGATACAATGACTGGTTTGGTGGTAGAAGGCACATTATGCAGAGAAATGAAAGAACACTGATTTTATCAGCTTGATATTATTTAAAACATCAACATTTGGCATAATTCATATTTCTTGAAATGATGACCTATTCAAGAATTTGGATTTTTACATTTCTCAGATTTAATGAAGATATAGTTCAACGGATACAGCATTCTATGAAAGTTCCTATTAATATGTATGCATAACAGGAAAAAAGTGTCTCAAGTGCTCAAAATGTGCATTTGGTTATGTGCTTCTCAACAATCCTTTCTAAAGTAAAAGAATCATCTAGTCATAGCATTTGGGACAAAAAGTTCTGAGAATTATTTTTGTTATCTACTTCCTTTGGGAGTTGAAGAAACTTTATTTTCTTAAAAGTAAAAAATGTAAGGGCTTCGCTGGTGGCACAGTGGTTAAGAATCCGCCTGCCAATGCAGGGGACATGGGTTCAATCCCTGGTCTGGGAAGATCCCACATGCCGCGGAGCAACTAAGCCCGTGTGCCACAACTACTGAGCCTGCACTCTAGAGCCCGTGAGCCACAACTACCGAGCCCGCATGCCACAGCTCCTGAAGCCTGTGCACCTAGAGCCCATGCTCTGCAACAAAAGAAGTCACTGCAATGAGAAGCCCGCGCACCGAAACGAAGAGTAGCCCCCGCTCGCCGTAACTAGAGAAAGCCTGCACGCAGCAACGAAGACCCAACACGGTCAAAAATAAATAAATTTATTTATTTTAAAAAAATAAACAAAAAAATATTTTAAAAAATGTAGGAGTACGAAAATAAAAGGGTATCCTCAGTTCTGGATGTTTTCTTCCTCCTCTGTGCATGTAACCTTTCTGAAGCAGATGGAACGCTTTGTCTCTAGAGTTCTCCTTCTGAAAATACAGGGAGAGCTAATCGTGTTTATCACCTGCTCTGATGTGATGGTGTGCAGTGACCCCAAAAATAAACGCTGATTTTTCTGGAAGCATAGTTTAGGAAAAGACTGATTTGCCCTTTCCTCTGCCTTTTACAGACAATAGAGAAAGACATTTGTTTAGTTATCAACGTCATACATTAATAAGGACATAGACAAGGTGGGATTTTTAAAATAGTGGCCGGAAGGGTGAACGTCTTGTGAGTGAGTGTTGAAAGAACTGGGAACATGGGGGGTGGTGCGCAGAGAATTGGTGGAGGTGCAATAAGTGTTTCAAGCGTATGAAGGGCTGACCTCTGGAAGAGGAGGGCGATCCCTTCTATCTGACCTCCACTGTCAACTAAAACCTACATGTGACATCAGAGCAGGCAGATTTTGGATCCCTATGAAAATGCTGCTCCTCGTCAGAGCTGTCTGCAGGTGAAACCCTGCCATGGGCTGGTGCAAGGTCTATGAGTCGGGCATGGACAGAGGCTGGCCCCACAGAGCAGGACTCTGTGAAGTGTTTAAACAGCGGGGGCACTGGACAAGGGCCTCTGTAAGTCCTTTGCCAATATGCAGACTGGGGCGCTCTGGTTTGAAGCTGTTTACCTAAGGCAGGCGCTGGTGAGAGTCAAACTGGTTTAGGCAGAAAAGATCTGGGGCAAAACCATGAACTATCAGGCTTTTATTTTTTTTAATTTTCCTTCTTCTCATGTACCCTTCCCGCATGTGTCCTCTGCTTTCAAGTTTCTTTCCATCCACTCGGCAAGTTCCTCTCTTCTGATGGTGTGCTCCGTCCTGGAGTTCAAGTTATTCCACTGACCTCCACTCCAGATCAGCAAACCTGCCTCTCCTTAGGCCCCGACAGACCAGGTAAAAGCGAGCCTCAGGAGCGCCTGGAAAGCAGCCCTGCCAGCGTGTCAGGGTACATTCATCTTCTCAGGCAATGGTAAATGTGTGGCTGTTATAGGAGCTTCAGTCACAACGACAAGCCGGTGGGGGCCTCTTTTAGGACCACACTATTCTAGCCATGCAGACTCTCTGTCTTCACTGGCCACGGCCCCTGAGTGTGAGCACATGGGGAACAGTAACAGGATTCTGGGTCCTAACAGGTCTAGACTGCATGACTGGACAGTGCAAACTAGAGCCCAGCAGCCTGAGAGTTATCACTGCCTGGGATGACTGATTAGGCCTTATCCTTTCAGGAGGAGAGACAGCTTCACACATCAATCCCAGGAACATGCAGAAATAAGAGTCAAGAGGAATATCAACATGTTTAGAGGGAAAATGAATATCAATCTCAAATCCAGCTTCTGAGAGAAATAAAGGCAGTTTTATAAGTTTAATAGGTAGCATAAATGTAAGGACATACACTAATTAATATTCAAACAGACTAAATAACCAACAAATAGGCTGTCTGAATCCCAAACGCATTTTCAGAATTCAGATTTATTTGATGCTATAGTGATTATTTTCTGAATCCCTTCAGGTCTACCATTGCAAGTTTGATTTTTAACTGATTAAATAGTCTCTTAGTTATAAATTTCTCAAATAATTATCGTGCAGAAACAATCTTCCATTACTTATTTGCTGATACATGACTTGGTTTGGGTGAAAAGCAGGAAGATTTATTAAAGAAGAATCAAGTAGAAGAACATTTAATCTTAATGTGTACCTTGATAAAGTTCTTAAGTTACTAAAAGTTGTCAGTTTTATATTCAAATCAGAAACTGGTTTAAAATTGCATTAACTATATGTTTGTATTTATGTATTTTATTATATATTTTAAAATCGTGTTAAAATTATGACTATTTTTTAAAGACTTAAATATGTATAACTAATGCATAGGCATTAAATATGTATGTATAAGCAAATGAGGGTGTTAACATTAAGTAATTAATTTTTAACATCCAAGTAGGCCATATAGCAAGGAATATTACCACATAAAGAGAGACATTATATAAAAATAGATAATTCATCAAGAAGAATTAATGTGTATGGAACTAATCACAAAGGTTCAAGATAAATCTGACAGAACTGAAAAGGGATATAAGCAAATCCAAAATTACTTTTGGAGGGTTGAACACCTCTTTCTTAGTAATTGATAGAATAAATAGACACACAGAAATGAGAGCCCAGAGCCCTGAACAATACCGACATGCTGACTCTACCTAGTTGACATCTGTAGGATACACGCAACAGCAGAGGAATCACATGGCTGTGAAGTGCACGTGAAGCATTTGTCAAGGTATGGTCCTCTTGGACATAAAACAAATATCACCACATGTAAAGGCACTGAAATTATACTACGTGTGTTCTCTGAGCACAACAGAACACAACAGAGTTAAACTAAAAATGTCAGGAACACAGAGGTATCTTGACAATATCCAAATATTTGGAAATTAAACAACATTCTTTTACATAATCCAATAGCCAAAGAAGAAATCTCAGGGAAGTTATAGTACATCTTAATTGAATACAAATGAAGCAGAATTCATCAAACTGGGTGAGATGCATCTAAAGTAGTGCCTGGAGGGGGCTTTAATTCAAGAAATGCTTATATTAGAAAATAAAACATGGTCTCAAATCAGTGGTATTATAAGTTTCCAGATTTTGAAAATAGAAAAAGAAAAGTTAATTAAATACCAAGAAAATGGAAATTATAAAGAGCAAAAATCAATGAAGTAGAAAACAGAAAATTAGAGAAAATCAGTGAAACCAAAACTGACCTTTTGAGAAGATTAAGAAGATTATTAAAAGTCTAGCTAGAGTGATCAAGAAAAAAAAGGACACAAATTTCCAATATTAGGAGTAGAAGAGGGAGCTCACCATAGACCTTAACGACATTAAAAAGATAAAAGAATATTAAAAAACTTCAAGGCAATATATTTGATAGATTAAATAGAAAGTATGCAGTCTCACCCAAGAAGAGATAGATGACCAGAATCACCATGATTCCACTAAAGAAATAAAATTCCCATTTCAGATGTCTTCCCTGGTAAAAATCTACCAAATAATTTTTCGAAGAAATAACAGCCATTCAACACAAAGTCTTCCAGAAGATAAAAGAGGAGAGAACACATTTCATCTAATTCGGTGAGCATACAACTACTCTGAAAGCAAAACCATAAAAAAAATTACAAGAAAAAGTACTACAGAACAGTACGTTGCTGATGTAAATGCAAGATGGTACGACCCATTTTGAAAGCACTTTGTCAGTTTCTTATAGAATTAAACATATGCTTACCATAAGGCCCACTATAGGTATCTACTCAAGTGAAATGAAAACTAAGGATACACACGGGCATGAATGTTTAATCATAATCACCAATAGATGGGTAAACAAAACAATGCCCACCAAGTTTTGAACGAAAACAGATGACGATACACCTGTAATAGAACAAGTCCCAGCATGGACATCACGTGATTCACACAACAGCACTGATGCATCTCAGAAGGTCCATGCTAAGTTAAAGGAACCAGATGCTGGAGGCTACATTGGTATGATTTCAGTTACAGGTTGTTCCGAAAAAGGCAAAATTATAGGGACAGAAATCAGACCAGTGTTAATCAGGGGCTGGGAGCGGGGAGGGGATTGACTGCAAAGCTGAATAAAGGAACATCTAGGGTGACAGAAATGTTACGTCTTGTTTGTGGCTGTGGTTAAAAGAACTGTAAATACATTTGTTGAAGCTCATTAACCTGTACCCTTAAAAAGAGTGCATTTTACCATTTGTCACTTACGCGACTAACAAGCTGATGAAAAAGAAATTGAAAACTCTCACTATAATGTGGTACATGGATTGCAAAGAGAGGAAGATGCATGTGGTGGAAACTAGTGAGGTGGCTGGTGGCAGCGAGCCTGTCCACAGTCACTCCTGTATCCAGTTTGATTGAACTAATTAAGATATGCAATACGCCTCCACCCTTCTGTAATTCCACAGCATCAGCCATTTTCACATGCACTTAAGAGAAAACCCTAAAACATTTTAGCAATGTCACTTTTTAGGAGAAGCCCAGAATATCATCTCAGCTTAACCAGTGTTTTTATTCAGTAGGTCCCCCACTCCTGAACAAGTAACTGAATGAAAAGATACTGAACCTGGATTCAGGCTTGAAAGAGGCTCCCGGGTCACAGTCTCATGGTAAAAATAGGAAAACTTACCTTAACACCTCTTCCTTCTCTGACTGTAAAAAAGAGAACATTTTCTTTTGCTCTTACTGGCACTGTACCCAGGGACAAAGCAATAGATGGACTGAACTCTTCCATTCCAGTGGGGTTTTTAGATACTTTTGATAATGGACTTAAACAAATGACTTTTCCCATATATTTCAGTAAGGGTGACTGATTTTCACCCTTTTCCTACTTTTATTCAGTCCTTTTGCATAAAATACTTTTCATGAGCCAACATCTTTTACCAGAGTTTGTCTGTGGAATTTCTGAGTATCTTGTAATACTTACTTCTCCACCTTCAACTTCAACGATTTAACATGCCCCATGCTGACGACTGCCACCTACCCTAACAGCCTGCAGAATCCCACCCATGAGAGAACCCTTGACAGTCTGGTTGCACTTAATACATCTAATGGAAATGTAATATTCTCACCATTGCTTTCGCCCTCCCAGTAGCCCTGAATTATTTAGGAATAATCTCATATCTCCCTAAGTAAAATACAGCTTCTCCAGTGAGCCAAAGCAGGAGCAGTGGCCCCAGGTCGGCCAGGAGACAAGTGTTGAGCACACACACCCCTCGCCGGGGGGCTGCTTTCCTGGCCCACAGTCACGGTTCCTCACACCCGGACAAAGTCAGAGAACCGCTGCTCCCCACCTCGCGCCTTGCAGCGCTGTTTCTCCTTACGTTAGAACCACACACGCACGCATTCCACGTCGACAGAGCATCTATCTGCTCACACAACTGCAAGACAATGAACTTGAGGACCTGTGGCCCCTTACCAGTGCAAGGCCACTGGAGTCCGCGTCTTGGAAGCTGTCGCCCCTCAAGGTGGACGTCAATGCTCCCACAGTGAGGCATGTCGGGTGTCCGGCTTCTTCAACTTTCTGGAAAGCTGCCGACTTCCCTGGCGTAAACCTTGCTCCCCAGAAACATGGCAAAGAAAGTTATCCAGGTGTGACACAGGCTTTAAACCTGGAAGAAGCAAGTTTGAATTTCAGCTCTTCACTTGATCCATCATGCTCAGAGTGCTCCTCTATAAATAGAGCATAACAATAATTAGCATACCAGGCTATTGGGAAGATTTGAGAAAATATCTCTCAAGTTCTTAGCACAGTGGCTTATGCACAGAAGATGCTTAATGAACAGTAGCTACTGCTATTTCTGTCAACTCTGGGATCTTTTAAAATAATATCTTTTAAAATAATAAGATATAAATATGTATCATATCTTATAAAATCTATCTTATCTTAATAAATCTTAATAAATATCTTAATAAATTTATCATATCTTAATAAATCTAACAGTAAGAAAAATGGCAGTGTGATTTTTTTTTACATGGGCCAACCATACTAGGCAATCCATTATTATTTTTGTTTGGTGGGGGCAGAAGGACCTATGCAGACTTTATTCAGGTACCGAAGACCTCTGTCACTTCAGCAATCTTACAATTATCTACGAGGCATAGAGTTGTAAGTGTGGAGACTCGTCTGTGTCCACACACACCTCTTGGCCACATCCAGGGTCCCCTTGTCCACTGGGAGAGATGAGAAAGGGACTGGGCACCAGAAAGCACGTGGGCGACTGCTTGGCCTCACACTCAGACCTGGTTTTCACTCCTTTATCTGCTGTCAATTGCCTTCTTCTATGAAGGAGATCGTGTTACAACCTCGCGAGAGATCAGAGACCAGCAGTCTCTCTCATCGGAGGTCTGGGTTTAGACAACATTGAGTTGAAAGAACAGAGTGTGACCCCTGCCTTGGCCCATTCAGGACATTCTAAAAGGACACCACAGACAGAGCAGCTGATAAACAACCAACACTGATCCCTCACTGTTCTGGAGGCTGGACATCCAGGATCAGTGTGCCTGCAGATTCTGTATAATGGAAATTCGTGACCAAGGACTTCTTTGGCGGAACTGGGTAACTTTACGACATAGGTGATACTTGAATTGGATCTTGAAGGATCAGCAGGAATTTGACAAGCAGAAAAAGTCGATCTCTGAAGGGGAGGCGCATGTGTCAGAATGAATAGTGTTGACTTTGGGAGCCACAGTCCTAATAAGGCACAGCAGGGTGCTGGCCAGCTCCCCTCCTCAGGACCCGAGGACAGGGACCAACGGGGCGAGTGGCCAGGGAACCACTCAGGGCACCGTGGCCCTCCAGGAACAGACAAGAGAGCAGATCCAAGCTGAAAGCTGAGAAGCGTTTCTGTGCGACCCAGTTCTGGGACACTGGCTTGGCTCTCACAGGAGATCAGCTTCGTGTGGGATTTCCTCTGAGAGTCTCCTAATTACTTTGCAGTCTAAACATCCCCCATTCTGTTGTCGGGATTGCTGTGGACAGCCAACTCCATTCTGCTAAACAAAACCGGTGATTTGGAAAAATTACAGCCCTGGATGCTACTGCTGGCACCACAAGGACACCCCCCCCTGCTAACGGTTAAGAAAGAGAAAAAATTGGCTGGCGCAGCAAACCAGGAAGGCCTCTTTGTCAGTGCAGAATGCGGTGCTCCTTTGGAAAGGGAGTAGATAGAGCACCGTGAACTTGCAGGAGCTAACCGGGTGGTGGCTCCTTCTTTTTGAACAAAAATGGCACATTCCACTCCCCAGTGCTGACCAACCACGTGTAAGTGCTGGTTAGCAATGTGTCTGCGACGGCCAATCCCTCTGAGGGGCTGGATGTTTGTAGACGCGGGGCTCCTTCTGCTAGCGGCTCGTCAAAACACAGGCCTGTGAATATCTGAGTCATCAAATCTGAAGCAGGATGCGGAGTGTCACTTGGATTTCTTCCCCCCTTCCTGAAACTGGCCTGAGATTTTGCAGTTCCTGAAAGGAGGCATCTTGACTCAAAAGTTTTGCCACTTGATACTTTCTTAATATTCTACATACCGTAGCCCAAGCTTTTTCTCCCACAGACACAGTTACTCCTGTGAATGTGCACTTCCTCAAGTATATGGGTACAGACAGGGCACTCAGCCTTTCCCATCAGAGGCAGGAGAGTGAGTAGAATGATACTCTGACAGACGTTGTATTTCTTTCATAACAAGTATAATAATAATAACAGCATAAGTGGCATCCTCTCTCCCTCTGATTCCCTAAGGTGTGTGGCTGTGAGCAGGTCTCAATCTTAATTCAGCTCCTCAAACCGGTGCAAAAGCAGATGAGGGGTGACTGGGAGTTTAGTAAGAGCGGAGTCTGTGGTCACCGAGGCAGGTCAAGTCTGCCCTCTGGCCACAGGGATGAGCCTGGTGTTTCCTCCATGGGATTGTCTTTCAATAAGCAGAGTCAGGAGTTATGTTTCATCCAACATCTTTTAATTGTCACATGACTTTTTTCCCCAAATTGTTCAAGCAGAACCGGTCTGGTCTCACATCCAGACACAGAAGACCTGTCTTATTCCGGAGCATTCCATGTTTCTATTGTTCCTCTTTTCAAAAGATTGAGGCACAAACAAAACAACACTGTATTCCAGGTTAGGGTTTTGCTCTATTTTGTGTATTGTTTTCCTGATTTCGTTGACTTTCAGTACTCTGGATGGGGAGAGAGAGACATGGGCCTCTGTGACAAGGTCCTGTGCAGCTGGGAGGTCAGCACTGTTGCACAATCTCACTGTCCCCCGAAAGGAGAAATCATGGCCCTTGGCTGTGCCACTTGGGCAAGGCCAGACCGCTCCTGGTCCCTCTTCATTGCATCTGCTCCTATTTTTTTTTTTTGCTCCAAAGGTGTGTGGAACTTCTCTGCTGGACCCCTGGACTTCAGGAAGGCTCTCGAGTCCACAGGTGATCATCTAAATTGGGGGGCAGACAGCAGAAACTCTTAATCTTCCATGATGACATCACTCCTAACTGCACATTTTGATCTGAGGCTTTGGAACCATCCTAACTACGGATTTCAGTAATAGAATGAAGTCAGCACATTGTGGCTAGAATATCCAAATAAATGGGAAATCAACATGAAAGCATGGTAAACTGTAGAATTTTTTAGGACAGAGAACTTTGGGCTTATGCTGAACATGTTGCATGGATGGAACCAGCTGTGGTGTTTAGACAGAGCCCTTTGGGGAAAATAGTTTACAAGAAAATTGTTTATATTCAAAAAAGGTTATTCCGAAGACAAAATGAAATGTATAGATTCTTCCTTAGGAGACCAGACAGCCTGGGACCGCAGTGTGGCTGGCCCCCGTCAGCTGGCTTAGAGATTTCAGGGGCTCTACCCTCTGTGCCGTCTGCCGGCAGCAGGACCTCACTCATGAAGACATGGAAGCTCAGGAGTGGGCTTGATGATGTCATTTCTTACCTCTTCACTTCCGAATAACTTATCAGCTCAGCAAAACATAATCTAAAATAAACTCATGATACTGTCGCACGTTTATCTGTATGATCAAATGTGTTTATACCCTGACTCTCAAATAAGACTGAGGACAAGTCCAGAGGTCTTCAGTCAGAGGAAGGACAGGTCAGGTGGTCTTACATCATACGGCAGACACAACGTATTCCTAATACTGGAGAAAACAGGCATAAGCCTCACTCACAGGTAATGTGAATCTGTTCAGCACTCTGCATGCTCCTATTCTGCTGTACTCACAACGCTTCCCACTTCCCTGAGCCCACATGCCCCATCTGCCTCCCAGACTCCCTGAGGTTTTCCACAACATCCTCTAGAACAATCACTCCACAAACAGCACCCTCCGCATTGTATTCACAAGCTCTCATCAGAGCACACGTACCACCTTCGTGTCTTAGCTCAAATCTAACTCTACTCTTGAAGCTCTCTATGAACTGAAACCAGTTAGTGGCTTTACATGTTCAGTATGTGTCAGTGTCCAAAAATAGCACGTGTCTTTACAATTCCCCTCTTCATAAAGCCAGATTTTCCATCCTATCCTCTCTCTATTGTCTGCATGATGTAGACCCTCATTCGTCAAAGACATTGGCCCTTGGTCCATAGTCTTCTCCCCAGCCTAAGTGTAGCTACTGTTCTGTGTGATCTCAGTGCTTGGAGACCCCGGCTTCCAAGGGTGAACATCTCAGTGGCTGCCTCACCCATCCTGCTTACACAGGCCGCAAAGAAAGTCTCGGGTCCTGCTACTCCCTGACAATCCTCCTCATCTAAACTCACTGTCCAAACCTCTCTTCCTCCCAGATTACTTGTCAGTCATTCCTGTTACAATCCTCTGTTGATTCCACTGGGGTGTCTAGTCCATCAGAGACTCTTGTATCCAATTTATCACCACTCTCCCTTGTTCATGTTCCTCTTATGGAAACACCCACGTTTAGTCTTTTTGGACTGTTGTTTTCATTTCCTTTGAGATCATTTCTGGAACTACAGGTGGGTAGAGAGGTTCGCTTGCATTTCCTACTCAAATATCTTCACTACACCTTAAATTGTCATCTATCAAGTAGATCAGTTAAACCACTGCTCAGGTAGAAGCCTCTGAAGTTGTCCTTTTAAATCACATGGTTTTCCTCTTCTCTGCTTTTATCACAACAATGGCCATGAGTTTTCATGATACCTGTATTGGGAGGAGTTGGGCTAATAAACTGTTTCTATGGACAGACTGGAGAGTGTTCACAGGATGGTGACTTTTCTCCCCAGGAGTGCTCAATTCAACATGTCTTACGCCTTTCACATTGACTTTCTCTTCCTGTTACTCACAGTAAGTAGGACCACTGCTTACACAATCATTTTTTGTTGCTACTCTCATGCCCCAAATTAACATATATTGGGTTCCTGATTACTGTGAATCAGGCATGATGACCATACGGGGTAGAGAATATCTTCCTACTCATTTTACAGATGAGAAAACTAAAGCTATGAAGTGTAAGTTCGTTGCCAAGGACATCTAATTCTTAAGTCTAAGAGAGCATACACTGGGAGCCAAGTCTGATTACAGAACGCTTAATCACTCTGCTATTCTGCCTTTCTGATAGAAGTATCCCCTGGCTTCTTGGCAAAAGCTAAACATCTAAACAAAGTGGAGCAAACAAATCAAACTACCTTGCATGGATTCCTAAGTAGCTGACTCATGGGGAACGAGTGTGTCTGTACACAAACAATGTTCACTGCTGGGTTAAAACACATGGCCATTCTCAATAAAGAACCTGATTCTCCAATGTTTCATGTTTACTAATAAAGTTGGAGGCCACCGTGTCTTTAGGGCAAAATGTATACAACTGCAGCTAACAAGTGAGAAATTGATCTGATTCATAAAATTGGCACCTGCAGCCTCAGCACCCTGGGCCAGCCTTACGTAAATGTTTTCAAAACAGTAAAACTTATAAAGCACCAAAACATTCTAGTGAGTTAAAGCCTCAGCTTCTGTGCCCCTCCAGGTCCTCCTCAGCTTATTTCTTGGTCCCCTGCAGCACAGACACATGCAGAGAACCAAACAGGCAGTCAAGGCAACAGATGTGCCCTGGTTGGGGTCTTGCAAGGCTCAGCAGACCTTGTGAGCCAGGAAGTAGCCGGAGGAGGACCATGAGGAGGCCTCTCTGTGTCTCTCCTTCTTTACAGGTGGAGTGAAGAACTGAGGTGACACTCTCTCAAGCCCATGCCAGACTTCAGAATTAGATTCTAGGCATGTGGAGGTTTTGTCCCTTTCTTAGATTAAATTTTAACTAAAGAACATTTTGGTAGAAACAGAATACATCCATTGCTGGTCCATTCTATGTGTCAGTTTCATTAATTTATCATGTTAAAATTTTGACATGATCTGCCTTCTCAAAAGATTCTTTTCTGAAAGTCATCATATGCACTGAACCTGACCAGGAAAGACTTCTATTCCATCATGTAGTTTGTAGGGTTCAGCCCACTTCCACTCTTGTCCTAGCCTATCCCATCTGAGTAGTCTCATATTATTATAACTCTCTGTTCCCAGTTTGTTTACTTGGTTGTATATGTTGAACCCAAAATGAGTAAATACAAGTACTGTTAAGGTAATTGTTTCTCTTAACTGAGTCTCATATTTATCCTTATCCACATCCCTCCCTATGATTGAATCTTTCCTCATACAATGCCTGATGCAGAGAGCTTCTGGGGTAGACTGACATGACAGGAAAGGAAAACTCTTCACAAACATTCTCTCTAGAAAAGCTCTTTATATGTGGCAGATGAAACTACTTCAACTGCAAGTAAATATGGAAAAGCAAAATTGTTTTGGAAAATCAATAGATATGTTTAAAAATTGTAAGATGTTTGTTAACTATGCAAAAAAGGTGAAAGAGATGCTAAAGAGATGCAAACAGCTGAATATCCACAGCCCAGAAGTGACCATTGTTAATGTATTCGCCTCATAGTTTTAAAAAAGGAAATAAAATAT
Organism: Leucopleurus acutus; assembly: GCF_964270905.1. NCBI lineage: Eukaryota > Metazoa > Chordata > Mammalia > Artiodactyla > Delphinidae > Leucopleurus > Leucopleurus acutus. The sequence goes on from NC_139142.1 coordinate 175,163,304, forward strand.
ATGGATAAACTTAGATTCTTCAGTGTAGCCATAGGACACCCTCAAAAATAAAGGGAATTCCCTCTAATCCATATGGAAGCTATCGATGCCCTTCCTCCCTCTCTTTCTCTGTCTCTCTCTCTCATATCTCTCTGTCAATGAAATCAATCTTTCTATCTCCGATCTATCTATTGATATCTATCTATCTACCTATTATCTATCTCTGTTTATCTACCATCTATCTATATCTATCATCTATCTACTTCTGTCTATTATCTATCTATCTATATCTATCTATCATCTATTTCTATCATCTATCTGTATATTAATGGACCCTGGCACATATTTATTGACTGAACTGACATGACTTGGATCAGATAATAAAACTAATTTGGTCACTGAGATCTTCCACATCAAAACACGTGGATAGATCTAGAGTCTGTCATACAGAGTGAAGTAAGTCAGAAAGAGAAAAACAAATATCGTATATTAACGCATATATGTGGAACCTAGAAAAATGGTACAGATGAACCGGTTTGCAGGGCAGAAATAGAGACACAGATGTAGAGAACAAACGTATGGACACCAAGGGGGGAAAGTGGGGGGGGGAAGAAAAAAGAAAACAACCCCCCCCAAAAAAAACCCCCAAACAAAAAATACGTCAGACGTTTAAAATTTCCACCACTGCCCAGCAGAGTGTGGAATTAAATCACGTGCAGGAGGCGTGTAATGAAATGGTTATCAAGAAACGTACTTGGCTTGCTCAGCTCTGTGGTTAAATCTCTTATGAAGACTAAAATGCCTAAAATCCCAGGTCCCTGTAGGTCGTTGGTAAAAACTGACTCACGGTCCCAGTCACTTCCTCACATGGCTCTTTTCAGAAAACAGCGTGTACGCAAAAGTGTTCAGAGGAGCCCACAGAACTGCGCGGAGGCGGTGCAGCACCTCGGCAAGCCCCACCTGAGGGCTGGGTCTCCTACGTCGGATTCCAAGGCAGGTGCTTAGCAGCTCAGTGCTGCCTCTGGGATCCTGAGGGCACAGGGTGTCCTTGTTGCTAGGAAACTTCGTTGAGGTGAGGTGTGGTGTCTCTGCCATCTCTCTGTCCTGCACCTTCACAGTCCCAGGCAGTGACAGTTTCTCCGTAAATATTTGTTGACTGATGAAGAGGGGATGACAGATAAGTGGAATTAACATGGAGCAAATAACATGCGATGCCAGAGTCATTTTATTAGACTGTTGAATCAGAAAGGTCTCAGGAATTGCACTTATAGATAGACTATGGGAGAATAAATTTCCACGAATTTTATTTTGAAAGAGAGGGCCTTAGGTTCCTTTGCTGCTCATCCCTTTCTTATCTCAAATGCTATGACTTTTGTTCAAATAGCTTTCCAGGCCCCACTGCAGACCTCTGTTCCAGGTAGAGATTTATTCCCCTCAATGAGCTGTCTCCTTAATCTCCTCCACTTCAAAGAATGCTTAATAGTTTCACTAACCTTTCTGAGGAGCTAGGAAGTTCTTGGAGTATCAGTATGGTTCTGCTTTCCTCTTCAGCGCAAATTTCATTTCTGTAATATCAAATTAAAAATAAAGTGAGCGTAATATTCTACAGCATTAGACACACATTTTTAGCACACCTAACCATCACTTTTGCATGTTTATTTGAAACGCTGGCTCATGTATTTCAGAATGCTGTATACTCTTTGGTTTACAATATATTTCATTGTTTATATTTCAAGTGTTTCTATTGTTTCATGTTTTATATTGCTGAACAAAAATGAATATTTTCTTTGCTTCTTTTTCTACTTTACTTTCATACCATTGCGTCCTAAGTGCCCCATATAACAGTTGTAGGAGGAACACAGAAAGTCATCATGCAATAAACCAAATTAAAAAAATTATAAGCCCTTTCGTGTTCCTTTCGTAGGTGATGCAGTTGGTATCGGAATCTTTTGATTTACATTGTGATGTAAAAAACTACTAGTGACTTTTGTGTTAATTTATAGTTTACAAATTATGTTAGGAGACCCATCCTAAACATAGTAAGGATGAATAGTCATTTTTTTTGCATGTGACTAGTCATTTTATATAGGAACATTTTCTCCTGGCCTGATACCTTTAATCATTACATATAGTGTCTCCATCATTTTAAATGTTGAGTCCTTCATAGGAGTATTTTATGGGTTACCAGATTATCTGATTAGTTTGCCCTGTAAATTGGCCAATACTGTTACCAGGTTTCAAGGCATCATGATTCAGTTACATTAAAACTGGAATGTACTGAATATGAATTATCCAGACCTAATTTCATTTCTGAGTTTGGATTTTTGAAAATAAAGACTCAGAAACTAATTTATCTCAGATATATAATCATAACAATAAATTTCAACAGTTTCTGAAGCTAAATCTGTGGAATTGTGCCTTATCCCGAATAATTAAATTCACATTTAGCTTTATTCACTGTTCACTGCCTAAGGAAGAAAAATTTGCTAACACAATTTTAGTATTACAACAAATATTTATGTTACATGGAAACTTCACTTCATCCTAATCACTAAATACTAAGCATAGAAGATTTGCAAATTAAATAAGCAGAGGATTATTGGTATCTGGACATGATTGATTAGTCATTTCTTGATACTAAATGGTAAAGACAACAGGCTTTTAATGTGATTCGATCTGAGCGAAGCTTGCTTTGCAGGAAGGGGCATTAACTGTGGGTCTAGATCCCCATGTCTCGCCTGCCCTCCCTCTGGACCCAGGCAGACAAGGAAGCCTGCACAGGTTCTTAAAGCTTCTGGGTAAAGGTGACACCTGCTTCCACTTGCAGCTCACAGGTCGAAGCCATGTGTCATGGACACACCTGAGCTTAACAGGGTGGGGACTTTTACATAACCCTCAAGGTGAGGGAGTGGGATATTCCTCACACAGTACCAAGGGTGATGCATGTTTGGGTCCAACGTGGTTTTCTAGTCGTGCAAATTGAGATTTGTTTTGGCTTTAAGTTTCCTGAGTCTCATTTTCTTCCTCTTGACCATAGGGATGATCATGCCCATCTTGAAGGACAGTTGGAGCTGAGGTAGCAGAATAAGCCTGGATGGCGTTGGGCTGGAGGAGGCCGTCAGCAACCGGCCCTGCTCAGAGTGGCTGCACTGTGTTGAACAGTGTGAGTGTGTAGGAGTTTTATGTGGACTCCCCCATTTAGTCCCTACACTAACAGGTGCGTTATTGCCTCTGCTTCACATATAAAGAAAGCCAAGCTTGAAGCTGCATAACTTGACTGCCGTCAAATTAAACTAGATGGTGAAGCTGGGGCTGGGCCCTGGTCCTCCCCACCACAGGACGAGGCTCAGCCAATTCACAGAAGGAATACAGTTGTTATCAGGGCTCCAGAGGCATCCTTGCTCATCCTGCCTGGCAAGGAAGTTGTCCACTTCCTCCCCCCGGACTTCAGTGGACCGCTGCTAATGGCACTCATCCTGCCAAACGTAGTGACCTTTCCCGACAGGCAGACCTTGCCTCGGCTTGTGTTTTATGAAGGAGAGCTCACTTTGAGGAGCTGCAAGAAGCTGAAGCTTGGAAGGTCAGGATATTAGGGGTTACTGAACTATGAGTAGGGAACACAGACAGGAGCAATGGTTTGTACAATGAAGCACTGATGTTTACAGTCCCTTTATAGACCAGGCACTGTGGACGGCATGTTTCTCACATTATTTCATCTAGTTCTCAGAGTGTATCTATAGCTTGCCCAAGCCTGCCCAGCTGACCAGCGGGCTAGCTGACCTTAAACCCAAATTCTGGCATTCTTTCAATTTCATCCGGATAACAATAGTAACAGTAATAAATAATACAGAACTTCCTAAAATACATCCACACATACTCAACATAGAAATAAGCTTCTACTTTGTTTTTGTTCTGTGTTTTTTCTGCTTTGCTTACCCTCATGCCCCTCTCTCCTCAGGCTGCCTGAGCTGCTTGCTGAAGAGCGCTTCATGCTCTAGGCCATTTCCGCATCCATGAACCAGTGCTAATTGTTTTACCTTTTACTAGCACTCTGTTACATGATAGATAAATTTATTTAATACAGTGGTCCATGCAAAAGGATTTGCTCATCTCCTGAACTGTCTCTTCTTTCCAAATGTCCAGTTTGGAATTCCTCAACATTGGACACTAGGAAATGTGTCTCTTTCTCTCTCTACATCTGTCTCTCATATACTAATATTAATTTAACATTATATGTTTTTATAATATTTACATATTTATATATGTATGTAAACTACATGCCTGTAACTTCAGAGCGACTTTTAAACTCCTTTTACCTTCTTTATTCAGTATCTACATCAAGTGAACAGAGACTTCTGCACAGATAAACGTTCCCGTCACAGTTTAATGGTTGCTCCTAATAGTGAGATGAGCTTGATCAGATATATAAAGATACCAAGTCCAGACATGGAGAGAAATTAAATGTTTCTGCCGTGTGCAATCCCACAGGATACGGAAAGGTGGCCAAGGGTTATTATATAATAACCTTCTCTATTTCTGGAAGTTCTCTATTAAAGGACAAGTGGTTAGAAACAACTTCACAACAAAATGATTTATTGTAATTGACATAGTTCTTCATTTGATTAGAAATATCCCAAGTGTAATAAATGCATATAAATCCATACCATATAATGTACATAAACACCACAACACATACAATACTGTGGTAATGTTTGCATTCATCTCAAGGTCATACCAAATACACAATTATACAATTTACATTTTATTTTTCTCTCATACACTGAAAATCCTTCTTTTTGTTTAGTAAGCTGAAACTTCTTCTAGATATTAAGCAAATATAAAACCTGGACCAAAAAACTTTAAGAAACATCTTTCCACAAAGTTCTTTTTCATAATTTTTTTGAATGTATTAAATTATTAGGAACCATTAACATACTGTTATCAAGAAATGTTTACGGCATCTGACATTTAAGACATATGCTAATTTAAAAAATAAGTTGACATAGATGTTTACCTTTTATATCAAAAGTCAGTTTTGGTAAAATAACATGAACTATTCTTTTCAAGGAAATTTATCTGAATGCAAACCAAGATGCACCTGACCCCCAAACACTGCTTCTGTCAACTTCACTTCTGTCCACCATAAACAGTCCTTCTTCAGAATCTGTCCCAATACACATCCTGCTGTGGACCTCTGCTGTCTGCCTGTTCCACTGGGGAACGCTTCACAATTTGTACCTCCGAGAGTTTAACTAAAGGTATAGCTGAATCCGTGGCAGAGAGAGGTCCTTCGTGGCGCCTTCATTTTTAATCAGATGGCATTTTTCTTAACAGTTATCCTATCTCAGTCTGCGTCTCCTCTATTCTCTCCAAGTTATTCCCACAAGCACTCAATTCTCCCATGATCTCTCTAGATGCCTTGGCGTTGGGGTATAGACAAAGCCTCTTACAGAATCAAATGAGACACGCGAACTTTTCAGATCCCTGGGCTCCACCATAAACTTGCTGAATCCGCATCTCAGGGAGTGGCCAGCGTTTCTCCATTGTGCCTGAAATGCAGTCTTTCATAAGCCGTACTGATGGTGTCATTGAAGGATGTGTTAGTAGAATGGCCCCAATTATGTCACTAATCCCTGTAACCTAATAATATGCTCTCTCACATGGCAGAATGGTCTTTGAAGATGTGGTTCAGGTCATGGACCTTAAAACAGAAGAGACATCCTGGATTATCCAGTGTGCCCATCTAATCACGTGAGCCCTGAAGAGGTGAGAACATTCTTTGGCTGAAGGCAAGAGAGGCTGGCAGAAGCGAAGTCTGAGAAGCTCCAAGTGTGCAAAGAGATGCACCCCAATGGCTGGAGGGAGCCACATGGAAACCTGAGAAGACATTCAGGGGCCTCCAGTAGCAAAGACCAGCCCTGGCTAGGAGCCAGCAAGGAAACCAGGGGCTTCAGCCCTACAACCACAAGGAACTGAATCCTGCCAACACTGGAATGAGCCTGGAAGCAGATTATTCCCCAGAGCCTCCAGCAAGGAATGCTGAGAAATCACTCCAGGAATGCAGCTCACGCCTGGAGGAGGTAGAAATGTCCTCCTATTCGGAATCAAGTCCTTCACGAGATACATACATCTGCGTGCCTCACCAACGGAAAATTTTCTTCTGAACTTCACAGAGAGCTTCCACAGTCTCTAGGGTGTACGACAGTCTCATCTGGATACCAGGTCTTGCTGGGCCTAGCCTGAGGTTGGGTTTGTTGATCCTCAACAATCCTCCTCCTGGCTTCTCTTACCAGTGTCACTAGCTGGTATCGCAGAGGCTGCAGACGCCTTTTCTAGCAGTATGGTGCTTGGTGCCACAGCCCAGATATACCTGGGCATACACCGCCATCACCTAGGACTCCTGCTTCTGCCCTCAGGTGTGGGATTCAGCACCAGTCCACGTGGACGCCACTTGTTCTCTCTCCACACTGGATGCTGCTATGGCAGGTGCCATCTTCCTGGGGACCATCTGGGCTGCCCGCCCTGGCCTGCTTCCTCCACCTCTTCCTTGCTTGCCTTCTGCTTCACGTCAGGCTGTGGCTATCTCAGGGTTTTTCCAACCAGGCCCAATTAGGTTTTGATGTTTTCAGGGAAAACACAATATTTCGAATAGGACACTAGGGAATATTTTGTATCAAAGAGTAAACATGTTGACCAGACCACTGTGTGTGTGTGTGTATTCCTGGGCATGGAGCCAGGCCTCTGCAGCTATGACAAGTGTCTCCAGGTGATTCTGAGTAGTTGGTAAAAATGCTGAGAACCACACTCTAGGTATTTCTCTGTTCCTTCTGAGCCCTCGTCATTACTGTCTCCTCCAGTGGACTGGAAGCTACATGTTAATCTGATGGACCTAGTTCATGATCAACTACAAATGGCTGATGACTTGTTAAAACCTGTTACTCTCTTAACCCCAGAAGTGAACTGGCATTTTCAGCAGTAAAGAAGGTGGCAAAGCCTTTATGGCTCCTAACAACAACTGTGCACAGCCTTCTCCCAGCACTCAGCCCTGGCGACCTTTGCCCTATCAGCCACAACCTGCGGCTCTCCAGGCTGGGAGGGGCATATGGCTGAGAAACACAACGCCAAGGCTAAACAGGATACATTTATGTTCACAGTAGCTTGCCTATGGGGACCAATCCCTAAAATTGGATTTCTTCTCTTTTTTACTGACAAATAATAAAATGGACAGTTAAAAATCAATTGGATGTTTGACCTGCATGTAAATGAAATAGACCCAGGCCCATCCTGTGGGAACCGTGCCCTCAGGTTACAGTGGAAATTGCTTTGTTGTAATGCTGTGGACAACCTCCTGTGAGGAAATCTCATCCAATTCTCCACAGTGACAAAGGGTGTTACTGGTTTGTACTTTGCTGTAGGGCTGATCTGTTTGTTGTTCCCCTTCAGCCTTGATATCATTCCTGTTCATGATTTACAACTTGGAAGCCAAATGCACTTCAGAGTCTGCAACTGATAAAACCCGGTGGATAATGACGGAGACAAAGTGCTAAAGGCAGCTGCTCACCCCACCTCCTGTCTGGTGGCGTGGTGAGGACCTGGAAAGCTGTCCTGGAAACCCAGCGTCTGTCACCTGGTTTACAGTAAGTCAGTCTGCATTCAAGGGTTTGGAAGGAAAGGAGTGAAGGCGGGAAAGAAGTAAGACAAGAGACTGAGAGCCTCAGAGACAGAGACAGAGAAACACGAAGAGAGAATGTTCAACTCAAGGTTTCATATGCTCCAACTACTAGTCCCTTGTCCCATGTTCACTGGCAAATTGTGAAACCCACCCACACTTTGATTTGTATTATTGAGTCATTGTGACAAAAGGGAGTCCCACATACATTTAAATGCACAGGAACTGGGGGGTTTTGATTTAGGCCTCCCTCCCAGAAAGACACTAAGAGCTGCGACATGCTTGGTAGGTACTGGCTGTGTGGGGCATGGACGGAGACAGCACTGCCCACTCCAGCAGGGGCATGGCCGAAATCAGCCAACATCTGCTGATGTTGTAGTTTAGCCCTGCGATGGATGGGAAAGGTGCTGGGGCTGTCAGGATGAAGGAGAGGATCTCTGCCCCCTTGGAGTTCAGATCCAGGTGAGAAAACAGAACCATATGACAGAACAGTCAGGAAATGGCCGTGTAATAGGACAAGTGTGGAGTTAACCACAGGGTAAGTGCTGAGGGGCTGGAAGGGGAGGGGAGCGAGATGAGTGGGGGCTGCTGCAGTCAGAGTTCTGGGGGTGGCTGTGAGGAACCCCTTATGTTTCTTCTGAGAGAAAGGACTGATTCACAGGAAACTGTGGACCCATATCCTCAGGAGATGGCAGTGCTGGGACGCCTGGGGCTGTTAAGACAGCGGTTCTCACCGAGGATGTTTCCAAGGTGGTCACCCTGTGGGGTGCATTTGTCAAAGGACACCTTCAGGAGCAGCACTGGACTTCAGTCTCAGACACACCAAGAAATGGTGACCACAAAAGAAGGAAGCCTGAGTGTGGAGAATTTTACTTTATTTGACTTTGTACAAATGATTGCAGCTAAGAGGATTATTTTTCTCCAAAATACATTTCCTTAAAAAATGTAGGCAGCAGATGAGTATATTTTAGGGGAACTTAAATGGTTTTTATTTGTATTTATAGATGAGTAATCTGTTTCTTAGTTGAGCTGTAAACTGAGGTCTGTATTTGGTATTCTTAGGAAAACAATTAAATCATTAGCACGTTTAAACTTTAAAAGGGACAGTTAACTGTGAGTAAAACAAACAAACCCAAAACACATGACTCAGAAGAAAAAAGCCATCCCTCAAAAGCTAATATTTTTCCTCGCTTTTCCTCAGTCTGGGGGTCCAATGGCCACTGGCTGTAATAGGACAGCAATTTTCCCTCCTGGAAGCAGTGACATTTTAGTGATTGATAAGGTGCATTATTTTAAGTACATAATAAGCTTGTGGCCATTCCAGCTGAGTGGAGCTATCTAAGTGGAAGGTCATCATCATTGCCATTAGGAAAGAAACAGTTTCTAATGATAATCTCCTTTAACTTTGGCTGTTACTGGAGTGTCACTGCACTCCAGTCAGTTAAAGAGGTGACCTGGCCCCATCGCAGCCTAAAGAGCCCGTTCAGTGTGTCAAGGAGGCCACTGCTTGTGTATTAATGTAATGCGCTCCCTTCCCAAGCGGCTGTTTCTTGTTGTTGTGTCCACGGGATGTGGGTGGAGGAGGTGGCCTGACAGATGGAGTGATTTTTCAGGTGCTTTAGTGGTCATGTCTGACCAACTGACATCTCCTAAGGGACACTTCTGGTGAACTTTTTCCCAGGCAAAAGTGACGAACTGGGTTTGTTTATTTTTTCTTCATCTCTGCTGAGGCCAGAGATTTATGGAACTGAAGTAACGCAAGATGACGAAGACTGACCACAGATCAGGCATGAGGGCTGTGCACAAAGCTCTCACAATCCAGGTGACCCCTCCTGGCCTGCCTCCTGTTAAACTCTTCGCATCACCAGCATGCTTTTAGCATATTCAGAAACAAGCATCATAGTCAGCCCCACGTGTTCTCGGTGGGAGGTGGGGAGAAGCTGCTCTGTACTCTTGGAAGGAGAGAATAAGGGGAGAGTCTTTCACTCTTCCCTTTGGTTTGACTAAAATTTCAGGATGAATCGAACTTGAGCTTCTTGGTTAGTATGAGATAATAGAGAACATACAATTAAATACTCACTGAACCCAATACAAGGATGATTCAAACTGAAATGAGTTTCAGGGTCATCCTGGCTGTCAGAGACCCAGACCGCCCACTCAGACACAGCAAAGCAGGAGGCTCTTTATGACATAGGCAGTGGATGCAGAGAGGGCTGTGAGTGCCCGGAGGTCACCTCTTTGTAGAGACCCCAGGCGCTCCAGGAAGCCGACGCCAGCCCGCTCAGCTGACACAAACCTACAGTCAGATTCTGCTGAAGAGTCAGAGTTCCAGTACAGCGAGGGGATCCTTGGAGGGGGTGCTTGGCAGTTTGGGAACTAGAAATGGGAGGCAGCATTGTTCAACTGAAGAATCCATGCTGCCTGTTTTTAATTAATAGATTTCATTTTTGGAGCAGTTTTAGGGTTTCAGAAGAATTGAGAGGAAAACACAGTTACCATATACCTCTTCAGGGCTGAGTTTCCCCTATTATTAACACATTTCATTACTGTGTATATTTGATGAGCCAATATTAATACAGTATTATTAACTACAGTGCATAGTTTACATTAGCGCTTACTCTGCATTGTACATTCTATGGGTTTGGACAGATGTATAATGACACGGGTCCATCATTATTGTATTGTACAGACTAGTTTCACGTCCCTAAAAATCCTCTGTACTCCACCTATTCATCCCTCACACATCACTCCCACCCCTGGCAACCACTGAACTTTTTACTGTCTCCACTGTTTTGCCTTTTCTAGAATGTCTTATAGTTGGACTCATGCAGTGTGTAGCCTTTTCAAATTGGCTTCTTTCACTTAGTAACATGCATTTAACTCATTTCTTTTTAGCACTGAATAATATTCTGTCTGGATGGACCACAGTTTATCCATTCACCTACTGAAGTACATCTTGGTTGCTTCCAAGTTTTGGCAATTATGAATAAAGCTTCTATAAACATCCATGTGCAGATTTTTATATGGTGATATTTTCAGTTCGCTGGGTAAACAACCAAGGAGCATGACTGCTGGTTCACAGAGTAAGAGTTTTGGTTAAAAAACTCTTTTTATGACTTTTGTAAAAAATTGTCTGTTTTCCAAAATGGCCATACCATTTTGCATTCCCACCAGAAACAAATGAGAGTCCCTGTTGCTCCACATCCTGGCCTTTGACGTGGTCACTGTTTTGGATTTTAGCTATTCTAATAGGAGTGCAGTGGTATCTTATTGATTTAACTTGCATTTCCCCAATGACATATGATGTTGAGCACTTTTCATAGGCTTATTTTCCTTCTATGTATCTTCAGTGATGATTCTGTTCTGCTCTTTTGCCCATTTTTTAGTTTTTTTTTTTTTTTTTTGTGGTACGCGGGCCTTTCACTGTTGTGGCCTCTCCCGTTGCGAAGCACAGGCTCCGGACGCGCAGGCTCAGCGGCCATGGCTTACGGGCCCAGTCGCTCCGTGGCATGTGGGATCTTCCCGGACTGGGGCACAAACCCGCATCCGCTGCATCGCCAGGCGGACTCTTAACCACTGAGCCACCAGGGAAGCCCTAGTTTTCTGTTTTTTAATTGTTGGATTTTAAGAGTTCTTTGTATATTTTTGATACCAGTCCTTTATTAAATATGTTCTTTGCTAATATTTTTTTCACAGTCTGGCTTCTCTTTTCCTTCTCCTAATAGTGTCTTTGGCAAAGTAGAAGATTTTAATTTTAATAAATTCCATTTTATCAATTCTTTCATGGATTGTACTTACAATGCTGTATATAAGTTGTTGCCATACCCAAGGTCACGTAGGTTTTCTCCTATGTTATTGTTTAGCAGTTTTAAACTTGTGTTTTACATGTAGAACTATGATTCATTTTGAATCAATTTCTGAAAAAGATGTAAGGTCAGTGTCTAGATTCATTTTTTTTTTTTTGCACGTTAATATTCAGTTGTGCCAGAACCATTTCCTGATGAGACTGTCTTTGTTACACTGAGTTGCCTTTGCTCATCTGTCAAAGATCAGTTGATGATATTTATCTGGGTCTACTTCTAGACTATTTTGTTCCATTGATCTATTTGTTTCTTCTTTTGCCAATACCACACTATCTTGATTACTGTAGCTTTATAGTAAGTCTTGAAGTTGGGTAGTGTCTGTCCTCCAACTTTGTTCTTCTCCTTTGATATTGTGTTGGCTACTCTGAGTCTTCTGTCTCTTTATATAAACTTTAGAGTCCACCTATCAATATCCATAAAATAACTTGCTGGGATTTTGATCAGGATTGCATTGAATCTATAGATCAAGTTGGGAAGAACTGGAATCCTGACAATCTAATGGGTGTAAATCTAATGGGTGTAATTAGATTTAGATGAGGTCATGAGGGTGTGGGGCCCCACCATGGGATTAGTACCCTTTATAAGAAGAGACACCAGAGAGTTGGAACTCTCTCTGCCATGTAAGGACACAGAAGAAAAGCGGCCTCTGCAAACCTGAAAAAGGCTTTTCCAGAACACAACCATGCTGGCACACTGATCTCTGATGTCCAGCCACCAGAACTGTGAGAAGTCAACTTCTGCTGTTTAGGCCACCCAGTCTATGGTATTCCCATGTATCAGCCCAAACGGACCATGACAACTTGCAAATAGGCAATATGAGGTTCATAAACTGAAATTATTTAAAAAAAATTTTTACATTACTTCAATGTAATTCTATACAATTATTTAAAATTGATTACTTCAGACTTATTTGAGTTCTTGTAATACATCAATTTCTGACAACTTGCACACGGATTATAGTGAAATCAACTGATTATCATTCTTTGGAGCATATTTTTTTCCAAAGAGAATGCTTTAAATACATATAAGAGGACATTTCAACAAAAGAGACTGCTCAAGTGAAACTGTGATTGTCTAAGAAACACATATATTTTCATTTCAGAACAGCATTATGTTATACTGATAGAGATTCTTCATTTTCTCTGGAAAAGCAAGATATGGGTATTCTGATGTCACTGTAAGTACCTGAAACTATAGAGTCTTTTACGAAGAAAATAATCTGTTTTGAAAATAAAGGGCTACTGATCCTAACAAGAAGTTTTTTTAAAAAACCTGTTTTCTAATAGATTTGCAAGAAGATTATAGCAACATTTACCTTTCAATGGAAGTAATTTGTGTACAATCTGACTTCAAAGACCCAGTGATGTGGATTACTGTGTTACTTTATTCTGCGCCTAGTGTGACTGGCAGTTTAGAGCACAGCAGTAATGAGACGAGGATTGTGATGGAGGACCTCTGAAGACCAGTTAGATGCACTCAGTCCTGCTGCCACAATCTGTCTCTCAAAGCAGGACAAAGTACCTTGATGGTTGATGATCAAAAGCAGATTGCAGAGGTGTATGGAGGAATTGAGGCACATGGGGATGGGGTGGAGGCTCAGAATACTGGCTTTGCTGAATTGATTCAGAAGTACTGTATGTAGATGGAGAAAAATACACTGATTTTAAAGGCTAAATCTCCTAAAGTGGGATTCAGCCTTCTTCCATATCTTACTCTTACATCACTCTGTTAATTTTTATTTTTAAAGTCTGGCTTCTGGAATCATTTTCTTCTTTTTCTTAATTTTATTGCCATCAATTTAGTCAACTGGTGTCCTTAGTAGTACAGTAAGATGCAAGTAAGCATTAGCTTGATATTTATACACTGAGTTGGTTGCTGGGTAAAACCAAATGTGTTAATAAGCTAAAGAATAGGCAAAAAGTATTCATGAAAACTTACTTGGACATTTTATTTTCTGTCATTCATGAAAACTTACTTGGACATTTTTATTTTATTACATTTAATGTAATCATACTACATTTTCCCCTTTGATGTCACTAAATTAGTGCATTTTTAGTGCTCTAAGTATAAAAAATGAACATACTGCTTCACTGTATTTTTATGGTTTTAGCTGAGTAGTTTTAAAGTCTTGCATAGTTAAAAGCTATACCACATTGCCACCAGATGAGCCACAAAATTATGTTACTGTGAGTGCAAATAAGAGAATGGTATGAAGGGGCAAATAACTTCTTTGAGGACATGACCCTCCCCACTGTCAACAAGAATGGATTTTCATTGCACTTAATGTCAACAGTGACCAGATATGTACTCAGAGTCAAACATCATTTTTGCCCAACAAGATTGAACTGGAGCGGAAGCTGTTGTGAAAACAGGAAAAAATGTAAAGAAGATGAATGCTTGAAATATGGACACGGGGAATGAAGCCCACAACAGATTCAAATCAACAGCTGTCCTTAAGGGACTCATTTTCCACTGGGGTTTGCCTGAAAATACACCCCAGAGCTTTCTGTGTCCCAAAGGCAACTATTACTTTTGAGCTAACAAATACCATTTGTTACTATAATTTTCAGAGCAATTAGAAATAAAACCATTTTAATATCAAATCAATATTTTCACCTGATTCAGAGTATCTCTTAAAAATATATCGAGATGTGTACTTCTCAGAAACAAATATTAAACATACTAACTCTGTTACCAGGCAACAAATTCTTAATCACTTCACTGAAACAGAGGTTAGCATATCAACTTTTATTATCCTACAGAAGTTGACTCTGGGGAAAAACACATGCACCATACTGGAATTTGTTAAAGCCAGGAATTTATGTTTTGATTTTCAACTGAAGTATAAATGTTGCTGTGAGTTCTATGACATTTCAAAATACTCCACTGTGTGGACAGATACCATTTTTAGAAAAGTGCATCCATGTCCTAAGCCTTGGCAACCTTCCATAGATGGAAAGTTGAGATTTCCTCAGGCTTACAGTAGGAGAAACAAGTTGCTTAAATTTCCTATTCTCCCACTACACCTGGACCATGTTAACTGTTCAAGATTTCTACCCACCTGTGCTGTTTTGGGTAGAAGACGAGAAGGAGGAAGAAAGAGCAGAGGAAAGCTTAGTGTTAAGAAAGATGCAGAAAGATAGGATATGGTGGCCATTCAAAGGTGCTTCTATAAGGAAGTAAAAAACATACCTGCATAGGTGAAGGAGAGGTACCAATTTTCATTTGCAATATGAATGAGTCATGGGTATGAAATGTACAGCATGGGGAATATAGTCAATAACTACGTAATATCTTTGTATGGTAACATATTGTAACTAGACTTATCATGGTGATAGCTTTAAAATGCATAGAAATATTGAATCACTATTTTGTGTAATAGGAGGTAACATAGTGTTGTACTGATAGATCAATTATGCTTCAAAGACAAACAAACAAACAAACAAACTCAGAAAAAGAGATCAGATTTGTGGTTACCTGAATCAGGGGATTGGGGAAGGGGGAACTGGATAAAGGCAATCAAAAGGTACAAACTTCAAATTATAAGATAAATAAGTACTAGGGATGTAATATACAACAATAATAATTAACACTGCGGTATGTTTTATACATTAAGAGAATAAATCCTAAGAATTCTCATGACAAGGAAAATTTTTTTCTATTTAATTTTGCGCATATTTATCTTAGAATTGGATGTTCACTAAATGTATTGTATCAATAATAATCACTTCATGCTGTAAGTCAAATCATTGTGCTGTACACCTGAAACTTATACAGTGCTGTATGTCAATTATATTTCAATAAAACTGGGGAAAAAAAGAACTACCTACAGAGCAATTCTCTCATTTCTGTCACATCCTTTTTTCTTACTCATACATAACCCACCAAAATCAAGTCCTGGGTTTAATTTGTAGATTACAAAGGCAGACAAAAACTTTGCAACTTCTGCCATCAAGAGGTGGGGTCTTTTCTCCATCCTGTGAATCTGGGCTGGCATCTGACTTGTCTTGACCAATCAAATGTGGCAAAGGTGTTGTCTTGAGTTCTCAGTCCAGCCCTCAAGAGGTGTTGCAGTGTTTCCTTAGAACTCTGTTACCATGTGGGAAACACTGTCTACTTTGCTGAGACACCTCGTGGAGCAGAGTCCTGGGTGAGGTTTTCTTCAGCCGACCAGGCCTAGCAACTTCCAAGCTGTCCACAGACATGTTACTGATCCCTACTGAGAAATAGTGTCCAGCTGAGCTCAAACCAAACTGAATTCAGAGTTGTTCTAACTCACTAAGTTTTGAAGTGGTCTGTTATGCAGCAAAAGTGAACTGACAGAGAAATTGGTATCTGGAAGTAGGATGCTGAAAACAACAGCTGAAAGCTAAAACACCAGCACTGGGACAAGGCAGTGAGTGGAGGCTGGATGCAAAAGCTAGAAAAATGATGAGCAAATTACTGGTGGACGCTTGTTAGAAAAATTCTACACAAAACTGGGGAAATGGTGGCCTGTGTTACGCAGATGTGAAACAACTGGGAAAACATCTCCTCTGGTAACTGGCATGAGAGAAAACACAACCTAAAGCACTTGAAGATTTTGCCAAGGTGATGTCCAGGCAAAATGTGGGCCCGGCTTGTTGGCTTCTTTCAGTTATTTATGATGAGATACAAGAAGAGTGAGAAGGACTAAAGAAAAATTATTCAGTTCTGCACATGGGATTTTGAGTGAATACAGAATAGGCAGGGCTTGCTGGTTTGGAAAATAAAACAATTTCCCTTTCCCACGCTCCAGATCTGGTGAAGGATTCTTACAGTGAAAGGAGCCCTCTGAAATGCTGACAGTGCTGCTCAGCAGACCTTCTCATCTACATCAGGACTTGTAAGTTTCCTCAGGGTGCAGCCTCCCAGAAGCTCACTCACAGAATAAATGTAAGAATAGGTTGAGAAAGACTAGTCTCCGGGTCCCCGAGGGTGTGGCTCTGATTGACTGAAGAGGACTGACTTGTAATACATAAGAAGCCCACATGATTTTAAGAAAGTTGTGTATGAAAATGTGATACCAGCTTGCATTATAAGAGTCCAAGGTTGATAAAAGCAGAGGGCCTCTGAGTCCTCAGTTTTCTATGTGCAGGAAGCAAGTTGCGAAAGGTGATTATCTGCCAACCCAGCCATTCCTTGCAGAGAAGGAAGGCTGTCTTGGAGCACAGATACAGAGCCCAGTCGGTGAAACCAAGATCCAGAAAGTGATGGAATTCAAGGTCACCCCCAGGGAGCAGAGCCAGGCCCAATCGGGAATGCTGCCTGCACTGCTAAGGGGCACGTAGTAACTATGGCTTGGCAGAATTTCAGAGTTATTATGGACCAGCAACTACAGTGTGTCTCTATTCCTCCTCTACTTAAGTGGGAGTGTCTGATGCAAGAATCTCGTCCCCTTGCCATACTATTTCCAGGGTTTGTGAAGGACAGATAACTCATCTTCTAAATCCTAGGTCTCTGAGTCAAGCGGGGTTGCATTCAAGCTGCATGTGGACATGATGTTGATGAAAAGAGCCTGGATTTGAGCTTGACACCATGGTATGATGAGACATTTGGGCCTTTGGTTGGGTGAGGAGTGAATCTTATAATAGGGACGGATGTGGATCACTTGGAACAGAGAGTGGATTGACTGTCACAGTCATGGTCTCAACTTGGTCATTTCTCATACGGTGTGACCTATACTGAGTCAGGGTTTGGCCACTGAACTTGCTTTGGCCAGTGGGACAACAGCACATTTGATGCAAGCACAGTCTTGAGAAGTGCTTTCCAAATGGGACTTGCACTCCTTAGCCGCTCATGGAATGCTGCCACCAGGCTAACGTGATCAATGATAACAAACCTGTGGGGTGGTCCCTCCCACTGCATAGCTGACAGTCAGCCAGTGAGCAAATATGTGAGAGAAGTCACAAGGGCAAGTAAATGCTACCATAACACCATGAACAAAATATATTCTGTGTCAAGGACAGAACTTTAGAGTAAAATGCTCTGATTACTTTGAGATTTCCATGTTTTAGATGATTTCTTCAAGTCTTCATGTTCAGAAATATATGTTGTCTTTAATTTGTAATGTGGTGAGAAATATTGTCCCTTATCTTTGTATCTAGATCTTTCTTGGGCAAAGGTACCATTGAAGTGTACGATATTCAAGCTAGAACTGAAAAAATGAGTATATCAGGACCTCTTCTTGCTGCATTCATAAGATTAGGCCTGGCATATGTAAAGAGCATGGATTTACTTTAATTCTGTTCCAGTTCTTATTGAAAGTTGTAATATTTCTTTATCCTTATCTACACAAAGACAAAATCTAAATGTTTGAGCGAAATGTGCTATTTACCATAATATTTGCTAGTATGTTGGTATAACTACAAGTATGACCAGATACTTATGACCCAGCTTTTTAAAAGCTCTTATTCCCAGGTTCTGCAAACAGTGAGATGGTAAAATAACTGAGCAGTGTACTGACAGTGAGAGTCAGACACATCTAGCAACGTGCCCTTCCAGAGGGACACACCTCACCTCACCAGGCCTCATGTCTTTTCACAGCGCGTCCTCTGAATTCTGTCATTCTGTGGTTATTACTATCATTTGGAAACACGGCAATATATACTGATGATAGCCCTAGCTGGAGACATCCCCAAAACATGTAATTTTAAAAGTTCACGGGCTTTCCATGACTGGTGTGGGCATGGGTTCTCAGCTGTCAATGTCTGTCAGGGTGCTCACAGCAGCAGGTGTTTCTGGGACTCTTCTCCACATGAACTGCGAAAGTTACACCGCAAGAGACAGATGTGCTGTTTGCATTTTTATTTTTGTTGCTTTTTTTAACCATAATACAGAAACATCACACTTGCTGAGAGCAAACAGCATCCCTCTTATGAAACATACATTTACTTGAAAGGTGCACAAGGGAGATTTTGACTTCTAGCTGTGATAGAGTAACTGGCATGGGGCTAACTCCCCCCACTCTCAACAACCATGACACTGGACAAGATATATGAGGCACTGCTTTCAGGCTTTGGATAAAGACAGTCCAAGGCTGCCATCCATTTGATGACATTTGTTTTAGAAATGCCATCATTTCTAAAATGATGAGTGAGTGCCACAATCACACTGGTTCTCATCTGGGGACAATTTCCTACCACAGGACAAAATAAGGAATCCAAGCAGAGTGCCATGATACTGCTGAGCTGAGAGCTCAGAGTTTGGGGCAGGGGAGGGGGCTTGAATCTGTAGAGTTTGCCATGGAGAACAAGAACTGCACAGAACAGGGTTCTTATGCCTCAGGGTGAGGCGCAGCAAATCATGGCAGAAAAAAACGGTGCTCTGAGGTTAAGAACTGAGATTCTGAAGGTCATGTTGGGGTAGAGTCTGTTGGAGTTTCAGTCCAGCCAGAGTGGAGAAAATGCAACTCCTCGTAAAAAATCTACACATCAGGAAGAAACATAAAGAAATGCCATAAATGCCCCCAGCTCTATTTCTCCTTCTTCCCTGTTGCCAGTGTCTGCTTGCTCCAGTCATCTTGCTTCCAATCACAGAGGATGACTCTGCTTAAAAAGGCCTCTGAAAACAGACTTGCTAGTATAGGTTCGGGGGAAGTCATTCCTGGCGAGGCAGAGACAAGCCACCAGCACGAGAAGATCTTAACCGGGCCACGTCCAGCCAGCCACAGCAAGGGTTGTCACAGATAAGACCAGGTCCAAGGGGCTGACCCTCCACTTCCCAGTGGAGGAATGACCCACTCACCACAGCTGTACTATTCTGGATTCAGAGAGAAGTAAAACTTCTGCTGGGAAGATCATACACCTGAAGTCAGGATATTTCCCTGTTTTCTAATCCATGTGCCAAGCACAACCACAGGGGTGCAGAACCACCAGCTGTGTGGCTGACAAGGTCTTGGTGCTCCAGCCAGGTGTCAGGCCTGAGCCTCTGAGGTGAGAGAGCCGAGTTCAGGGTATCGGACCACTACAGACCTCCTGGTCCCACATAATATCAATCAGCAAGAGCTCTTCCAGAGATCTCAATCTCAACGCTAAGACCCAGCTCCATTCAAAGACCAGCAAACTCCAGTGCTGGACACTCCATGCCAAACAACTAGCAAGACAGGAACACAACCCCACCCATTAGGAGAGAGGCTGACTAAATTAGCACAGCAATTTCACAGACACCCCAAAACCCACCACTGGATGTGGGCCTGCCCACCAGAAAGACAAGATCGAACCTCATCCACCAGAACACAGGCACTAGTCCCCTCCACCAGGAAGCCTACACAAGCCACTGAACCAACCTTACCCACTGTGGGCAGACACCAAAAAACAACGGGAACTACAAACCTGCAGCCTGCGAAAAGGAGACCCGAAACAGTAAGTTAAGAAAAATGAGAAGACAGAAAAACACACAGCAGATGAAGGAGCAAGATAAAAATCCACCAGACCAAAGAAATGAAGAGGAAATAGTAGTCTATCTGAAAAAGAATTCAGAGTCATGATAGTAAAGATGATCCAAAATCTTGGAAATAGAATGGAGAAAATACAAGAAACGTGTAACAAGGACATAGAAGAACTAAAGAGCAAACAAACAGTGATGAACAACACAATTAAAAATTCTCTAGAAGGGATCAATAGCAGAATAACAGGCAGAGGAACAGATAAGTGACCTAGAAGATAAAATAGAGGAAATAACTATCACAGAGCAGAGCAAAGAAAAAAGAATGAAAAGAATTGAGGACTGTCTCAGAGACCTCTGGGACAACATTAAATGCAACAACATTTGAATTACAGGGGTCCCAGAAGAAGAAGAGAAAAAGAAAGGGACTGAGAAAATATTTGAAGAGATTATAGTTGAAAACTTCCCTAATATGGGAAAGGAAATAGTCAGTCAAGTGAAGGAAGCACAGAGACCCATTCAAGATAAATCCAAGGAGAAACACGCCAAGACACTATTAATCAAACTATCAAAATTTAAATACAAAGAAAATATATTAAAAGCAGCAAGGCAAAAGCAACAAATCATATACAAGGTAATCCCGAAAGGTTAACAGCTGATCTTTCAACAGAAACTGCAAGCCAGAAGTAGTGGCAGGACATATTTAAAGTGATGAATGGGAAAAAGCTACAACCAAGATTACTCTACCCAGCAAGGATCTCATTCAGATTCGAAAGAGAAATTAAACCCTTTACAGACAAGAAAAAGCTAAGAGAATTCAGCACCACCAAACCAGCTTTACAACAAATGCTAAAAGAACTTTTCTAGGCAGGAAACACAAGAGAAGGAAAAGACATAGCTGGGATGAAGTGAGAGAATGGCATGGACATATACACACTACCAAACGTAAAATAGATAGCTAGTGGGAAGCAGCCGCATAGCACAGGGAGATCAGCTCGGTGCTTTGTGACCACCTAGAGGGGTGGGATAGAGGGTGGGAGGGAGGGAGATGCAAGAGGGAAGAGATATGGGAACATATGTACATGTATTACTGATTCACTTTGTTATGAAGTAGAAACTAACACACCATTGTAAAGCAATTATACTCCAATAAAGATGTTAAAAAAAAAAAAAGCAAAAACCAGAAAAGAAAATTCAAATAAGTTGAACCTCAACAAAAAAATTTTAAAAAACACAAGATGTTCTTCATAAATCACGTCTAAGAAAAGAAATGACAAACCACAGTATGGGAGATGATATTTTCAAAATATTTATCTGATTAAGAACTTGTATCTAGAATTTATAAAGAATCTGTTTGATTCAATAACAAGAAGGGTTTAAATGGACAAAAATTTCAAGAGAATCTTCAGAAAAGAAAATATACTGATGGCAAATAAGCACATGAATTAAACACTCAACATCACTAGTGATTTGTGAAATTTAAATTAAAATCACTATAGCTAGTACTAAGCATACTCTATAATCGTTACCATTCAGAAGACAATACCAAATCTTGGAATGTACATGGAATAACTGGAAATCTCATGAACTGTGACTTGGAATGTAAAGTAGTACACCCACTTTGGCATACAATTTGCCAGTTTCTTGCAAAGTTAAATATTTACCCTCTGATTCATTTATTAATTAATGAAAACAATAGAAATCAAAACATTGTTGACAAAAGACTTGTGTTTGAATCTTCGTGACAACTTTATTCATTATAGCCAAAATTTATTTAAAAAGCCAGTATCTGCCAAATTTGTGAATGGGTGAATAAACTGTGGTTATGTCCATAGGAAATAATGCTATTCAGAAAAAAAGAAACGAACTACTACTAACATGCAACAACCTAGAAGAATTTCAAAAATATGTGAAAATGAAAGGGTCATCCATAAAAGATTTCATATTATATGATTTCATGTGTTTTAGATTGTGTACTGTACAAAATTAGGTGATAAAGAGCAGATAAATGGTTGCTTAGGGCCAGGTGGGATGGTAGGAATTAACTGCAAAGGCGTAGCGTGGAAATTTGGGGGTAACTAAAATGTTCTATACTATGTGTTGGTGGTTACATGGCTGGATATGTTGTCAAAACTCATCAAACTATAAAATTAAAATTAATTAAATTTATTATAAGTGTATTATACCCCAATAAAGCTGATATAAAAATTAATAGAAATAAAAACTTTGTCAGAAAAACAAAAGCTGAGAGAAAACATTTCCAGCAGCCCTGCATTCCAAGAAATGTTAAAATAAGTTATTCATGCAGAATGAAAACTACACCAGATGGAAACCTGTATCAACAGAAAGAAATGAAGAGCACTAGAAATTGTAAATATGGGTAGACATATAAAAGACATTTTTCCTAACTTTTTCATCCTTTTAAATGATCACTAACTCTAATGAAAATATAACAGAAGTGCATTGTTCAGTTTCTAACATATCTAAATTATGATAGTAATAGCAAAAAACAGGAATGGGGAAATGCTAGTATACTGCTGAAATGTTTCTACACTGTATGTGAATGTCATCTGAAATATGTTAAAGTTATACACTGTAAACTTAAGAGCTACCACTAAAATGTAAAAGGTATAGCTGTTAGGCCATTTGTGGAGGCTAAATTAAATTCAATTCAAATACAGGCAGGGAAATATAAACAGTGATCAACTGAGACAAATAGAAAAAAAACACAGAGCAATATGGTAGATTTAAATCTTTTGAAAATTACATAAGATATAAATAATAGTCTAAGCAATTAATAGGTGGACATTGTTTGGACAAAAAAAAGGCAAACTATGAAAGGTTACTCAAAAAATAATTTGAATTGTTCCATACTTATTAAATAAATCAAATTCATCATTATAATTTTTTCTACATAGAATGTTCCAGTCCCAGTGGTTTTACTGATAAATTTTACCAAATAGATAAAGACAATATACCATTTTACATAACCTTCTCCAGAAATACACTTTGGAACATTATTAAATCCATTTAATGAGGCCAGCATTACCCTGATACGTATATACATATAGCTGTATCTATATCTCTGTCTATCTAGGTAGATAGGTAGATGTAGATATGAATATAGACATAACAATCCTTAAGAAGAATTAGGTCATCAAATCCAGCAATATATAAAAATGATTACACTTTAGGAGGAAGTTTATCTGAGGAATGCAGTTTTGATTTAGCATTTGAAAAAAAAAAATCACTGAATGTAATTTACATACTGTTAGGCTCAAAGAAAATCTGTATGATTTTCTCAATAGTTGCATAAAAGGCATTTGAGAATCAAAACTCATTCAGGATAAAAACCTCTCAAGAAACTAGAAATAGAAGATTATTTCCTCAACCTGATAAACCTCATGAGTAACCTACAGCTTACAGCAGGCAGAATTACATTTTTCACAAGTGATGGTACAGGACGTGGATATCAGTTCTCACTACTTCAATTTAGGTATTGGAAAGTAGTTCCTATACAACACAATATGTCAAAAATAAGGAGTGATGTTTACAAAAACTGGAAAGAAATAAGTAACTTTATTTGCACATTGCCTTAATGTATACTCAAGAAAATTAAAAAAGATACAAACTAATAGATGTAAAAGTGAACTTAGTGAAGTTTCAGGATACAAGGTCATTATACAAAGAACAATTGTATTTCTTTGTATTAGCTATGAACAATGGGAAAACGCCAAAAAAATACCATTTACAATAGTAGTAAAAACACCAAATACTTAAGGGAAACTCTTTAATAAAAGCTAAAGCATATTACACTAAAAAACTGCAAAATATTGTTAAAGGGAAAGTAAAAAGAAGTTAAAGAGGAACTTCACTGGTGGCGCAGTGGTTAAGAATCCGCCTACCAATGCAGGGGACATGGGTTTGAGCCCTGGTCCAGGAAGATCCCACATGCTGCGGAGCAACTAAGCCCGTGCACTGCAACTACTGAACCTGCGCTCTAGAGCCCGCGAGCCACAACTACTGAAGCCTGCACACTTAGAGCCCATGCTCCGCAACATGAGAAGCCACTGCAACAGAAAGCCTGTGCACCACAATGAAGAGTAGCTCCCCCACCCCCACTCACAGCAACTAGAGAAAGCCCACGCGAAGCAACGAAGACCCAATGCAGCCAAAAGTAAATAAATAAATAAATAAATTTATATAAAAAAAAACGAAGTTAAAGATTGGAGAGCTATATCATGTTCATAAATTCAAAAACTCAGCATTGTTAAGATTTCATTTTCCACCAATTATTCTGTATGTATTGCAATGCATCTAAATCAAAATTTCAGTATTCTTTTGTATTTGCAGAAATTCACAAGCTGATTCTAAAGTTCATATGGAAATTCAAAGCACCTAGAATAGTCAAGGCAAGCTTAAATAAAAATAATAGAATGGGAGAATATTTACATTAAAGATAGAAAATTAGACCAATAGGGACTTCCCTAGTGGTCCAGTGGCTAAGACTCCACACTCCCTATGCAGGGGGCCCGGTTTCAATCCCTGGTCAGGGAACCAGATCCCACATGCTGCAACCAAGAGTTCGCATATCACAACTAAAGATTCCGCATGCTGCAACTAAAGATCCAGCATGCGGCAACGAAGATCCCGCGTGGTGCAGCTAAGACCCGGTGCAGCCAAATAAATAAATAAATATATATATTTTTAAAAAAGAGAAAATTGGACCAACAGAATAAATATAGAGTTCAAAAACATACTCATGCTAATTTGGTCATTTGATTTACAACAAAGGCTCCAAAACAATTCAATAGCTAATGGTAAGTCCATACAAAAATTTGTTGCTGAAATAACAGGCTACTGATACAGAAAAATATTAATTTTGACCTCTACCACATAGAGAACAAGTAATCTGGACTGAAATGTAAACCCTGAACTGTAAGTCATCTAGAAGAAAGCACTAGAAAACGTCTCTACAACTTTTAGTTAGGCAAATTTTTTTATATAAACAGGACAAACAACAGAAGCGTGGGACATGGACAAGCAGAAAAGTTTTACTCCATCATAATTAAACATTTCTGCTCATCGACAGATACTATAAGAAATGGAATAGCAATCCATGGACATTTGCAATACATGTATCTGTCAAAGGCCTTTCAATCATAATATATAAGGAAATACTAGCAATCAGAAATGAAGACAACCAATCTATAAAAACTGGAGAAAAGACTTGAATTAGATACATCACAAAAATAGATATAAAAATAAGTAATAAACAAAAAGCATTCAGCATCATTAATCATCAGAAAATTGTAATTTAAAACCATGAACTACCACTACACATACACTAGAGAGGTAAAGTTTAAAAGACTGAAAATACATGAGGCTTTTTTTCATGTTTTCAAAGGCCTTCTGAAACATCAATGCACATATTTGTAATTTTTGGAGAAACATGAGAAACATTTGTCTGTCCTGATATATGACACTGTCATATTAATAATTCGACTGTAGCTGATAATGCTATCTGCCCCATAATCTTTCCCTGGATTGTTTTTTTAAAGATTTTTTTGATGTGGGCCATTTTTAAAGTCTTTATTGAATTTGCTACAATATTGCTTCTGCTTTATATCTTTGTTCCTTGGCTGCGAGGCATGTGGGATCCTAGCTTCCCGACCAGGTATGGCACCCATACTCCCTGCACTGGAAGGCAAAGTCCCAGCCACTGGACCGCCAGGGCAGTCCCTTTCCCTGGCATTTTATATCTTGTTTAATTCCTGTACCTGAATTCTTAACAAGTATTCTCCTTCAGCAATATCTTGCTCACTATATTTAGAGATTATAGACAGAAATGCAATCCACACCAAATTTTCATTGCAATTTATAGTATCTAATGCCCTCCACATGCAGCTTACAGAGATAAGAGTTGCCCCAGCTTACATTTATGTTCCCTCTCCTGCAAGACACCGTATGGACACCACTGCACCCACCTTAGACTAACTGTACAATTAATACTGTAATATAAAGTCCCAGAGTGAACACAAGTTCCCTCATGACATGATTAACTCCAGGGATTCCAGGCAACAGGAGCCAGTCACAAAGTGCAAACTAATTAACGTTGGAGGACAGGACTGAGGACAAGGGAGGTCAAGCAGCTGGCATGCTGGCTACAGAGCCAACTGTCACGGAAATGAAGGTTCAGCTGAAGTAGTAGAAATGGGAACTTTTTCAAACTGAATTTTGTGATTTTTCTCTCCACTTCTGTTGTTATTTTCTCTTCATTTTATGCACATGGAGTGGTAGGAAGAAAGAAATTGTTATAATTATGCAAACACAGAGAGTACACTAAGGGAGAATAACAATACTTTGAAATTTATAGTAGATGACTGTTCAGCGGGCAGACACTTGAACACATGGAGGAACCCTGCAAAGGGGGAAAGTCCATGTTCTCACTGAATCTTTTTTTTTCCTTCCAGTTATTGGAAGCACAGAGGGTATGGGCCCAAGGATAAAGAAACTGCTTTTCTGGCAATGTTGCCATCCAATCCCGAACATATAACACATGAGAAGATTAAAAAGATAAACACAAACAAAAAAACTGAAATAAAAATAGCTGATAAAAATAATGATGCCATTCCTATAGTTTATGGAACTAAATAAAGAAAACGATTTTTCTAGAATCAATAAAAGGTAAATCAGTATTCTCCCATTTAATCCTGTCATAGGCAATCTGAAAATAAAAATGCTCCTCAATTTTTCTGTGGCTTTTTACTGGTGTAAATTATTGCTAAATGGCAAAATCACAATAGAGTACAGTCCTCCTCCGGATGTGTTCTAGAAATTTAAAAATATACGCTGGCATTTCAGTAGAAATCTGTACAATGGTCCATATCAACGATAAATGCTAACGATTTTTAAGGCTAGTTAGAAAACTCAGTAGGACACACGGAATATAATGTTTCATCCCTTTGTGAGTACAACTGTAGAGAAAATGAGGAAGATAAAATGATTCCCCATCCCCGTTACATAGTTCAGGACACACTGATCTAAAGAAATGGTGGCAGAAGTTTGTGGAAAAGTCTCCCAAGTAATCCAGCATCTTTGAACCATGCTGTAAAATATACGTGACAAAATATAACAGTTAAAGCTCCCCTGGATAACTGACGTCCAAAATAAACCTACTTTGAGCACTTAATAATCTTGTGAAATAGCTGGAGGTGGCAATTAGAAAGCTTACAGCACACATGCGGAATGAAATCTTGCAGATTCACAATACACATTAACATACTACACAATATGGGAAACTATGGAGTAAAAAAAAGACCAACTCTCATACTTTGTTAAGCCCACAGGTTCCTGCTTTTCCTTTAATCCACAGGATCCCATCTCAAATGTCATTTTTAAATGGAAAAACTTTTTAAGATGTGCTGGTTTATGGTGTACATATTTATAGATGTATCTCTTCAAATGGTGCAATTACTGGCAACAAGTAATTTTCTTCTTCAAATATTTGCAAGTGTGGGCTAAGCAGCGTTACGTGAATTGGAAGCCTGTAAAAGTGTTCAGTGAATTCAGAAAGGACACTGTTTATTCACAGGAACTCTCCTCCACTCTAACTTTCCCATCCTAAAGAGTAGCTCAAAAGGTCAGTAGACCATCCCGACCCATGATAGAACAGGTATCACAAGGGTGGTGACTGGCACGTGTGTGACTTCTGTCCACTGTGGAGGGCAGAGCAGATGGACAGATGGGTGCCATCTTGGGCAGCGCTTTATTTGTAATTTTTAGATTTACCTGTAATCTTTAGAACGTTGTCAGTGCATTAGAGGGCTGCCAGTGAGTCCCAGCTTCAGTCTCAAACATTCGTTACTAATCTTGGCCTGGAAATAAAAGCAGAGCTTTGCTGGATTAAGTTGTTAACGATTCACTGATCCAAAGAGATTATTATGACAGTCAAACCAAATTTCCTGTTTGGGGAATAAGAAATGACATTGAACTACTCTCCGATGTAGCAGGAAAAAATCCTGTTGCCACAAGCTCTAAAGTGATGCATTGGAAAGTGTTTTCAAATGTTACTATTTTGTTGTACTTATGGTTTGATTTCTCTTTCCTTTGGCTTTCTCTCTTCTTAGCAGTCCCATTTACTTAGCTCAATATGCCCACCGAGCCCATAAAAAAACATCACATTGTATCTCTAAATTCAGTTGATAACATTATGTGTATATCCTAATAGCTTAAGTCTGCGATTTTTTAATATTTATATTAAAATGTTAAAGCAAAAAAAAAATGTCAAAGCAAAGCCTGATTTTATACTGTGTCGGTCTGCACTTGGTTTGTACTTATTTATTTTTTATGCCCTGTGCTGAGTATCATTTTTTCTTTTTTTAACATCTTTATTGGAGTATAATTGCTTTACAATGGTGTGTTAGTTTCTGCTTTATAACAAAGTGAATCAGCTATACATATACATATGTTCCCATATCTCTTCCCTCTTGCGTCTCCCTCCCACCCTCCCTATCCCACCCCTCTAGGTGGTCACAAACCACCAAGCTGATCTCCCTGTCTATGCGGCTGCTTCCCACTAGCTAGCTATTTTACATTTGGTAGTGTGTATATGTCCATGCCACTCTCTCACTTTGTCCCAGTATCATTTTGAGCAGCCTACTCCTGGCATCATCAATGCAGCCTGCAAGAAGACTCAGTCCTGAGGTCAGATCATTAGAGGTGCTTTAATCCTTTAGACTATTTTTCAATACTGTTTACACCAGGGACTTTCTTGTACAAATCCTCTTTACTCAGACAAGAATAACACGGCAAGGAACTATTTGTCTCTGATCTCTGCAAAGAAGGAGAGCAAACGGGAACCCTTAGGGGGTTTTCCATCTTTTAAACCTACCAGGAGGAGATTAATCAAAGATCTCTATGCTGATGTACAATCAGTTACTTAGCTGCAGCGCCACTGATCAAGCTATGGTGGAATCACAGGATCACAGCACCCACTGCAGTGCATGGCTGGAGCAGAAACAGAGCAGGTATGTGCTCACAAAGATATATCTGGACTGTTAGTTCACTACTTTCCGCCAACAGTTTCAAATACAATGCCTTGAGATTTTTGTCCTCATATAAGCCTCAGTTTAGAATCCTGAAAACCCATCATGTTCCCAGTCCATAGCTGGCCTTCCCTCCATAGAGATTCTCAGTCTTATCAGCATGGACTTGCTCATGATTTAACCAACGTTTCTACTGTACATTGTACGTACACAGAACCCTTTAATGGATGTGCTCTCAATGCCCATAAGTCACATGTGAAAAATAAGGGGTGTTGAGATTGATGATACAAAATGTTGAATTTGATGGCATTTTACTGCACTCACTACTGGCAACTCCTTCTGCTACTGGCATCTATAGTGCATGGGCAATAGGGTGAAAATCCCATGCCCCTTAAAACAAATCTAAAACATCTTTGTTATGTTCGACAACCTTTTGGAAGCAATTCAGTCACTTGAGTCACCCAAGCATCTCTTGAATCAGAAAACACCTTTTGGGGATAGAAGTATTTTCTGTTCTGGAAGCAAATATATGACTGTAGATGGCCTCAGAATCCCTGCTTCCCAAGCCTCACCAGGTTTTCCTGATGCACGTCAGTCAAACAATCATGGATATTCTCTCCCTATCTACTTTCAGTACTCCTCAATCTTTCATTCAAAACTCATCTTCCATACACCTTAGTGGATACGCCAAGGCCATTTCCACTCGAATCCTCTACTCCACAGTTTATGATTCAAATTGAATACACAAGATGGTCTGTTTTCAACAGATTTCAGAGTGGAACCAATAGACTTTCATCCACAATCGTAATATCTCATAAACCTTTCAACAGCTGCTAGGAGGCAGAGAAATAAGCTTGCCATGGGATCCACACATAAAAGCGTAGAAAGAAAGGTACAGTATTAAAGAATGAAAACACACACACACAGAGACAAGAACTAATTGGAAAATCATGAGCAGTAGTTCACTCAAATCTGTGCATCTGTAATTTCCTCTAAATGGCTCTTTTCCTAGGCAACAATTTGTGCATAAGGAATTCATTTTTAAAATCACAGAACTTTATTTTGGGGGTGTTCACACTTTGAGAAACTACCTAAGGCAGTGAGATCATTAAAAAAAAAATTTATTCTGAAGCTGTCGATCTGAATGCAATTATGACACATATGCATGAAGCAGCAAACAAATCAAGCCAGAACTTAAAACCCTCCCAAGGTTTTGATACACAAATTACACAATGAGGAGGAATACTCTGATTGGACTACTGTTTTTCTTCTAGAAGATGGGAGAAACTGAAGGCAATGTCTGTATGGCAACTTACTTATATTATGAATGAAACAAAGGAGGTTTTGAGCAAAGCATCTCTGCCTCTGTCAGGCTGTGTAGGAAGCATATTGACCACTGAGGACGGTTTCAGTTTAAGAAAAACGAGACACCAAAACCAAAAAAACACAAAATTGTGGGCCTAGTTGCATTTGTCTTATGACATGAATAGCTGATAGATGACTGGAAACCAAATGAGCCCAGAAATGCTCTTTGTAAGTCCCCTCTTCATTTACCTGATATATATATATACACATATATATATATATATACACACACACACACATAATATTTAATATACACAGTGCATACATGTGTACAGCTGACCCCTGAGCAACAGGGGCGTTCGGGGCGCCAACCCCTCGCAGGGGAAAACCCAAGCATAACTCTGCAGTGGCCCGCGCGTCCACTGTCCCTGCCCGCGGATCAGGCAGTGCCACCACAGTCCGTGTTTACTGTAAGTGGACCCACACACTTCCACCCGAGCTGCTCAGGTCACCCGCACACACACACCTTGACACGGACGCCGGCGGAGGAGGGGAGCACGGTGCCCGCCCGCGCGGCCCCGCAAAGGGTTCAGCTTCCACTGCGCTCGCCCCTGAGGGGCAGCTGTCACCAAAACTCCAGACCTCTCTCCCAGGAACACCTGGCTCCTGCGTCCGGGACGTGGTGGCCGCTGAAGGACTCTTTCTCCATTGGTCACCCTTCTCTGGGAAACTGGGACATGAGCTCGAGGCCACCACAGGCAGACAGCGGCAGTAGCCACGAACCCGGGCCAGACTAAACCCTTTCGTCTAACCTCCGCCACGTCGTAAACGGGGCTCAGCCGTAAACCTAGGGTTCAGACGTAAACCCCCCAAGTCGTAAATCGGGCCCAGGCGTAAACCTGGGGTCCAGACGTAAACCCCCCAGCCGTAAAACACCAAGTGGTAAACCCGGCCCAGATGTTAAACTGGGTTCCGGAAGTAAACCCTCAGACGTAAACCCCCCAAGTCTTAAACTTGGGGCACAGACGTAAACCTGGATTGAAGCTGTCACCTAGGCCTCAGACGCCAGCTGAACCCCGTGACGCTGCGCTCAGGAGCAGAGGAGGCGAGCGCCCAGCGCCCTGCATGACTCAGAGCCGACGCCCGGCCCTCAGGCGACTGCACCTGACCTGGAAGCCCTGACAGGAGGCCAGCCCCTCCGGTGCCTCCGGGACCGAGGAGAGGAGCCCCGGACAGGACGCCCTGCCCTCAGGCGACGCCGTAACAGAACGGCTGATCGAGGTGAGTGTGTGCATCTCAGGCGGGTCTCCCAGCTGGGCAAAGCGGGTGCAGCCCTGGTTGCCGGTCTCCTCGGGTCCAGACTGGGGTTGGGGGCGGGGGTCGCAGCAACACCGCCGCCTCCTGCCCTCGGGCCGCTCATCCTGGCGCCTGCGAGGCCTCAGCCGGGCCCGGCTGTTCCCCTGGCTGGCCCACGGGGCCGCGGGTCGGGGTCCTCCTGCAGGGCAGGCGGCACCGGAACCTCCAGGTGACCATTTCGTGGTGTTTCTGGATTTTTGGTCTTGAAGATTGTGTGTATATGTGCGTGTGTGTATGTGTGTGAGATCTAGCTTTCCTACTGTGTTTTTTTGAATTATGAAATATACTTCAGAGGATATTGTTTAATCTGAGTTTACATCGCATTTTCTGCTAGTTCTTTTATGATTTTGTTTATTTAGCATATACTTTGCTTCTCAACTCAGAACTATTTTGACTTAAGATATGAATTATCCTAATATATTTTTTTCCAATTGGCTATATGACAATAGTTACTGAATTATTGATCATTTTCCCCTGATTTATCTGTTTGAGTCTCTGCTGACAGTTAACTTTGGGTATATACGTAGCAGTGGAACAGCAGGGTCATCTTATAATTATTCGGCGTTTCACGTTTTGAGGAGCTGCTGCAGTTTTCCACAGTGGCTGTACTATTTTACGTTCCCACCAGCAATGTATGAAGGTTCCAATTTCTCCACATCCTCACAAACACATTATTTTACACTTATTTTCTTATATCTTCATTTATTTTTGTTGTTAAAGCTGTTAGTGGGTGTGAAGTGGTATATCATTGTGGCTTTGAATTGCATTTCTGTAATTAATTATATCGAGCACCTTTTAATGTATTTATTGGCCATTTGTATATCTTTGGATAAATGCTTATTGAACTCCTTTTCCTATATTTTAATTGGGTCATTTACCTTTTTGTTATGGAATTATAAGCATTCTTTATATATTTTGAATGCAAATTCCTTTTACATATCCTATTTGCAAAAATATTCTCCTGTTTTGTGATTGTCTTTTCACTTTTCTTGTCATGTCCTTTAAAGCACAAATGTTTTCAGTTTTGAAGTCCAATTTATTTTTTCCTTTGTTACTTTTGCTTTGGGTATCCTATCTAAGAATTCATTCGCAAATCTAAGGTCATGAAGATTTACTCCTAAGTTTCTTGCGCAAAAGTATATTTAGGTTATATTTAGGTTATGGATCTATTTTAAGATAATTTTTGTATATGGTGGAGGTAGGGGGCCCACTGTCATTCTTTTGCATGTGGATATCCATTCACCTGAGCACTATTTATTAAAGATATTATTCATACCCATTGATTGGTATTGCCATCCTTGCCAAAAGTCAATTGGCCATGGATGTATGGGTTTATTTTTGAATTCTCAAATCTATTTCATTGGACTACAATGTCTATTCTTATGGCAATACCATACCATTTTTTATTATTGTAGCCAGCCTTTCATTAATTTCCAGAGTTCTGAAAGCATTGATTATGAGAATTTTTGCCATTTTTTGTTGCTTTTATGGAGATGCGAATTTTCAGAGATTTTTATAATCCCGTCTTCTTGGATGACCAGTAGCTTGTGTTATTTTTTGCATATATATGCAAAATTGTTAGATATTCATTGTGTATTTCAAACTTTATCATTATAAAGGCATTCACCTCTCTCTCTCATTTTCTTTTTCTGTCCTTAAATAAAAATTTATCTGATATTCAAGTTGTAGCTCTGGCCTTTTGTTGTTGTTGTTGGTTGCAGTGTTTTGTGATGTCATTTATCATCATTTTAATTTTGAACTTGGAAATTAACCATAATTGGAGACATTCCATCCTATTTGTAAAAAAGTTTATTTTGCAGTATAATATACATAGAAGTGCAAATATCCTAGAAGTATGCCTTTCGAAGATCTTTCACAATCTTGACACACTTGTGTAAATAGCATCCAGCTCAAGGAAAATAACATTACCCAACCCTCAAAAATCTGCTCACATTTCCTTTCAGTTGTTTCCATTCTTTAAGGGTAACCTTTACCTTGACATCTAATAGTATAGGTTAGTTTTGTCTGTTTTTTTTTATACTGTATGTAAATTATATAATCACTCTGTTTTTCTTTTGTGTGACTTATTTTGCTAAGCTTTATGTTTGGATGTTTATTTCATCACTGTTTGTTGTTGTAGAACATTTACTTGTATTATGAATATTATTCCATTAAGTAAATATACCATGATTATCCAGTCTTCTGTTGAAGGGCACTTGAATAGTTGACATTTTATGGATACGAGGAATACTGCTGCTAGCAACATGCTGGTCTGTCTCATGGTGCATATATGTTTGGGTACATATTTATTAAGTGTAATCTAAGAATGAGGTTGCTGTGTATGTTCAGTTTTAGTAGGCACGGAAAAAGAGTTTTCCAGCTTTGTTTCGTATGCTTTCAGTTCATTCGTATGCTCTATAATACTAAGCATTCCAGTGTTTCCAGGTCATTCGTATGCTCTGTAATACTGAGTATTTTAATCTTTTTATAAATTTTGGCCACTCTGGTGAGTGTTGTTATGTTTTATTGTGTTTTTCATTTGCAATCCTTTGACTGTTAATCAAGTTGAGTGCCTTTCATGTGCTTATTTGTCATTTGCATATATCTTTCTAAATTGCCTTTATGTCTTTTGCCCAGTATACCACTGAATTTTCTGTTTCCCATAGTGATTTGTAGGAATTCTTTACGTATTGTGGATGCGAGAGAGTCTTTTTTTGGTTGTATATATGCATTAAAATATCTTTTCATACTTTGGGTTTTTATTATGTTTTAATAAACAAAACTACTTAACTTTGAAATAGTCCAATTTATCATTTTTCTTTGTTAGTATTATTTTTCTGTTTTAGGAGATATTTGCCAAAACCAAGATCATTAATGTATTGTCCTCCATTTTTGTTAAAGCATGATTTTTTTTCCAACACAAATCAGCAGTCCATTGATTTTTGTTTATAAAGTAAGATTGAATTTTTTTTATAGTGTAAGGTAGGGATTTAGCTTTTTTTTTTTTGGTCTCTATGGGTATCTCATCGTGGTGAGAAAATTCTGAGATGCCCTCTGAGATTCTGGCCCTTGGTATCTAGTATAGTCTCCCCTAGAGTATATGATTGATTGGGCTACCTTTGTTGTAGAACAAAGGTAAAGTGATTTTTCGAGTAATAAATTTGGATTGATTTAAGCCAGTACATGTGTAATCATTTTTTTAAGGTGCCATAGAAGAATAATGTACTAGTTGATACAAAACTACTTATTGAAAAATGCACCATTTTCCCCACTGCATTGTAGGGCCACCTTGGCCATCAACCACACCTAGCTGTGTCTATTTCAGGATTCACTGTTGAGTTTCATTGGCTTCTTCGTCAATGCTTTTGTTGTTGCCACATTATCTCTTTATAATAAACCTTGGTATCTGGTTGTGTTAAGAGTTTCAGGTTTGTTAATCTGCTTTCAGATGTCCTTGGCAGTTCTTGGTTCTTTGTGTTTCTGAATGGATTCTAGAATAAGACTGGAATATTTTGAAAAATAAATGCAGGAATTTTGATAGGGATTGCATTGAATCTACAGAAATACTTATAATTCTGTATTTTACTCATAGTTCCTTATTTTATGTAGTAAAAATTGATTCACACTATGAGTAAGAATGCAATAGATATATTTCTGTTCCCTTTGTATTCCTCTCTTAATTTACTACCTAATTTTAGTATGTAAAAACTTTTTTCTTACTCTTTACCTTTATGCTCATATTTAATTTATCATCTTTAATTCACACCATTCATCTCCTTGATGTAAAAGTTGAAATCAGTATGTTTATACTATCTTCCACTTTCTTATGTCTTTCCTCAAAATTTTTGTTTTATTTCTGCATTATTATGGCCTATGACACAAACATTCTGTTCTTTACTCATAAATAACATATTTGTTTTAGTTTGCGCTAAAGTAAAATAAATTCCATGACATTTGTCATTTTTTAAGAGCAGTTTTTCCAGTCATCTTTTGATTAGTTGAATTTTGTCCTCCATTTTTTTTTTTTTAAGGAAGGACTTATAGGTTACAGTTTGGCTGTTTATAAAATTCTTAGTTCACACTTTCCCTCCGTACTTTGTATTGGAGCTCCTCTGTCTCCTGGGATTTTAGTTTGCTATGGAGAAATTTGAGGACAGACTGAGTTTTACTTCTTTCGGTCACCACCTTCGTATGACTTTTGTCTGTCGTCTTTGCTGAGCTTTGCAGGTGTACTCAGATATTCTGGATGGTGATGGCAGTTGTCTTTACCTTTTATTAAATCAAGATTTTGCAGTTCTGATTTTCTTTGTTACTTTGCAGTAATACCCGAGTTGAGAAATTGAAAATACTACTGCACTCCATCACTTGTACGCCAAGAAGTGTCTCTGCTATACTGCTTCCCTGGTTTGATCCCATAGGTTATAAATGTGTCTTTACAGATATATTTCATCTTTCTTCTAGTAGCTTTATAATTTTATACTTGAATCAGCAAAATAGATAGCATCTCGTAGTGGTTAAGTCAGAGAATGTTCTCACTTACTAAGCCTCTTATTTAGATGTGACAATTTCCCTTGGTTAATATTAATTAAAGCAACAGCAGCAGCAGCTGACAAGTATTTAGTCACTACGTACGGAACAGTGTACTAAACCACTTTTCATATGGATCGTCATATTTAATTCTCACAACATCACTGTGCTTCGGTAACTACTAAGGTCTAGTGAAGTAAAGTAACTTAAGAGCAGTTACTCAGTTGGCAAGTGATGGAGCAGTGATGGGACCCTGTGTTTTCTGACGTCAGTGTCTTCACTACCTTTTCACAGCTGCTACTCAGCTGGCACACACTTTGTTTTTCATGTCAAAATTCAGCGTTGTTTTCTGAGACACTCCAAACCATGTGGAATGCTAGTGCATCTTTGAAAGCCTGGTATCATCTTTTTAGAGGGGTCTAATACCTGCTGTACAGTTTCAGGGCTGAGAATATCCTTCTCTTTATTTCTCATCTGTTCCAACTCCTTCTTTTGTAGAAATAGAGAAAATAGTGAAAACTGAAAGGGTCTAAAAGGTCATCTTTAGAATCTGAGAATTCAGAGGTCTATTTAAAGTGGTATGGAGCTTGAGATAATAGCTCTGTGATTATGGGAAGTTATTTAACACATCTGAAAATTACTTTCCTCAAAAAATGGAGGGGACTCCTATGGTGTTTTTTGCTCCAATCTAGGTACCTATCACCTTCAACCTACTCTACACACATCACTAGAAGTGACATTATCAAAGCTATCCTTAGCTAGGGAATCACAGTTCCTAGCTGTCTATGTTCTCTCAAATGTTTCTTTCAAGTGGTTAAGTGTTTTCTTAACCTGTTTTGGTTTTATATTATGATACACTTGGATTCTATTTCCTTTTCTGGAATGGTAGGTCACAGTAATTAGTATATTCTTCATAGAGTTATTGTGAGGATTATATAAAATAATCTCTGTGAAAGAGGATTACTATTTACTCCTTGATTATATAAAGGGGTAATACAATTATATGATAAAGCAATGTCAGGTCATGTGATAATTCTTATGAATGATTAGTTTCCTTTCACAAGTGGAATTACCAAATCATAATAGTAGTCTCCATTCCGGTATGTGATAAAAACTTCAGAATGGGAAGACGGGGAACTAATGTGGAAATCCAGTATTTGAACATCATCATCAATGGCAACCAAAAACTTCTTAGCTTCGTTATTTGCCTAATTGATTTAATTGAGAAAGGACAAATACTGAAATACACCTAAACAACTATTTAGTGATAAAGTCAGTGAAGGAATGAAAGTTCATTCCAAGTAAAAGAAACAAAAGACTACTTTAATCAAGGTTTTGATTAATGATACCAGAAAATATTCTAGTAAAAGTTTCTACGCACAAGGAGTTAAAGGTTTCAAAACGACTGTTCTCTACCCAAACGTTGTCTGAGAATCACGTCTCATGAGAATCATTTCTTCAGATGTAATCAATAGACTGTTGCACATTGTGCCCTAAACTACTTGGAAATTACAGTCACCTCATGAAGCAGTGCAGTTGTCTGCATGGAAATATTTATATTTATAGTGGAATTGGTACATGATTTCCATAGTGATAAAATGCAGTTATTTGAACTCCATTCTTCAGAAATGGCAGTGTTTAAAACTATGTATATTCCTACTGGTTACAAGGTGTTCTATCTCAATGGCTAGTCATTTGTAGGACCGTACACCCCACCTCTCAGCAATGTGATGCTGGATTTGAATTGAGAACTGGAAATGGCAGAAGTTGTTTGGTGTGGCTCCTCCTGAGGGACACTCCAAGACTCCAATACCATCCAAACATTCTTGCAGGAATAAACCAAAGACTGAGGCTAACCCTACATGACTTTTGGCAGTTTCCATGTGGCTGTGGAGAACACAGCAATGAGAACTTACTCCTACAGTGTATTGTCTGATCAGCAGAAACATTTCTCCAGTGCTTCTTGCTGAAAATCTTACCATTTATATATGATCAGAATGACTCAGTTATTATGATCAGCCAGAACACATCTTTCATTTCACCTAGTCAATAGAAGTTCAAAGGAAAAAGCCTTCCAAACAAACAAACAAAACAGCTAAAAATTAACGGTGAGCAAGAAAAGCTATAAAAAGGGCTAGAAGACTAAAGATAAGGGCAGTTTAATGTAACGGCAAATTTTGTGTTCATGAACCACCTGGAATTACTCTGAAATGTTTTAACATGAAAGAGAACATTATTTAAATAATATTAACCAAATACTTAAATGTGTAAGGGAGAGATTTAGGCTGTATTAATATGTAAGGTGGCAAATATCTCTGAGAACACTTTGACTGGCTTCATGCTAAATCTGTCCAATATTATTCAGCCCCGTACAGTACACTTGAGAGTTATGAAACCTTGATAGTGGAACTCCTCGATTCTATGAAACTCCATTAATCTGTAAAGTGTTCTAGGATCCTCCTATAAGGCACACCTAGGTGATGACTATCTTAGCACTCATCATATATTAACATATATAATCTCCTATGGTTCTCTCTATGGAGAACCCTGACTATTACAGTTGGGAAGAGTGGGAGGATGAATTGAGAAAAATATCATACTTTTCAGGAAAGCATGAAGGCTTACGGGAGGTGTGTGATCATGGTTTTTTAAAGTGAATCATAGATTTGTAGTTTTCTCACCTGCATTAGTGTATATGTTGCCTAGGTTTAGAATAAGATTTTGAAACTGTTTAAAAAATTTTTTTCTAGGTATCCTGGCAAAAGGAGGCAGGAGCAAAAGAGTTGAACATGTATGAAAAGGAAAGTTAATCATAGTCCATTCAGTCTAGTATAAAACTGGAAAAATTGTTAACAATCATTTGAAGACCCAAGAAAATGATAAAAGACAGACTATCAATTGAGAATTGTTTACTCATGAGAAACTGCTACCATATTGGGGAAGGATAATAAACCTGACTTGGTTGTCTAGGAGCACTCAAGAGCTTCCACCTAACCTTGGGCAAAATTAAAGACAGCTTCTTTGTGGCTGGCAGAGAAAACTAAGCAGCTTTGCCAGCAAGAGGTATCAGACTCTATTTGGGTGAGAAGCAAAACCCCAAAGCATTTATTTGTCCAAGGTGGAGGACTTGATACAGGGTGAGACTCTCCACAGCTTTACCAGCTGGTGTTGACAGACTCAGTTCAGGCATACAGCAGATACCCACAGCTTTCCTGGATGGTTTCTAAGGTCTTGAGTGGGAGCTGACAGCAGATCCTCTAGAAATGTAACTGAGAGGTCTTGTCAGTGAGAGAACCATGCAAGGGCTGAGATGAACCTTTAAGTTAGTCCCTCAGTCCACACACAGCTCAGGTGGCAGAGGGTAGAAACATGCAAGCTCAGGGTGTCTAAGCATAACTGCCCAAATCATTAGATGACCATAAATTGCACCACAAGGGCGGCCTCCAGGGAGCTAGGGAAAAGAAGAATGGAAAAGCCAAGACACCACATCATATACCAGGAGCTGTACTCATGGGCCAGAGCAGACATTTTATTTTAATAAATTTATTTATTTATTTATTTTTGGCTGCGTTGGGTCTTCATTGCTGTACGTGGGCATTCTCTAGTTGCAGAGAGTGGGGGTGGGGGCTACTCTTCGTTGCGGTGCACGGGCTTCTCATTGCAGTAGCTTCTCGTTGCAGAGCACGGGCTCTAGGTGCCCGGGCTTCAGTAGTTGTGGCTCGTGGGCTCTAGAGTGCAGGCTCAGTAGTTGTGGCACACGGGCTTAGTTGCTCTGCGGCATGTGCGATCTTCCTGGACCTGGGATCGAACCGGCGTCCCCTGCATTGTCAGGCTGATTCTTAACCACTGCGCCACCAAGGAAGTCCCCAGACCAGATATTTTAGTTTAAGTCAAGGCATATTCCTAAAGTAAGGAAGCAACAACCCTCAGAAAAATAAAACAGAATACCACGTTGTCTGATACATTATTTATAATGTCAGGTTCTCAACCCAAATTCTTAGATATGCAAAGAAGCAGAAATGTGTGATTATAATTAAGAAAAATATCAGCCACTAGAAACTGAAACCAAGTGGACACAGATGTTGGGTTTAGCAGACAAAAACTTGAAAGCAGATGCTGCAAAAATGGTCAAGTAACTGAATGAAAATATGTTCAAATGACTAAAGCAATGTATGCTGATAGGTAATAAACCATTAGGAAGAAGAAAAAGAAATAGAATCTATTAAAAAGGAAACAAATGTTAATTCGGAGCTAAAACTTAAAGTGACTTAAATGATAAGTTAATGAATTGATCTCAAGAATAGATTTGAGTTAGCAGAAGAATCAGTGAATTTGAGGATATGTAAATAAAAATTATATAACTCAAAGAATAGTATGAAAAAATATTGATGGAAATATGGATGGGAAATGTCAAGCATTTAAAAATATGTATAAATGACAAACTAGAGAAGAAGGATAAGGGGCAGAAAAAGTATTTGAAGAAATAATGACCAAAATTTTCCAAATTTGGTTTAAAATATTACTTTAAACATCAAAGATGCTCAATGGACCTCAAGTAGTATAAGCACAAAGGGAACCACACCTAGATTCATCATAGTCAAATGGCTGAAAGACAAGGCTGAAGACAAAATCTTAAGAGCAACAAGAGAGAAAGGACACATTATATTTTGGGGACAGCAAGAAGATTAGCACTGATTTCTCATCATCAAAAAGGAGACCAGCAGGTAGCAGAGATACTTATTCAAAATCCTGAAAGAAAAAATTAAAATATTCAAGATGTTTATATTTTGTGAAACTACCATCAAACACGAAGATGAAATTAAGGCATTTTAACATAAGTAAAACCTGAATGAATCCATTTCTAGCAGGCCTACATTACAGAAAAAACTAACAACGAATATATCAGGACAAGTGAGAGTGGTGGAGCTGCATGAATGTAAATAGAATGATCATAGTAGACATTACTGACTGATGACATTCAAAAAACAGATGGAAATGAGTAAGGGATTGAGCCATAGAAATATCCAGAGTGGGATGTGGGTTCAACATTTGAAAATCAATCAATCTAATAAACTACATTAACAG
Source organism: Leucopleurus acutus (assembly GCF_964270905.1). NCBI lineage: Eukaryota > Metazoa > Chordata > Mammalia > Artiodactyla > Delphinidae > Leucopleurus > Leucopleurus acutus. The sequence continues at coordinate 175,204,538 of NC_139142.1, forward strand.
AATAAAGAAAAAACTACATACGATTGTCTCAATGCAGAGAAACCATTTGACAGAACCCAACATATTTTCATGACAAAAACACTCAACAAACTAGAAATGAAAGAAAAATACTTCAAAATAATAAAGGTCATATATGAAAAACTTACAGCTAATTTTATACTCGAAGACTGGAAAACTTTTCTTCTAAGATCAGGAAGAAGACAAGGATACCTTCTTTAACCACTTCTAATCAACATAGTATTGGAAGTTCTGGCCAGAGTAATTTGGAAAAAAAGAGAAATAACCAAATAAGAAAGAAGAAAGAAAAATTATCTCTTTTTGTGGATGATATAACCTTGTATGTAAAATACACTGAGGATTACACACACACACACACCGCTGTTAGAACTATTAAAGGAATTGCAAGCTGTCGGCATACAAAATTACACACAAAATCAGTTGTGTTTCTACATGCTAATTAATTTATGGTCACATAAAAAAGAATAAAATCCTTAGGAATAAATTTAACCAAGGAGGTAAACTTGTATGCTAAAAACTGTAAAATGTAGCTGAAAGAAATTTGAAAAAGACACAAAGATATGTAAAGGCATCTGGCATGAATTGGAGGATTTAATATTTTTAAGATGTTAATACTATCCAGAATGATCTATAGATTCAGTACAATCCCTATCAAAATCCCAATGACATTTTTGCAGAAAAAGGAAAAAATCATCCTTAAATTCACTTGAAATGTCAAGCAACCTCAAATAGCCAAACCAATCTTGAAGAAGAAGAAAAAAGTTGGAGGTCTCACGGTTCCTAATTTCAAAACTTAATACAAAGCTATAGTAATCAAAACAGTGTTGTATTGGCAGAAAGAAAGACATATAGACCAATGAAATAGAATAGAGAGCCGAGAAATAAACCCTCACATACATGGTCAAATGATTTTTGGCAAGGGTGCCAAGACTATTCAAAGGGGAAAGGATGATCTTTTCAACAGATGGTGCTATAAAAATTGGATAGCCACATGCAGAAGAATTAAGTTTGACTCATATACAAAAGTTAATTCAAAATGGATGAAAGACCTAAACATAAGAGCTAAAACTATAAGATCTTAGAAAGAAGCATAGGGGAAAAATCTTCCTGACACTGGATTTGGTAATAAATTCTTACACATTATACAGGAAACTCAGACAACAAGAAAAAATAGAGAAACTGGACTTTTTTAAAATTAAAAACTTTTGAGCATCAAGAAACATGATAAGCCAAATGAAAAGACAGCCCACAGGAGAGAAAATATTTACAAATCATATATCTGATGGGATTAATATTCAGAATAAATAACTCCTACAGCTCAACAACAACAGCAAAAATCAAGCAACCTAATTCAGAAATGAGTAAAAGACTTGAATAGACATTTCTCCAAAGAACAAATGGCCAATAAACACATGAAAAGTTGTTCAGCATCACTAATCATTAGGGAAATGCAAATCAAAACCACCATGAGATACCACTTAGCAACTGTAAGATGACTTTTGCACACAACTCTCCCCCACCAAAACCATAAAATAATAAGTATTGGTGAGGATATGGAGAAGTACGAACCCTTGTGTATTCCTGTTAGGAATGTAAAATGGTGCAGCCACTGTAGAAAACAGTATGGCTGTTTCTCAAAAACTTAAACATTGAATTACCATAAGATCCGGCAATTATGCTTCTGTGTATATACCCAGAATATTGAAAGCAGATTTTCAAACAGGTATTTCTACACCAGTGTTTATAGCAGCATTATTTACAGTAGCCAAAAGATGGAAGCAACCCAAGTGTCCATCAGTAGATGAATGGATAAACAACATGTTATATATACCTACAATGGAATATTATTCAGCTTTAAAAAAAGAATGAAATTCTGCCACATGCTATAATATGAATGAATCTTGAGGACACTATGATAAGTGAAATAAGCCAAAAGCAATAGGCAAATATTATGTGATTCCACTTCTTAGAGGTAGCTGAAATAGTCAAATTCATAAAGATAGAAAGTAACAGAGTGGTTGCCAGGGTAGGTGGGGGGGTTGGAGGGCAGGGATCAGCCTGGGAGCTCAGCAGGGTCCCCGTGCCCAAGTGGGCAGGGCAGTCGTCCCCTGCTCCTCTCCTGCTGCTCCTGGAAGGCCCCTCTCGCCTGCCTCTCCTGATCTCCCTGACCTCAGGGGTGCCAATCCTGTCTGGCCTCCATTTCTCCTCCCCCACTCAGTCCCCCCACGTCCTACCTGTTGGAAGTTCCACCTGTCTCCTTGGTCATCAGGTTCTCTACCAGTGGCCGGCAGGTGCCCTAGTTGTGGGAGACGCTAACTAGGAGTCTTCCGACACTGCCATCTTGAGTCTCAGTCTGTACCACATCTCCTTTTCCCATCCTTGTTTTAAAGATACGTCTTTACGAGTATCTTTATTATTCCTGGTCCTTCATATTTCCATATATATTTCTTATTTAGATGGTCATTTAAGGGACAAACAAATGCTGGAACTTATTATGGGGAATTACATTGAATTTATGAGTTAATTTGTGAAGAATTCACATTTTTTTTCAGTTTGCCTACTAATCTGTGAAAACACTGTATCCTTCATTTAATTTATATGTCCTTTAATTATTTTCAATCACATTTATAGATTTTGGTATAAAATTCTTGACTATCTTTTTCTATATACTCATGGGTATTAAATATTTAGGTAATATTTTACATGTTATTTAAAGTTTCAGTTTCTCTTCATTTATATTATTTAAATTTGATTATTTTATATTAAATTTTAATACATTTTCTGTACCTTCTACTGAACTTTTTAAGTGCAGAACCATATAGACTGTGGATAATTAGAGTTTTATTTCTATGTTTTAAAGGTTTATATATTCCATTATTAGTTTGTGCCTTATTGGATGCCTTACAGTTCAGTAATACACAAAATAAATGGGGTGAGAGAGGCATCCTGGTCTCAGTTTCAGAGAGAAAGCTTTCAACATTCCTCTATTAAATATGTTATTTCCCTTGAGTGTTTTGTACATATTCTTCCTTTATCAGACTAAGGAAGTGTAATTTGATTTTTAGATTAGTGATTTTTTTTATTATGAATAGCTTTTCAATTATATCAATTTCATGTTCTTGTGCATATGTATGTATGTAATATATATATGAGGTTAGCTTTTAATATTCCTTTATTACCATGTCTCTATTAAGATTTGGTATCAAATTTTTGCCAGTATGTAAAACTGTTTAGAATGTATTTAACAATTGTCTATTTTCTGGGCAATTCTGTGAAATATTGGCACAATTCTTTCACTAAGTATTTGGTAAAATTCACAAGTATAGTGTCTGAGGTCTAGAATTTTTCTTTGTGGGAATATAATTTTAATAATTCAATTTATTTAAAATTATATGATGATTTAGATTTCTGTCTCTATTTGGTCAGGCTTTATGAGTTATATTAATACTTTTGTAAGGGTTAATCTATTTTTACTCCAGAATCATTGCCATTTTCTCTAATACGTTGTTATTATCTCTCTTTTTTTTTTTTTGACCACGTTCCAAAGCTTGTAGGATCTTAGTTTGGCAACCAGGGATCAAACCGCTGTCCCCTGCAGTGGAAGCAGGGAGTCTTAACCACTGGACTGCCGGGGAAGTCCCTGTTGTTACTATCTTTGTTGACATCTTTGAGATTAATAATGATGTACATCGTCATTTCTGATATAGTTTCTATTTTGTGTCTTTTTTCTTGATCAGTGTTCCCAGGGGTTTATCAGTTTTATTAAGTTTTTTCACAGAGCTAATTCTAGATTTCATTGACATGAAATGAACATGTTAGAACATGTTCTAAACATGGTTAGAGCATGTTTGTATGATACTTCATTGGTTTCTATCCTTATCTTTTATACTTCATTGTTTTCATTTTTTCTTGAAAATTAATTACATAAATACTTATCTAAAGTTTAAAAAGAACAATAAATTAACTTTAAAGCTTCATATTAAAATTTTGGAAAAGCCAGTTTTCAGTTCATAATATTTTCTAATACCCTTCATACTTATTCTTTACCCTGTGGGTAATTTAGAAGTAGTCTCCTTAATTTCTGAATTTATGGTGTTGTTGTAGAAGTATTGCATGATTTACAGAGTGTTCAGAAAAATATACTCTGTAAGATTTTAAACCTTTGAAGTGTGTTGACTGTTAATCTGACATTATTGGAAGCAAAAAATTCTCATAATACCTTTGCAGATGATTTATTCATTAAAGAATATATGCAGTAAATATATAGGAATAAACATTAAAAAAATCTCTGGTGTCTAAATGTTTGCAAATATTATAGAGATAGGAAATAAGTAAACCTATAGACATTAAATAACTGAAAAATTACGAGTGGTAAAGTAATGGTTGAGTGTTTTGAGTATGTAGGATAAATGTGAGTATTTTACAAATGGCTGAAATCTAATTTTTTTCTGTCATTAAAGTATATATATTCAATCAAGGCTGAACTCTTTGGAATTTGTTGTGCAGGCATGGGCCATGTCTTTTAAATAGATCGACTACGTAATGCTTTTCAAAAGTGTAAAGAATAGCTCATAGCATTAGTAGAAAACACTCTTTTGTTGTGATTAGATTTTATTATGTTAAAGTAAACATTGATCCCTTCATTTCTGATTATAGCCTAGAGAAATTTGGTAGGCAGCAGGTTATTCTAGACCCATTCTAAGAATCAGGAGAGCAGGGATGAGAATATGATAGTGCAAGGCAATTTGGGAGATAGTGATCATGAAATCTTACATTTCAGGATTCTAATGGAGGAGGAGAAGGAGAGTAACAGGAAGGAAAACAGACATCAGGAGGTGAGATTTTATGTTTGCTCACCCCTCTATATTTTACCTGGTGGACTAGTTGAAAATAAATCATGAAACAATTGGGCTATTTTCCTTATTTCTATATATTACGAAAAATCATTTGTTTCTTCTTAGTCCTAATTTATTTTATACTTTATAAACAGTGTGATACAAAAGCCCAACTATTGGAAGAAAAGATTAATTGAACAGTATAAAAGAAGGAAACCATTGTAAAAACTTAAAATAATAATTCAATCTAATGAAGTTTATTGAGTTTAAAGTGGTATGCAGATGGGAAGTGGAACACTGGTCATTTGAAACTGTCTCACTCCAGATACTAGACACAGTCTTTTTATTAAGTGTACTGCTTTGGTCTTAGTCATCATTGCACACCTTAACTGCGTCTGGACAGTGGGAAATGTAGTAATTCTTAGAGGGCAGTGAGAAGATGCTGAATATGGTGGGAAGTACAGTGGGCATGAAAATAACTTTCTGATAATAGAGGTAGAAGGGAATGATCTAGGTTTTTTGTTTATTTGTTTGGGGTTTTCTTTGGCATTTTGTCTAAAGATTTTACAAAGGAGAGCAGGAACATGGATATTTGGATAAAAGGGGGGGAAATGAGATTCCATTTAATTAGCTCAGACATGTTCCAAATATCGTGAGTCTCCTTAGGGTTCCTTAGACTCTTCTTATTCCATGAAAATATATTCACTGTTTTGTCACAACTCCCAAAACAGATGACATTTTACCATGCATTTGTCAGAATACTTCATTGAAATACAGAAAAAATGATTGCATTGCACAAAACATGGAGATCCTCACTTTAATTCTCTTGAAACATCTCTGATGGTCCCTGAAGTTACTCTTCAGTTGCCAGTGGCATTACTTCTTTCTCTTTATTTCACATGGCATTTAAGTTGTCCAGTGTTGTCAAGCATTAAGTTAGCTCTGGCCATTCAGGAGGAAAAATCCAGTAATTAGCAGAATCTAAATATTCCCATATTAGAAAGCATTATAAGACTCTGTGTTTTGCTGTCTCATGGCCCTGGGCATCCTCATCCATAATTCTAAGGGTATTACCAGATATTTATTCAAGAGATCTAGAAACTTCTAGAGAGTGGGGAGTGCTGTTTGCAATAAAAGATTTTTCCATAGCCTTGGGTCATTTATAACTTTTGCTGATTTTACTTTGTTTTCTGACTTACCCAAGCTTGAACGGCAGGATAAAATCAATTTTTTCCTTGTAGGAGCAAACAATCACAATGAGGAACAGAATATAAATCACTTTCTGTTAGAAAGGGTGGGTCAGGGTAATATTTGAAAGCCTCAAGTCATTCTTTCCCTGACTTCAAGTTTTGTGTGTTTTTAAGGTCTGAAAACCATCACCACACTTCAAAATTCATCATAATAAAGCAAAAAAAAAAAAAAAAAACAACCAAAGCACAATTTAAACATCTATAAGATTTTCATAAACAGCATTTGAGTAATTAGATCTATGTACAAAATAACAATAATTTTATTTTTTTATTGACAGCTCTTTTGCTAATAAACTTAAGAAAGGTTAGCATTGGTTTAGCTAAAGTCAATGGAGTAGAAAAAAATGATGGATTATTTTTACCTCCCCATAATGTTACATATAACTTTTCATGAACACATGTCCTGCTCCAAGAGAGGTCCGTGCATTTTGCACTCGATTCATCACATGTTGTATGTAGTGCTACATATTATTGGGGCAGTTACACGCCGTCATGTAGCTGGAGAATGTACAACCTCTGGAGTTCCTCCAGTTCACATGAACCACAGTGAGACTGGTGCTTCCTGAAGGAGTTCGCAGACAGTAATTCCTGAAGTGCAGTACACTGGCATCTTCCATATCGTTGCCTCTCTGTCTTTCTCTCCCCCACATTGGTGAATATTTGATGGTGTTTATCTAGTAACACAAATAACAAAAATATGTGTGTGTGGCATGCTTCACAGTGGACACACATAATTTTAGAAAATGTGTACAACTCTGTCACATTTCAAAATTTGGTATTCTACCCTAAAAATTTCAAAGTATGAGCATGGAGGGAATCTTTCGAGATGGTGGAGGAGTTAGACGTGGATATCTCCTTCCTCCCCACAAATACATCAAAAATACATCTACATGTGGAACAGCTCCTACAGAACACCTACTGAACACTGGCAGAAGACCTCAGACTTCCAAAAAGGCAAGAAAATCCCCACATACAGGGGTAGGGCAAAAGAAAAAACAGAGACAAAGGAATAGGGACGGGACCTGCGCCTCTGGGAGGGAGCTGTGAAGGAGGAAAAGTTTCCACGCACTAGGAAGTCCCTTCACTGGCAGAGACGGGATGGGCGAGGGGGAAGCTTCAGAGTCATGGAGGAGAGCACAGCAACAGGGGTGCAGAGGGCAAAGTGGAGAGATTCCTGAACAGAGGATCGGTGCTGACCCGCAGTCACCAGCCTGAGAGGCTTGTCTGCTCACCCGCCAGGGTGGGTGGGGGCTGGGAGTTGAGGCACGAGATTTGGAGGTCAGACCCCAGGGAGAGGACTGGGGTTGGCTGCGAGAACACAGCCTGAAGGGGGCTAGTGCGCCACAGCTATCCGGGAGGGAGTCCGGGAAAAAGTCTGGACCTGCCTAAGAGGCAAGAGACCATTGTTTTGGTGTGCATGAGGAGAGGGGATTCCTTACCTATCTGCCCACAGAAGACAGAGCACCACCTAAATGAGCTCCAGAGATGGGCTTGAGCTGTGGCTATCAGCTCGGACACCAGAGATGGGCATGAAACATACAGAAAAAAAAAAAAAAATTAAAAAAGAAAAATTAAAAAAATTATTAAAATAAAAACGTAAAAAAGTAATAATAGAAAGAAGAAGAGAGCAACCAACCAATAAACAAATCCACCGATGATAACAAGTGCTAAAAGCTATACTAAGATAAACATAAAAATCAGAAACAAGTCAGTCATAGACAGCAAACCCCAAGTCTACAGTTGCTCCCAAAGTCCACCACCTCAATTTTGGGTTGATTCATCGTCTATTCAGGTATTCCACAGATGCAGGGCCTCAAGTTGATTGTGAGGATTTAATCTGCTGCTCCTGAGGCTGCACCGAGAAATTTCCCTTTCTCTTCTTTGTTTGCACAGTTCCTGGGGTTCAGCTTTGGTTTTGGCCCCACCTCTGGTGTAGGTCACCCTCAGGCTTCTGTTCCCACCCAGACAGGATGGGGTTAAAGCAGCAGCTGAATAGGGGGCTCTGGCTCACTCATGCCGGGGGTAGGGAGGGGTACAGTAGTTATAATTGGAATGCGGGGTGAGCCTGCAGTGGCAGAGGCCGGCGTGACGTTGCAACAGCCTTAGGCATGCTGTGTGTTCTCCCAGGGTAGTTGTGTATTTTCAGGCACTGCAGAGCTCTGCCAGAGCTGACTCTGCTGTGTGGCTGACAGGGTCTTGGTGCTCTGGCTTGGGGTCAGGCCTGAGCCTCTGAGGTGGGAGAGCTAACTTCAGGACATTGGACCACCAGAGACCTCCTGGCACCACGTAATATCAATCAGCGAGAGCCCTCCCAGAGATCTCCGTCTCAGTGCTAAGACGCAGCTCCACCCAATAGCCAGCAAGCTCCAGTGCTGGACACCCCATGCCAAACAACTAGCAAGACAGGAACACAACCCCACCCATTAGCAGAGAGGCTGCCTAAAATCATACTAAGTTCACACAAACCCCAAAACACACCACCGGATGCAGCCCTGCCCTCCAGAAAGGCAAGATCCAGCCCCACCCACCAGAACACAGGCACCAGTCCTCTCCAGCAGGAAGCCTACACAAGCCACTGAACCAACCTTACCCACTGGGGGCAGTCACCAAAAACAATGGGAACTATGAACCTGCAGCCTGCAAAAAGGAGACCCAAAACACAGTAATTTAAGCAAAATGAGAAGACAGAGAAATACACAGCAGTTGAAGGAGCAAGGTAAAATCCCACCAGACCAAACAAAAGAAGAGGAAGAAGGCAGTCTATCTGAAAAAGAATTCAGAGTAATGATAGTAAAGATGATCCAAAATCTTGGAAATAGAATGGAGAAAATACAGGAAACTTTTCACAAGGACCTAGAAAAACTAAAGAGCAAACAAACAATGATAAACAACAATAAATGAAATTAAAAATTCTCTAGAAGGAATCAATACCACAATAACTGAAGCAGAAGAACAGATAAGTGACCTGGAAGATAAAATAGTGGAAATAACTACTGCAGAGCAGAATAAAGAAAAAAGAATGAAAAGAATTTTTCCAATTACAGGAAAAAAACTGTAAAAGATACAAACACATGGAGGCTAAACAATAAGCTACTAAATAACCAAGAGATCACTGAGAAATCAAAGTGGAAATCAGAAAATACCTAGAAACAAATGACAATGAAAACACGATGACACAAAACCTATGGGATACAGCAAAAGCAGTTCTAAGAGGGACGTTTATAGCAATACAATCCTACCTCAAGAAACAAGAAAGATCTCAAATAAAATAACCTTACAACTAAAGCAATTAGAGAAAGAAGAACAAAAAATCCCGAAAGTTAGCAGAAGGAAAGAAATTGTAAAGATCAGATCAGAAATAAATGAAAAAGAAATGAAGGAAATGATAGCAAAGATCAATAAAACTAAAAGCTGGTTCTTTGACGAGATAAGCAAAATTGATAAACCACTAGCCAGACTCATCAAAAAAAAAGGGAGAAGACTCAAATCAACAGAATTAGAAATGAAAAAAGAGAAGTATCAACTGACCCTGCAGGAATACAAAGAATCATAAGGGATTACTACAAGCAACTATATGCCAATAAAATTGATAACCTGGAAGAAATGGACAAATTCTTAGAAATGCACAACCTTCCGAGACTGAACCAGGAAGAAATAGAATATATAAACTGTTCAGTCACAAGCACTGAAATGGAAACTGTGATTAAAAATCTTCCAACAAACAAAAGCCCAGGACCAGATGGCTTCACAGGTGAATTCTATCAAACATTTAGACAAGAGCTAACACCTATCCTTCTCAAACTCTTCCAAAATATAGCAGAGGGAGGAACACTCCCAGACTCATTCTACGAGGCCACCATCACCCTGATACCAAAATCAGACAGACATGTCACAAAAAAGAAAACTACAGACCAATATCACTGATGAACATAGATGCAAAAATCCTGATCAAAATACTAGCAAACAAAATCCAACAGCATAGAAAGAGGATCATACACCATGATCAAGTGGGGTTTATCCCAGGAATGCTTCAATATATGCAAATCAATCAATGTGATACACCATATTAACAAACTGAAGGCTAAAAACCATATGATCATCTCAATAGATGCAGAAAAAGCTTTTGACAAAATTCAACACCCATTTATGATAAAAACTCTCCAGAAAGTAGGCATAGAGGGAAGTGACCTCAACATAATAAAGGCTATATATGACAAACCCACAGCCAACATCATTCTCAGTGATAAAAAAACTGAAACCGTTTCCTCTAAAATCAGGAACAAGACAAGGATGCCCACTCTCACCACTGTTATTCAACATAGTTTTGGAAGTTTTAGCTGCAGCAATCTGAGAAGAAAAAGAAGTAAAAGGAATCCAAATCAGAAAAGAGGAAATAAAGCTGTCACTGTTTGCAGATGACATGATACTATGCATAGAATATCCTGAAGATGCTACCAGAAAACTTCTAGAGCTAATCAATGAAATTGGTATAGTAGCAGGACACAAAATTAATGCACAGAAATCTCTTGCATTCGTATACACTAATGATGAAAAACCTGAAAGAGAAATTAAGGAAATACTCCCATTTACCACTGCAACAAAAAGAATAAAATACCTAGTAATAAACCTATCTCAGGAGTCAAAAGACCTGTATGCAGAAAACTATAAGACAGTGATGAAAGAAATTAAAGATGATACAATCAGTTGGAGAGATATACCATATTCTTGGATTGGAAGAATTAACATTGTGAAAATGACTATACTACCCAAAGCAATCTACAGTTCAGTGCAGTCAGTATCATACTGCCAATGGCATTTTTCACAGAACTAGTACAAAAAATTTCACAATTTGTATGGAAATGCAAAAGACCCCAAATAGCCAAAGCAAACTTGAGAGAAAAACGGAGCTGGAGGAATCAGGCTCCCTGACTTCAGACTATACTACAAAGCTACAGTATGAAGACAGTATGGTAATTGCACAAAAACAGAAATATAGGTCAATGGAACAGGATAGAAGGCCCAGAGATAAACCCATGCACATATGGTCACCTTATCTTGATAAAGGAGGCAAGAATATGCAATGGAGAAAGGACAGCCTCATCAATAAGTGGTGCTGGGAAAACTAGACAGCTTCATGTAAAAGAATGAAATTAGAACACTCCCTAACAGCATACACAAAAATCAACTGAAAATGGATTAAAGACCTAAATGTAAGGCCAGACACTAAAACTCTTATAGGAAAACATAGGAAGAACACTCTTTGACATAAATCACAACAAGATCCTTTGTGACCCACCTCCTAGAGAAATGGAAATAAAAACAAAAATAAACAAATGGGACCTAATGAAACTTCAAAGCTTTTGCACAGCAAAGGAAACCATAAACAAGACGAAAAGACAACCCTCAGAATGGGAGAAAATATCTGCAAACGAAGCAACTGACAAAGGATTAATCTCCAAAATATAAAAGCAGCTCATGCAGCTCAATATCAAAAAAGCAAACAACCCAATCCAAAAATGGGCAGAAGATCTAAATAGATTTTCTCCAAAGAAGATATACAGATTGCCAACAAACACATGAAAGGATGCTCAACATCACTAATCATTAGAGAAATGCAAATCAAAGCTACAGTGAGGTATCACCTCATACCCAGTCCGAATGGCCATCATCAAAAAATCTACACTCTATAAATGCTGGAGGGGGTGTGGAGAAAAGGAAACAGTGTTTCACTGTTGGTGGGAATGTAAATTGATACAGCCTCTATGGAGAACAGTATGGAGGTTCCTTAAAAAAACTAAAAATAGAACTACCATATGACCCAGCAATCCTACTACTGGGCATATACCCTGAGAAAACTATAATTCAAAAAGAGACGTGTAACACAATGTTCATTGCTGCGCTATTTACAATAGCCAGGACATGTAAGCAACCTAAATATCCATCGACAGATGAATGGGTAAATAAGATGTGGCACATATAAACAATGGAATATTACTCAGCCATACTAAGAAATGAAATTGAGTTATTTGTAGTGAGATGGATGGACCTACATTCTGTCATACAGAGTGAAGTACGTCAGCAAGAGAAAAACAAATACCATATGCTAATATATATATATGGAATCTAAAAAAAAATGGTTTTGATGAACCTAGGGGCAGGACAGGAATAAAGTCGCAGATGTAGAGAATGGACTTGAGGAGATGGGGAGGGGGAAGGGTAAGCTGGGATGAAGTGAGAGAGTAGCATTGACATATATACACTCCTAAATATAAAATAGATAGCTAGTGGGAAGCAGCTACATAGCATAGGGAGATCAGCTCAGTGCTGCTTGACCACCTAGAGGGGTGGGATAGGGAGAATGGGAGGGAGATGCATGATGGAGGGTATATGGGGAAATATGTATACATATAGCTGAATCACTTTGTTGCACAGCAGAAACTAACACTACATTGTAAAGCAGTTATACTCCAATAAAGATGTTAAGACAAAGCAAAAAACCCCAGTAATCTTTAAAAAAGAAAACTATTTAAAAAATTAAAAAAATATATATATATAGTGTGTGTGTGTGTGTGTGTATAATACATCACAACCAAGTAGTGTTTATCACAGGAATGCAAGGTTAATTTTCCATTTGGAAAATGTCTGAAAAAAATCAAAAGTTGAAAAAAATCAATTAAATTCACAAAATTAACAGAATAAAGGAGAAAAAAATATAATTCACAACATTGATCATATAAATGGGGAAATCATATGCTATATGATTCGCATAAAGCATTAGACAAAATTCAGCCCCCATTATGTTTTTTTAAAGGAAACAATGAAAGAATTTCCTTAATCTGAGAAAGGCATTTCTTAAATACCTAAAGCTTACTATATTCTACCTAATAGTGAAACATTGAGTGTTTTTCCTGTAAGATCAATAGCAAAGTTATTAGATAATAATCTCTGTAATCTCTGTACTGGAAACTTTATAGATAGTGTAATAGGAAAGGAAAATTAATAAAACCCATAAATATTGGAAATTAAGAAGTAAAACTGCCATTATTCAGAAAGACCGTGTGTATACGTAGAATACACTATAGAATCTACTAAAAAATACTAGAATAATTGAGTTTCTTGACATTGTAGCATATAATGTCACTATATTAATATCAATTATTGTTCTGTGTACTAGCAACAAAAAATGGAAAATGAGAACGTTTTAAAATACCATTTGCAGTAGAATTAATGAAAGCAAATACCTAGGAATGAATCTAATGATCTAGGTGCAATCACTATACTGAAAACCACAAAACATTGCTGAGAGAAATTAAAGACCTAAATAAATGTAAAGATATGCCGTAAAAAAAAAAAAAGTATGAGCATGCCACAGTAGGACCTCGGGGGCACGACCCCCCCACCCCCGCCGTGTTACTCATGCATTAATTATATGTTGTGAATATAAAAGAAGAGGTGCCATATAAATCTTATTCTGCAAATCCTTTTTTGTTATCTAGGAGAGAATGCTCAAATAAATGTTCTCACGAAATACAAGAGAAAACACAAATACTAACGCTCATAGTAGCATATCATATAATTTCCAACTATCCAGAGATACAAAATAATGAAGTAGTTTCGTGCTCAACATTGAGATAAATCAAAGCTATTCATAGGTGGGATACTTAATTATATTTAACTAAAAAATTCCAAAGAGTCCTAAACTGTTTTATAGGGTAATTTTGTTCTTTTATAAAAAATGTGTTTGTGAACATTATTTCCCCATATGAAAAAAAAAAAAAAAACCCTATAACTGAGGAAAATGTTTTGAGAACTGTTCTCCCCTGAATCTACAAAGATAGATTCAGAAGATGGCACAGATTCCAAGCATGGCCTCTTCTTAATTCTCATTCTCACTTGCTTTGCTTTTCTCTGAGAAATGTTCCTTGAATAATGGTGCCTGGAGAATTGTGACTCTTAGACCTGAGTTACTTCATTCATGTTCAAACATTTGGTTTGCTTATTAAATAATTAATCATATCTGTCCATACCTTTAGATCCTTTGGAATTCAATGCAGGCATGCAATTAAAATGTTTGAACCTTCAATTTATTAGAAGGATGACTTCAGTTAGTCAATATAAGTAAATTTACCATGAAAATAATGATTTATCTTTACATACTGGATAGCTAAACATGTGCTTTTTATTTCTATATGAATCTGATTATTTTAAATTGCCTTTTAAAAATCTTTTTATTGAGATGTAATTGACATATAATTTTGTGTAAGTTTAAGGTGTACAGTATGATGGTTTGATACATTTATATATTGCAAAACGATTACCAGCCTAGAGTTAGCTAACACCTCTATCATGTCACATAATTATCATTTCTTTTCTGTGATGGGAACAATTAAGATCTAGTCTCTTAGCAACTTTGAAGTTTATAATACAGCATCATTGTCTATAATCACTGTGCTGTGCATTAGATCTCCAGGACTTAATTTATCTACTGGTTGCAAGTATGTACCTTAAACAACATCTCTCCAATCAAAAGCCGCATAAGATTATTCAAATTTGAAGCAGATAATGAAAGAGGTATTGGAACTATTTTAAAATTTATTTTTAAAGTTTATTCAGGTTTATTTCTCCCTATTAATGAGACCAGGTCACTTCAGTACCACACTCAGCCTGGATGCATGGCCTCTCACAATGTTTGCTTGCCGTTTACATGCTCAGTTGAGTAAGGACACTGTTGAGGACATCATCCATTATGCTGACCAGTCACACTTTTGCAGAGATGAATATGTGTTTAAAAATTCCCTCTCAGATCTTGCTTGAAAGATTTTGTCCCAAAGAGCTCATATGCTTATGTGATTCTTATGAGAAAATTGGACAAAGGAGAGATATATTTTTTTCTTTGCCTTGACTGTTAGAAAAGAAAGAGCTCCAGCATCACTTCTGGGAAATCGTCCCAGTCCTTCCCAGATGATATCCATTTATTATGTGATGTCACAGCATCATTTTGCTTTCTCCAGACCACATAGTTCTTAAGTGTACATCCTTTATATAATTATGTATTTTTTCTGTAACACACCATCGTGTAAACTACAAAGGCCTGTGTATAAATTTTTATGCATCATTTGTTTTCTAATGAGCAAAATGGTCCCAGAACACAAGTGGCATTTAAAGAAGAAAATATTGCCAAATGAACCAGTAAATCAATTTTAGTATTAGTAGCTTCCCTGGACTATTTTTAAAAAGTCATTTCAAACAGCGATATTCCCTCATTTTCCCCATATTCTTCTTTTATCTGTCTATCATTTGTTTTCTATCACTTATCCATTTTCTATATATTATCCATCATCTGTCATCTGTGTCTATTTATCGCTCTATCAATATCTACCTATCTATCATCTGTCATCACCTATCTATCACTAATAAAACTGTTAACTAAATTTTAGTGGTTGTAACATTTTACATTATTTCTCAGGTCAGTCATATTTTCCAATCACTTGCAATTTTTTAAGAATTGTTGAGTTTACAATTGATGTGGTTGTCTCTAGCTGTTCTTCTGTCCAGCTCACTGTCTGAAATCAGTAATGATTTCAGACTCTTCCATTAGTTTCCCACGTTTTAATAGCCAACATAGTATTTATGAAGTGGAATCCCCTCTTAGTTAATGATGAACTAAGAGAAGTTGCTTAATGTTGATATTACAAGACCTGCCTGTGTTGTTGACCAATAAGAAGTTTGATAACAAAACATTTAAAGAGAGGACCCATTTAATTAGTTGGCTTACTTTTGTTAATTCCTACTTAGCTTTTATCCATGGAGCATTGTTAATGACATTTGGCTATGTTTCAATAATTTATAAACTATAAAAGAATAAATATATAAATTTTACTTTTTTATCAAATATTGCCTTTTCATATGATTATTGCACAATCTAATAGTTTTACTTTTAGAAGACACATTTTCTGTTTCATGTTACATCCTGTTGCTTCATTTCTATGATGATTTCTGCTTTTCTGCCAAAGTTCCTTCATTTAATTAAACCAAATTCCCTTCATTCAGTCACTTTATGGTTTAATAATAGAATTATTTCTTTCTTTAAAAAAAGAGAAATATTGGGCTTCCCTGGTGGCGCAGTGGTTGAGAGTCCTCCTGCCGATGCAGGGGACACGGGTTCGTGCCCTGGTCCGGGAAGATCCCACATGCCACGGAGCGGCTGGGCCCGTGAGCCATGGCCGCTCACCCTGCGCGTCCGGAGCCTGTGCTCCGCAGCGGGAGAGGCCACAACAGTGAGAGGCCTGCGTACCGCAAAAAAAACAAAAACAAAAAACAAAAAAAAAGAGAAATATTGACATATGTGTTAGAATGTGTTTTATTAGAGCCAAATTGTTATAGTAATTGTATTTTGAAAAAGAGTTTTAAATTAATACCCATTAGAGTATATTTATAAGACTTGATAAAATTTCAAACACTTTCATAGCCTTTACACTCAAGACTAACCATCCAAAGTCCAAATTTCCTTCCAAATTTAATTGTTTTTAGTCTTGGTATTTAATTTTCTGAGAAATTTATTTGACATATGGTTGAAAACATTTAAAATAATTGAATTTTAAAATGACACTCGCCATAGATAATTTCATATGTTGAATCAATGCCAAATTAAGACAGTCTGAAATTTGCTTAAGATTTTGGCCTAAACGATAGATTTCCTTTCTATAATTCTACTAACATGATCTGTAGTAAATCCAATTATGTTTTGATGTAAATATTTTTTCCAATGGAAACTTTTTAAAGCATAACCATTTGATATATAACTTCATATATTGTCCCTTTCAGCTTCTTGGGATCAAACATGAAGTTACCTAACGTTCGAATTTTACATTTTAAGGAAATTATTTAAGCACTTGTTTATAAGATGTAAATCTTCATAGATCATTATTGAAAATGTGTTACCTTAATCATTTCTAAAATTTAATTTTCTTATGAGAATAGATACATGTTTTGTAGCAAGTGAAGCATATATCTAGGTAATAATATTATTAGGTTTTGAAGCCTTAGTGAATATTAATATCTGAAAGTGTCTCATTGTCTTTTAAATATTCAATATATGTTGTCAGAATTTCTGATCTCAACTTCTGAGTGTCTTTGTTTGCTTTCTCAATACTCTTTTATAGAATATTTTTGTAAATTTTTAGCATAGAGTGCTTTAATTAAGGATTTAATTTGTTTAAATTATTTCTTCATTGATGATTACAATTTTATCCATTTGGACCTTGAGTTTAAATGAAATATTATTCCAGTCTGACAAAATATCTAAATGTTTATTGCCTTGAGATTTTAATGATACAACTTTTGAGATCTATTTGCCTTCAACATTGTCACTCAGTAAAAATCCACTCACATGTTTTCTTGAAATAAATTGGTTCAATTTTACTAATTCTTGCTTATTGTCAGAATATATTTCTATCTGTTGTGATTTGCAGTGTCATAAATTTTCTAGGATATTGTACATTATTAATATCTTTTCTTTTTTTCCCTACTAATTTAAAGATTCATGCTTATTATAGTTAAAATGTATGAACACTTATCCAAACTTAGCTATCTTTTTATTCTAGGTTTCTTGTATTATTGTTTTACTAAAAATTTGCTAATTTATAAATGTACACGCTACATAATAAGAACTCACACAGGCATTGCCCAGGTGAATGTTAAAGGCAGTCTGAAAATAAACTATTTAAGAATAGTAGCAGCAACTGAGCGATTTGTTTTTATTTATTTATTCATTAAAACGTTTTTTTTGGTCATGCTGTGCAGCTTGCGGGATCTTAGTTCCCTGACCAAGGACTGAACCCAGGCCTGGCAGTGAAAACGCCGAGTCTTAACCACTGGACTGCTAGGGAATTCCCACAACTAAGTAATTTGAATATGATAATCTGGTGAGTCTACTGAAGCTCAGAACACATTATAAAGAATGTACATTCAGTCATTCTGTACATGATCCCAGATTTCATATAGATTTGTAATTATAAAATGTCTCTTGCTAGTATTGCTTCCCCACTTGAAGAATTCTTTGTATGCCATTTAGATAGGTAACCTAGGTTTTTTGTTCTTTGACTTTTTGATAATGTTTTTGTGATGAACTTTTTTCAAAGTTTCACTGTCAGCATTTCCAACTTCTGTATTAACATATTTATGTCTTATATACAACATCATTAATCCTTTTTTCTAAACTTTTGACACCCTTGATTGTATTTAGGGTATTTTATCCATTTATATTTTACACAATTAATAATATTTATTGGTTTAGATGCAAAATTTTAAGATATTTTTGAGGCTTTTTTTTTAAGAGAAGTTTTAGGTTCACAGTAAAATTGAAAGGACAGTACAGAGATTTCCCATATACTCCCTGCCCCGACACATCCATAGCCTCCACCATTATCAACATCCCCACCAGAGTGGGGCATTTTTTACAATTGATGAACCTACATTGACACATCATAGTCATCCAAAGTACACAGTTTACATTAGAATTCACTGTTGTGTTCATTCTCTGGGTTCAGACAAATGTATATTGACTTGCATCCATCATTATAGTATCTTACAGAGTATTTTCAGTGCCCCCAAATTATTCTATGCTCTGCCTATTCACCCGTCACCTAATGCCCAACCCCTGGCAAACAGAATAATTTACTGTGTCTGCAATTTTGCCTTTTCAAGAATGACATGCAGTTGGAATCATACACTATGCAGACCTCTCAGATTGGCTTCTTTCATTTAGCAATATGCATTTATGTTTCCTTCATGTCTTTTCATAATTTGATAGCTCATTTCTTTTTAAAGCGGAATAATATTTCATTATGTAGATATATCACAGTTCATTTACCCATTCACCTACTTGAAAGGCATCTTGGTTGCATCCAACTTTTGGCAATTATGAATAAAACTGCTATAAACATACATGTGTAGTTTTTTGTGTGTGCATAAGTTTTCAAGGCGTTTGGATAAATACCAAGGAGTGTGATTGCTCTATCATACGTTAAGAGTATGTTAGGTTTTGTAAGAAGCCACCAAACTGTCTTCCAAAGTAATTGTACCGTTTTGCATTTCTACCAGTAGTGAATGAGGGTTCCTGTTGCTCCGCATCCTCACCAGTATTTAGTTTTGTCAGTGTTGGAATTTTTTTCCCCTTCTAATAGGTATGTAATGGCATCTTGCTGTAGTTTTAATTTTCATTTCCCTGATGATATATCATGTGGAACATATTTTCATATATTTAATTACTAACTGTATATCTTATTTAGTGAGGTGTCTGTTAAGAGTGTTGGCCCATTTTTAATCAGGTTATTCGTGTTCTTCTTATTAAGTTTTAAGAGTTCTTTATATATTTTAGATAAGAGTTTATTATCATATGTGTATTTTGGAAATATTTTCTCCCAATCCATCACTTGTCTTCTCATTCTCTTGACATTGCCTTTTGCAGAGCAGTTTTTAATTCTAATGAAGTCCAGCTTATCAGTTATTTCTTTCATGGATTGTGCCTTGGATTATATCTAAAAGTCATCACCATATCCAAGATCAACTGGGTCATCTAGGTGTTCTATGTTTTCTTCTAGGAGTGTTATAGGAGTGTCATAGGAGTGTCATCTAGCTCTGAATTTTATAGTTAGGCCTGTGATCCATTTTGAGTTAATTTTTGTGAAAAGCATAAGATGTGTCTAGATTCTCTTTTTTTTTTTTGCATGTGGATGTCTAGATGTTCCACATTTGTTGAAAAGACTGTCTTTGATCCATTGCATCGCTTTTGCTCCTTTACGAAAAAGTCAGCTGATTAAATTTGAGTGGGTCTATTTCTGGGCTCTCTGTTTTGTTCCACTGATGCATTTGTCTATTCTTTCACTAGTGCCAAAGTCCATCAACTTTGTTCTTCAGTATCGTTTTGGCTATTCTGGGTCTTTGCCTCTTGCTATAAACTTCAGAATCAGTTTGTTGATATCCATAAAATAATTCAATGGGATTTTGATAGAAAGTGCAGTGAATCTGTAGGTCAAGTTGGGAAGAACTGATAGCTTAAGTTCTTAATAGTGAGTCTTCCTATCCCTGAACATGGAATATCTCTCCATTTATTTAGTTCTTCTTTGATTCCATTCATCTGAGCTTTACAGTTTTTCTCATATAGACTTTACACATTTTGTTAGATTTATATCTAACTACTTCATTTTTGGGGGGTGCTGATGTAAATGGTTTTGACTTTTAATTTTGAATTCCTTTTGTTCATTTCTGGTATACAGGAAATAACTGACTTTTGTATATTCACTTTGCTATAATTTGTAATTTTTATTTGTTCCAGGAGCTTTTTTCTTTGTTTTGGATTTTCTACATTGATGATCATGAGATCTGTGAACAACGACAGTTGCACATCTTCCTCCCCAATATGAATACATTTTGTTTCCTTTCTTTGTTTTATTGCATTAGGTAGGACTTCCAGTGACTTGTTGAAAAGGATTGGTGAGAGGGGACACGCTTGCCTTGCTCTCTGCCTTTTCCTAGTTAAAAAGCTTCTAGTGTCTCACCATTAAGTTTGATATTAGTGTAGGTTTTGATATTGTTTATGAAGTTGAAGTTCCACTCTATTTGTAGTTTACTGAGTGTTTTTATCATGAAAGAGTGTTGGATCTTGTCAAATACTTTTTTTGCATCAATTGATATGATCATGTGGTTCTTATTTTTTAGCCTGGTGATGTGATAGATTATATTAATTGACTTTTGAATGTTGAACCAGTCTTGCATACCTGGGATAAATCCCATTTGGTAGTGGGTATATAATTCTTTTCATATATTGTTGGATTGATTTATTAATATTTTGTTAAAGATTTTTACACCTTATGTTCATGAGAGCTATAGGCCTTAAAAAAAATCAGATCCTGCTGTTTCTGGGTTGTAGGCTTTTCCAGTACCCAACTCAAGATACAAAGAAGGCAAAAGAAAACTCAAGAAATTCACCAACATGTTATTCCTTGAGTCTCAAATTCCCTATCCAGTCCACCTATTTTTCTCTACTTTTGGCATCTGATGTTTGTTTCATACACACTGTTCACAATTTTTAACTATAATTAGTGGGAAGAATGTGGGGAAATGTGTCTACTCCATTTTTACTAGATTGGGAAGTCTCCTTTTCATTACATTTTGTAATTGTTTATTTGTGATATTTAGGAAAGCTGCTGATTTGGTGTAGATTTTTCTAAGCCAAATGCTTTATTGAATTCTTATTATAGTTCACATAATTTTTTTGTTTCAGTTTGATAGGTTTTCTAACTAAAATATAATATGAAAATAATTTTATTTTTGACATTACCTTATCAATATTTGTAACTTATTACTATTTATGATATAGGGTAGGGGCTTAGAACACGCTTAAATATTTTTTCTTTTTCATGTGTCTTTTAGTATTGCATAACTCCAATTATTTCTGAAAAGGAGTAGAGACAAAAATGTAAATTAATACTTATAAGCATATGCTTATAAATATGTTAACATGCTTATGATATATTAACAATAAAATACTTCCTATCCATTTTTTAAATCCTGGCTCAAAATCACCCCCTTTAGAAAGGTTCTATTATTATTTTCACTAAAATTTGTTCTCCTCCATCAAAACCATACTTTTGATGGTATGGTATTTAGCATATAATTTGACAATTAGTAATACTCAAATTATACTCAGATTCTATGTTGTGTGGGATTTTTCTGACTGCTGAACATGTCTTGTTTCTTTTTCTCTAAGTATATTTCTTGAGAACAGGTGATAAGCTCAGTTAATCTCTTCACATCCTTATAGAACCTACCAATATTCTTAGTTCATGGAAGTTTATCATTTTGTGTATTTGGAATCAATAGACATATCCCATCTCATGTCCCTGGAGTTATCCACTTTTTCCATCCTCTCACACAGTATTAGGAAGCCTATATGTCTTTTTTGTATGAATTAATCTCAATACTATAAAGTTTCTTCTTTTTTTTTTTTTTTTTTGTGCGGTATGTGGGCCTTTCACTGTTGTGGCCTCTCCCGTTGCGGAGCACAGGCTCCGGACGCACAGGCTTAGCGGCCATGGCCTACGGGCCCAGCCGCTCCGCGGCATGTGGGATCTTCCCGGACCAGGGCACGAACCCGTGTCCCCTGCATTGGCAGGCGGACTCTCAACCACTGCGCCACCAGGGAAGCCCAATACTGTAAAGTTTCTGATGCAGCTCTCCTTCTATAAACATATGATTCTTATTTTATTAAGACTAGAATTGGAGATTCATGAACATGTTACATATATCATGGCAAGAGATTACCTAGATGTGATCAGAAAATGGGAGGAAATGAATAATTGCACAAAAATCAATAGAGTGGCTCTAAAACTCTCTCCGTAAAGCTTCCTTTCTTTCACTCTTTCAGTATTTCTTTTCAATATTTGTCCTTTCTCTATTTAGAGATTCCAGACACTTTTCACATGTCCCAGTATAATTTTGTTTCGTGTTTCTGAATTTTTGGAAAAAGTAAGGATGGTTTCCCTATATGAAAGGACACTGGTCAGGAAGATCAGGGTATGAAAAGCTCAGAAGGCAGATTCATACTGTATGTTTCATGTATATACCTTTATTTTATTTAAATTCTTCACCTGTCAATTTTTATGAAAACCTGTAAGGACAGCAAAGCAGTCAAGAGTTAAATTATATGGAAATTCACTTAAGATGATTTCCTAGTTTTAAGCTCTTGCACCTCTTTCTGGATGGGCATGAGAAAGAGGGTGTGGAAATTAGCTTTTGGACGGCATGGGATTGAGAAAGATCAGCTTAGTGGGCAAAGCTCTGAAAAGCAGACTTCTGTCTGCTGGAACATGCACACTAAGGGACCTGGCTTTCCCTAATCCTTTAACCTGGGTGCGCAATAATGCAACATCCACCAGGAAATTAAAGCTTAAAAATGACAGTTATGAATTATATTGACAGCTAGTAAAGAAGGTGATAAAAAATTGCATTTCTGAAAATTATTTTGAGGAGTCTCTTGATCAGGTTCTACAAAAGATGATTTGTGAGTTGTAATTACAGTTGGGTGAATGCCCTGGTTCTGTGGTTTGGGACTTTTAGAATTTCTAAAACACAAGCAAAGCATTTAGCAAATTAAAGATACTCACATTGGGAGCTGCTGATACGAAAGAAAACTTCAAGGTTCAACATTTTAAGACTCGGTGAATACATTCAGATTGTTAGACTGCATCATCAGGAAATTCACTGTAGATGCGGTAGTCAAATTAAATTGCATAAGGTAGCCATGTTTAGAGAGATAACAAAATAATTTTATCACTCAGTATAAATGCAGTATAAATAAAATGAAAAGTAAGGTGGCATATGAAAGCCAGCATACAGCTCACACCTTCCCCAATTTGTTACCACCTGAAGGAAAATTAATATTAGGAAGCGTGAAATTTTAATGATTGGTCTTCACACTGAAGACTCATTTGTACAGTGAATACTTTCATCAAAATTCGTGTACTTAGAATCATTTTTTTTAACATCTTTATTGGAGTATAATTGCTTTACAATGGTGTGTTAGTTTCTGCTTTATAACAAAGTGAATCAGCTGTACACATACATATATCCCCATACCTCCTCCCTCTTGCGTCTCCCTCCCACCCTCCCTATCCCACCCCTCTAGGTGTTCACAAAGCACTGAGGTGATCTCCCTGTACTATGTGGCTCCTTCCCACTAGCTATCTATTTTACATTTGGTAGTATATATGGGTGAGTAAAATGTGACCTTCCCTAATTATAAAAAAAGATGATGTTGATAGACATCCTGAAAAATCAACTTTATTAAATGCCACTGATTCCTAATTGACTTTTTACCGACAATAACCTATTAGCTCTTCTTAATCCAACAGCTTGATGCTTTTGTTTAATGAAATTATACATGTAGTTAGTAATTTTAAAAATCGTGCTCTGATTGTCAAAGTCCATATTGCCTATTTCTCCTACTGCCAGTCCCACAGCATATATGAATTGAATTAACCTTCAGTTTAATCATTATATCATTGCTCTACTGCCAAAATAAAGTCACTACTGGATAGAAACCATAGTCTTCCAGTTGATGTATTAGAAACAGCACAGTGATAAGAGAGGCATTCATTTAGTGCTTTAGTGTACTGAAAAATCTATATAGACTAAATAACCAAGTTGATTATTTGTGCTGAGACAGTAATTTAATAAAATCGCTCTTGTCCATTATATTTTATATACATGTGAAATTTATATGAATGAATATAATTTATGCATGCATACAGAAAAAAAATCATCTATCTTACACGTGCAATGGTGCTAAGATTTCAGAATTAACTGCTACAATCGGTCAGTTAGTGAATATTTTATTGTTTCATCTTTGGTCCCAGAGCACCAATAAAAATAAGATAATTTATATTCATAGTTCTGAACTTCAAATTATAAATTGCAACTGGGTTATATAATTGACTGGTTATATATCCTCTGGTGTCTTTAGAGTTTTAAATTCCTTCTCCAATATATCCATGCAGATAATTCCTTCCTCCTTAGAAGATTTATGCCTGCTGATAAAGAAACTACACTGAGTTCATTTGCCTACATTATGCATGGTCTTCTTATATTTCTCCTGCTTTCTCTCATGCCAAGCACCCAGGCTCTGCTTTTATTTTAAAAATGTCACCATTCATTGGGTTCAGGTAGACATACTTCTTAACATCCATCATATTTTCGCAATGAATAATTGGGACAAATACAAGTGTACCTTCTTTCCATTGTATTTATTTTGTAATAAATATTGTTTTTTCAGTTGTATTATAGATCATTGGAGGGCTGAGGCTGCATTTCTTATCTCTCTTTATTTCTAGTATTTGCCACAGTGGCTTGTGCCCCTATGGGAGTTAATATATGACCTCTCTTCAAAATACTTGTAAGAGGGCCTGCAATGAAAAAAATATCTCCACCTCCACAATTTTGAGAGTCTTAATTGACTGCTTGGAAATGTGTGGTTTTTTATTTTTATGTTCATCTTTTTTTTTTTTTTTTGCGGTATGCGGGCCTCTCACTGTTGTGGCCTCTCCCGTTGCGGAGCACAGGCTCCGGACGCACAGGCTCAGCAGCCATGGCTCACGGGCCCAACCGCTCTGCGGCATGTGGGATCTTCCCGGACCGGGGCACAAACCCGTGTCCCCTGCATCGGCAGGCGGACTCTCAACCACTGTGCCACCAGGGAAGCCCTATGTTCATCTTTTAGATCTAACTGTCTGTATATCAACCACATGACATCAACTTTTAGAAGAATCCTGTGTTTTTTTGGATGACCTTTAAGGAGAGGCCAGAGTTTCTTGGTCATCACAAAATAAACTCTACAAATCGTCATGAATTCTGTTACCTTGGCAGAATTTAAGTGTGCAAGGAAAGCTGTCACTGTTTGCAGATGACAGATACTATACATAGAGAATCCTAAAGATGCTACCAGAAAACTACTAGAGCTAATCAATGAATTTGGTAAAGTAGCAGGATACAAAATTAATACACAGAAATCTCTGCCATTCCTATACACTAATGATGAAAAATCTGAAAGTGAAATCAAGAAAACACTCCCATTTACCATTGCAACAAAAAGAATAAAATATCTAGGAATAAACCTACCTAAGGAGACAAAAGACCTGTATGCAGAAAATTATAAGACACTGATGAAAGAAATTAAAGATGATACAAATAGATGGAGAGATATACCATGTTCTTGGATTGGAAGAAGCAACCTTGTGAAAATGACTCTACTACCCAAAGCAATCTACAGATTCAATGCAATCCCTATTATACTACCACTGGCATTTTTCACAGAACTAGAACAAAAAATTTCACAATTTGTATGGAAACACAAAAGACCCCGAATAGCCGAAGCAATATTGAGAATGAAAAACAGAGCTGGAGGAATCAGGCTACCTGACTTCAGAGTATACTACAAAGCTACAGTAATTAAGACAGTATGGTACTGGCACAAAAACAGAAATATAGATCAATGGAACAGGTTAGAAAGCCCAGAGATAAACCCACGCACATATGGTCACCTTATCTTGATAAAGGAGGCAGGAATGTACAGTGGAGAAAGGACAGCCTCTTCAATAAATGGTGCTGGGGGCTTCCCTGGTGGCACAGTGGTTGAGAGTCTACCTGCCAATTCAGGGGACATGGGTTCGTGCCCCGGTCCGGGAAGATCCCACATGCCGCGGAGCGGCTGGGCCCATGAGCTGTGGCCGCTGAGCCTGCGCGTCCGGAGCCAGTGCTCCGCAAGGGGAGAGGCCACACAGTGAGAGGCCCGCGTACCAAAAAAAAAAAAAAGAATGGTGCTGGGAAAAATGGACAGGTACATGTAAAAGTATGAGATTAGATCACTCCCTAACACCATACACAAAAATAAGCTCAAAATGGATTAAAGACCTAAATGTAAGGCCGGAAACTATCAAACTCTTAGAGGAAAACATAGGTAGAGCACTCTATGACATAAATCACAGCAAGATCCTTTTTGACCCACCTCCTAGAGAAATGGAAATAAAAACAAAAATAAACAAATGGGACCTAATGAAACTTCAAAGCTTTTGCACAGCAAAGGAAACCATAAACAAGACGAAAAGCAACCCTCAGAATGGGAGAAAATATTTGCAAATGAAGCAACTGACAAAGGATTAATCTCCAAAATTTATAAGCAGCTCATGTAGCTCAATAACAGAAAAACAAACAACCCAATCCAAAAATGGGCAGAAGACCGAAATAGACATTTCTCCAAAGAAGATATACAGACTGCCAACACATGAAAGAATGCTCAACATCATTAATCATTAGAGAAATGCAAATCAAAACTATAATGAGATATCATCTCACACCAGTCAGAATGGCCATCGTCAAAAAATCTAGAAGCAATAAATGCTGGAGAGGGTGTGGAGAAAAGGGAACACTCTTGCACTGCTGGTGGGAATGTGAATTGGTACAGCCACTATGGAGAACAGTATGGAGGTTCCTTAAAAAACTCCAAATAGAACTACCATATGACCCAGGAATCCCACTACTGGGCATATACCCTGAGAAAACCATAATTCAAAAAGAGTCATGTACCAAAATGTTCATTGCAGCTCTATTTACAATAGCCAGGAGATGGAAACAACCTAAGTGTCCATCATCGGATGAATGGATAAAGAAGATGTGGCACATATATACAATGGAATATTACTCAGCCATAAAAAGAAACGAAATTGAGCTATTTGTAATGAGGTGGATTGACCTAGAGTCTGTCATACAGAGTGAAGTAAGTCAGAAAGAGAAAGACAAATACCGTATGCTAACACATATATATGGAATTTAAGAAAGAAAATGTCATGAAGAACCTAGGGGTAAGACAGGAATAAAGACACAGACCTACTAGAGAATGGACTTGAGGATATGGGGAGGGGGACGGGTTAGCTGTGACAAAGCAAGAGAGTGGCATGGACGTATATACACTACCAAACGTAAAATAGATAGCTAGTGGGAAGCAGCCGCATAGCACAGGGAGATCAGCTCGGTGCTTTGTGACCACCTGGAGGGGTGGGATAGGAAGGGTGGGAGGGAGGGAGACCCAAGAGGGAAGAGATATGGGAACATATGTATATGTATAACTGATTCACTTTGTTATAAAGCAGAAACTAGCACACCATTGTAAAGCAATTATACTCCAATAAAGATGTAAAAAAAGAGTGCAAGGAGGGGACCAGTTCCATAACCTCCACAAAGAGTGCATCTGTGGCCCGGATGGGGTTCTCTTCAAAGGGTAGACGGCATCAGCTTCTACCTCTCTCACCTTTCCTCCAAAGTAGTTTTACCTGTTGATTCAGGATTGAATGATTTTGAAGACAAAGGCTCTGTGAGATCCCCTAGGGCTTTTAAAGTTCCAAATATTACACATTTTTCCTAATGCTTAATTTAAGCATTTGCTATTAAAATTGTTAGGGCACCACATCATATCTCATTTTAATTTTCACACGCCCACTGTATAAATCCTTATGTAGTTTCGATACACTGTTTGGATTGTTTGTGCCTGATGAAAAAAGTTCTTGCTACAGAAGGCAGAGCACCTGTAAATAGGCAAGAACAGAATGGAACCTCAAAATATTTAAAGTGTATTCTGCATGGCAGAGCATCTGCTTGAAGAGATGTCTGTGTCACTCTGGATAGAAACCATAGTCCTCCAATTGCTTATCAGAGGCAGCACAGTGATAAGAGAAGCATTTATTTAGTGCTTTAGGGTACTGAAAAAAATCTGTATAGCCTAAATAACCAAGTTGATTATTAGTGCTGAGACAGTAACTTAATAAA
The DNA here is from genome assembly GCF_964270905.1 of Leucopleurus acutus. Lineage (NCBI taxonomy): Eukaryota > Metazoa > Chordata > Mammalia > Artiodactyla > Delphinidae > Leucopleurus > Leucopleurus acutus. The sequence goes on from NC_139142.1 coordinate 175,233,015, forward strand.
ATTAACCTACAGATTCTTGTAGGTTGTTGATTTCTGCAGAGGGAGAACACCTGAGGTGCTTGACTTCCAATGACCCACCTCAGGCTTACAGGTACGCTGTAGTGTAGCAACTGCCATTATTTAGGTCATGTTGCTTCTGAAAAATAAAGTAGAAAAGGTTTGCCAGAAGGATCTTACGTGACATTTCAAATAGCAAATAGTTTAGTGGGGCATGTGGGAGTCTGACTTTTGGAGGCATCTTATAATATTTTCACAACAAATCATTCTGGGGCAAAGTCACTGAGATGTAATTTGAGAAACAAAACCTAAATAGCATTAGAGAGCATGTAATTTTTTTTCTTACAGTTTTTCTTAATTTTACCTCTTTCTATTTTATAAATATAGATAGGTGATATATATTATATGTAGTATGATATACAATATAATACAGAATACATAAAGTAATATATAATGTACTATATATAAATAAATGTAATATATTCTATTTATCATGTATTTATCATCTGTCTATCTATTGAGAGACCATTCTGTAATTAATTTCATACTATGTAACCGTATTTTTAACTGTTTGGCTTAAAGTAATAACAGATTCACATGGAGCTGTAAGAAATAACACATAAGGACCCCCTATATCCTTCACCCAGTTACCCCAATGATAACATCTCTCATAACTATAGCTTAGTATCACAATGAGGAAAATAAATTTGGTATAATACATACACCCTATTCAATCTACCAGTTTTACTCATGCGTGTGTTTAGTTCCTGTGTAATTTGATGGTATGTGTGGATCTGTGTGAGCACCACACAACACAAGGACACAAGAATGGTTCCATCACAGGTTCCCTGTGCCACTTTTTCACAGACATGGCCACCTCCCCACCTGCTCCCTCTCTAAATCATAGCAACCACTAATTACCCATTCTAAAACTTTGTCACTGCTGTGTTGCTATATAGATTTATTCAGTATATGACATTTTGAGATGGCCTTTTTCATGCAGTTTAATTTCCTTGAGATCCACTCAAGTTGTTGCTTGTGTCAAGAGCCTTCTCCTTGTTAACCTTAAGTAGTATTCCATCATATGGATGCACAAGAGTTGTTTACTAAAAACTGTAAACAGTTTGGTTAACCATTCAACCATAGTAGGACATTTGGGTTGTTTCCAGTTTGAAGCTATTACAAAGAAAGCTGCTATGAACATTTGTATGATGTGCAGATTTTTTTGTGAAAATAAGTTTTCATTTTTCTGGTATAAATGTCCTGCAGTGTAATTTCTGAAGTGTACAGTAAGCTCATGTTTAGTTTGTAAGAAACTGTCACATCCTTTTCCAGAGGAGCTGTATCATTTTACATTCTCACAAGCAATACAAGGAAGATGCAGTTTAATATGACTTATTCATATTATCCGTTTCTCCTTGAGTGAGTTTTTGTAAGATCATGTTTTTCAAGGAATCAGTATATTTCATATAAATTAAAGATTTTTTCAATCATAAATAGGTGTTGCATTTTGTCAAATGTTTTGTTCTGGGTCAATTATATGATCATATGATTGATCTCTTTTAGCTCATAAGTATGCTGGATTACTTTGATTAATTTTTAACATTGAACCAGCCTTACATATCTAAAATAAAATCCACTTGAACATAATAAATAATTCTTTTCATGCATTGCTGATTTCATTTGCTAATATTTCGTTGAGGATTTTTGCATCAAAGTTCATGAGAGATACTAGTCTGTATTTCTTCTACTCTGTCTTCCTTTTTTTCCTTTATTATTGTCTTTGTCTGGTTTTGGTATTATAGTAATACTTAACTTCATAAAGGAAGTAGCCTTCCTGCTCAATTTTCTGGAAGAAATTGTGTAAATTTGGTTTTTATTTTAAATGTTTGGTAGAATTTTCCAGTGAAATCATCTGTCTGTGGAGTGGATTTTTTGTTTTGTTTTTTTGGCCTTGGTTTTTGTTTTTCAGGGGTTTAAAATTACAAATTCAGTTTCTTTAATAGTTATAGTACTAGTTTAGTTTGGTTACCTCATTCATCTTTGTTGAGATTTTGTAGCCTGTTTCTCTAGGAATTGATCCATTTTTTTCCCAAGGTTGTCATATTTATGAGCATAAATTTGTTTGCAGTATTCCCTTATATTTCTTTTACTTTGCTACAGGAGCCGTTGTGATAGTCTCAATTTCATTCCTGTAGTTAGTTACGTGTCTTCTTTCATTTTATCTTTGCTAATCTTGATGGAGAGTTATCAACTTACGATTTTTTTTTGATGAACAGAGCTTTTTGTTGATTTTTCTCAATTGTTTACCGATTTTAATTTTAGCTGATTTCTACTCTTTGTGAATTTTTCTTTTCTTCTTTCATTATGGGAATTTTGCTATATATTTTTCTAGTTTCCTGAGTTAGATTATTGATTTAAGACCTCTGATATTTTATGGCAAACATTTACTCCTATAAATTTCCCTCTCAAAATTGTTTTAGATGACTTCCACATGTTTTTATTTTGAATTTTCATTTTTGTTTAGTTCTAAGTATTTTTATAATTTTTGGCACTTCTTTTTTGACTTTTGGATTATACAGAAGTACACTGTTTAATAGTAAAGTGATTGTAGAATTTCCTATTTTCTTTCTGTTATTAGTTCTAATTTGACTTCATTGATGTCACAAAGCATGCCCTGTATAATTTTAATGTTTTAAATATTTGAGCTTGGTTTTGTGAATCAAAATATAATCTGTCTTAGTGTTTGTTACATGGATGCTTGAACAAGCTCTGAATGAAGAGCTTGTTCAAGTGGAATGAAGTGTTGGGTAATGTCAGTTAGATCCTATGTTGATTGTGTTCTTCATTTCTTACTAGTTACTAGTTATGGTTGCTTTTCTAAGGCATCAGACCCACAGATCTCCTTACACTGCCGTTCTGGAAATGGAACCCCTGATAATGAGATTTTGAAGCAAAGTTTCCTTTGTCTTCTAGTTACTACTGGCATTGTGCTAAAATTCTGATATTTTTTCTTAATTTGTAAATGCTTTGGTTTGGTGGTTCTTTTGTTTCATTTTGAAATCTGAAGATTCACTTTTGTATATTTTATTGTTTCTGTCATTAGTCACTCTGAAAGAGTTTTCATTAATATTCTGTAAAAATTTGAAGCCATCTTTACAGTTTCCACAATGTTGTAAAAACGCATATAAACATAGTTTAATTGATAAGAAATTTAAAGAGAATTTTAAGGAAACAAATAGGAATATAACAGTAAGGATTATGTTAATTATTTTCTATTTAAATGCTAGTTGCTGTTAATCTGTTTAAAAATATGATTAATTGAAGTGGGTATTTATGTGTAACAAATGCTGTCAGTTTTTTTTAATGTAAGGCTATTTCACATAAGAACTAACAGGCCAAATTTTGTAAATCCTCAATTACTTCATATTTACTAAGAGTCAACTGTGTTAGCTTTCATTCAAACTGATTTATATATGCCACATTCATATCTATCTTAATAGACATTAAATTTATTGGGATCTTCTCATTTTTAGATTTTTGATTCCCACTGTGCTTCATAGAGAGGATTATGCATAGCAACCTTGCAGGGGCTTCTTTTTGTACATTTAAAGCACTTGAGAAAAAAAAACAAACAGCTTTCTTACCAACATTTATGTTGAGTCAAGGTTGACCCATGAAAAGCCAATTATAGTCTAACTCCAACATTTATTTAGAGAAACTATAATTATCTCTAGGGAATAAAGAGAAAAGCACTTTTGAATATTTTAAAATATTCTCTCTTACAATACTTTTCCCTCTACCAAGGTATGTTCTTGATCCACTGTCATGGCTGTTTGAGATCTCCCACTGCACTGCCATTTTCTGGAACTTTCCTAACTTCCAGTACACCTCTCTGCCCCTCATTTGTCCCCTCGTCAGAGGGCATGCTCAATTTTAGATGTCTAGACAATCTGATAATTATTCTGACCTGTTGTGTGGCTGAATGGTATATTTTACTTTCATTTTTCTTTTTTCTTCCAGGTGAGATATTTACATTTTTATTTGATGTTTCAGTGTCAAACTAGAGGACTAACTTTATCTTGAGTTTATTTAGGATAGTTTCATACCCAAGAATATTCTGAAGGGTTATCTGAAATATTATAAAGTGTCATGTAATTATATCATGATGTCTGTATAGTTTTCCAAATCTCCTTTCTTCAACAAATACATATTTATTGAGTTCCTATTAAATTCAAGGCACCATGATAGACATTGCAAATCAAAAATATAAATGAATGAATGAATGAGTGAATAAATGAATGAATAACAAAATGTGGTCATGGACTTTTAGAGTCTGATAAAATCAACCCTGCATAAATCTACAGCACAAAATGTGTTAGACAATGAATACTTGTTTGATAGATTTAAACTAGAACCTTGTACAACTGACATTTACTTAAAATTATCTACTAAAAAGTAACGATGTTAACCCAGTTAACTAGAATCTGAGCTTCTTGTTCATCTCTGTTTTTTTGGTTTTTTAAAAAATTTTATTTACTTTTATTTTTTGGCTGCATTGGGTCTTCATTGCTGCACGTGGACTTTGTCTAGTTGTGGCGAGCAGGGGCTCCTCTTTTTGCGGTGCGTGGCCTTCTCATCGCAAGTGGCTTATCTTGTTGCAGAGTACGGGCTCTAGGCACTCGGGCTTCAGTAGTTGTGGCTCACGGGCTCGGTAGTTGTGGCTTGTGGGCTCTAGAGCGCAGGCTCAGTAGTTGTGGTGCCCGGGCTTAGTTGCTCTGTGGCATGTGGGATCTTCCCAGACCAGGGATCGAACCCATGTCCCCTTCATTGGCAGGCGGATTCTTAACCATTGCGCCACCAGGGAAGTCTCTCTTGTTCATCTTTGAATGCTGTTCTACTAGTATGCTTTTTAGAATGATGGGATTAATTAATATTTGAAAAACAAATAAAAGATTAACCCAATTGTAATTTGCAGGAAAAAAGTTGCACTGATATCAGAACAGTTATCTGTTATATATATCTATCTAAGAGATATATGACGTATATATGACAAAAGCTAAAATAAAATTCATCATTTTTCCCTGGAAATGTTTATTCTTTAAATGGTATAACACAATTGCCTAAATATTTATAAATAGATACATAAAAAGAGATACCTCTAATGACTCAAAAGAGAAAATCTAAAGAGAAGAAGTATAAGAACCTATTTTGAAATAATAACTATTTTATTATTTATGAAGCCTCTCAGTTGAACTAATCACTATAACAGCTTTCTACAGTAGGTAGTAATTGTCTATTTCAAGGTGGAAAAAAGGGAACATGTCTTTATATACTTTTCATTATGTGACTCTGCTTAAATCATTCTCTATGAATGACAAAACAATGGTGTATGAAACTTACTGCTAGGCTGCAAACTGCAGGGAGACCATAAACATACAGAATATTTCAACAAATTTCTGAATTAAATAAACTTAATGTTTCAGCATTGACTGGCAAAATGAAGTTGCATAAGCTACAGCTAAATACATGTTCAGGCAGAGTGTAGGAGGGAGCTGACCCCCAGAAGAATGGCGTGGAGGCCTGACCTCTGAAATTGCAAGGTCAAAGTGAGATATGGTGTGGAGGGAGGTTACTTATGATTGGCAACCTTTCCATTTCCCTGTTTCAGCTTTACAAACAGTATGCTGCCAGAAAAACATTCACACCTAGCGTTCCAACCCCAGCAACACAGTGGAGGTTTATTAACTAGATATTGATCACAGTGTCTGGGATGAACCATGCAAGGAAGTTAGAGGGGGTGTCAATGTTTTAGAACCAAGCCACAGTCTGGAATAGGGGGTGGCAACCTCCACAAATGGTTTGCTCCAGAAATAGTCCACTCGATACGCACAGAGTCACCAGTCAGGCTTCCTATTGCCTCATCTTAAAATGTAAATGAAAGATCCAGTACTAACATGCTTGAGGACATCTTTAACATAAAATTTAAAATTCAGGTTAAAGAGACAAAATTGTTCATAGACAAAACAAAGGAACAAAACCTTCTAATTTCTGTACTCAGAGGGTTGCAAGAAGATACTATATCCATAAAAGAGGAACTGTATTTTAAAAATAATAACTAGAAAATGATAAAGAATTTTTTACAAGATAAAAATGTGATTGATGAAATATAAAAAAAATCTTGGAAAATAGATTTGAGGCAGTCTTAGAAAATATAAAACTAAATACAATGTTCAATATATGTGAGAGAAAAGTTAAGAGAAGAATCAGTTCAGGGGGTCCAACATTTGAGTGATAGGATTTCAAGAAAGAGACCATAGAGAAAATAAAGAGAAAGTTGTCAGAAGAGAGTCCTCAGAGATCATGAATATTCTAAGAGAAAGGACATAATGAGTGCTAAACAAGATTTAAAAAAAAAGACCCACACCACCCCAGTGTTGTGAACTTTTAGAACTAAAAGGATAAAGAAAAGATCATAAAAATCTCCACAATTAAAAATGAGATCACCTTAACTAGAAATGAAGAGCAAACTGGTTGGTATTCCCCTTCCCATAGCAATACTGAGTGATTGTTTAAAATGAAACAATTTCATCAAAATATTTTCAGAAAATGGTTCTGATACTTTTAGACCCCACTTAAAATATGAAGAGCAGAGTGTCTAAAAGCATGTTAGATTTGGAAGCAGAGACTGGGATCTAAGAATTAATGGTTCCAACTCAGGTGACAGCTCTGCAGACAGAGACGAACTCTTTTCTGTTGGAGCAAAGGAAGGAGGGGAGCAGTAAAAGGCTGTCTTTGTAGAGAGAAAATTCCAGAGACCAGACAGTATGATGGAGATGTCCAAAGAAGTATATGAAAAAAGTAAAAAGTGAAAGGGAATTCTTAAGAAAGAAAAGCATGTCAATTTGAAAGTCAAGGAACATTTAAGAAAGTTTTTCAAAAAAAGAAATTTCATCCTAGGAGATTATTTAATCATTATTCTAAACTGTAAACAATACTTACACATAACGCATTTTCAGCAATTAGAATCAAAGGACAGATAAAACTGGAGATAATGAGGTTTAAGATTGTAATGTAAATGTTACCAAACTCAACATTGTAAAAGTACTGATCATAAAGGTAAAGGAGAGAAGAGAGATGAATGCAGTTTAGGGAACACTCATATTCTTATTTTACAAAATGGGAATCAAGATATAGACTCCAAATTTGAAGAGAGAAAAGAAAGACATACAAGTAGTAGTTTTGGTATAAACCATTAAAATCACCAAAGTAATCAACAGTTATTAGACTATACTGAGAGAGTGGACATGTGGGGAGGCAGTGGGGAGTGTGAATAAACTAGATCATTATACAAAATGACAAAGCTATAATGTTAAAAGCAGGTAATCAAGAAATAGCAGTCTCCTGATTATCTAGAAATATGGAGGCAACCTCCAGAGCAAAGAAAAAAGGAAGGAGTCTAAATATTATATAGTTAAAAGAGTTGTGTTGGGTTATACTGGGGGTGGGGAGTTGTATAGTGGGCAGTAAACCAAAGTCTGTTTTATTAATAATCCTTTAGTACAATTTGATTTTTAAACTTTATATATAAATATTATTTCCAAAATACGAGTTAAAATGTGGTAACAAAAGTATGATTTTTAATTTGTAGATAAGAAGACTATCTTATTGTGAAACCCACCATGCATGTTTGATTCGGTTTGCTCAAGATCTGGCCAGTGGTGGAGCAAGCACTATGGCACAGAATTTCTTGGTCTAGTGCTCTTTGTTCTAAAACTCAATAAAGGAGGGCGTGGGATGGAAATCTCCATGAAGGCAGGTTGATTCTTTCAGATTTCTATGAGGATTATGCTAGGAAAATGTCATTGAGTAGGAAAACAATGGAAAGCCCAACGACGCATTGACTTTTTTGCCAGAGGCTAAGCTGGAGAATGTTCGAGGAAAACCAGTGGGCATAACTTTCTTTACATGGTGGAGTGGGGATTGTTTCCATTTAAAGAGAAGTGCTCTTTGGTCCTCACTGAGAATTGAAATAGTTATTGTTTTTCCCTTTCCTGTTGGAATGGAGTAGCAGTTGGCTCTCCAAGAGTCTATTATTCATTTTAAGTACCCAATAAAAGTCCTGTAGATATACTTGAAGTACCAGCCAGAGAAGAGGAAATTAGAAACCCTGAAAATATTTGAAACACAGGTTTGAGGTTATTTGAACTAATAACGACATTTATTACTAATGAGACTGAAGATATGATTAGACTTTCTTTGTGAGCAAGCACAGCATCTCCTGGCAACCACTGATTTTATTTCAGAAAAGGGGACCTTTACTTTATCACACATAGTTTATCTGACTATGGGACTCAATTGATAGAATAATGAAGTATTGTGACTTATTGTAATCAAATCTGCATGTGATTTTCTCTAAAATAATTGTAAGCTTCCACTGTAGTGAAGGAAATGCTTTGTAATAAAGAAGACTCATGTTATGTTTGGGAAATTTTCACTCAATTCTATAAGTTCTTTTTATTGATAACAATCTAACATGTAACATTTTGAAAGAATTTAAGCCTGCGGAATGTTGTGAAATCAATCACTCTTTCTTATCCTAATAGATAGCATAATACTAAAAAAATTAGTACTCATAGGAGAAGACACTTCAGTAATATATAATTTATTTATATATATTATTTTTCTGAGTATCTTTCCGATAAATACAACTTTTAGAAGTGGGGGAAGGAATGGCCGTAAAGGTGCAGATTGATAAATCTTGTTCTTTCTTTGGACAACTGGCCATACGTTCTACAATCATAAATTTCTATATGTAAAATTGAAGATTGGTTGTAAGAAAATGAAGTATAAATAAATTACTTCATAATATTTTGTTAAAGTACAACATACACTACTTTAGTACAAAAATAAACTAAAAAACAGAAAATGAATGTTCAAATTAAACAGGATAAAGATTGAAATATATGATTAGTATTCATAGATGAATTAAATATATTATCTTTATTTTATAATTACAAAAAATGCATCTTTTTCAAAAAGTACAATAGTGCATTGAAGATTGTTCTTTTATGACTAGCTTCTTCACCCATGAGTGTTGTATACCACAGGCACCTTTTCAGGTGTTCTTTCAGTATGCATTGCCATTAGATAGTCTTAAATTGCTTTCAGAATGATGAACATTTTTCTTAAATTTGAAGAGTTTTCAAGGTTAATCTAAATAATATTACTATACTGTTCAAAATACAATGGAAACTATTTAAATGTGGTTCTGTTCTTGGGGGTATGATAAAACAGAACATGGATAAGAAATTAAGAAAAAGCTAACTAGAGTTATTAAGTAATAATGAGTAAAAGGAATATTCTTAAGATTGCCAAAATCAAATTTATGATCCTGCTATGGAATTTTGAGGGATGTTAGTCTACATGTATTAAAAACACAAGATAACTATTTCTATAATTAAAGCATCAATCTGTTAAAAACTATGTAACCCATACAGAATGCCAGTATCCATTTATGGATTGTTTTTAAAGTAACACTGCATTCCCACCCCCACCCCCAATCCCAGAAAGTTCGGTGGATACCATGAATATGGAGGCCCTGTGGGCCTTTTTTGAATAACAAAAGACAGTAAGATTCAAAAAGTTCTAAAATATTATTAATAACCACTTTTCCTCAATGATTCCCATAGGTATGACAGATGGATTACTCATTTTATTTGAATCAATAAATGATTTTCCATTTAATAAAGGGTAGAGACTGCTGCCTGCTTATTGTTCAGTTTCCCAGGGCACCCAGCATATGATGAGACATTATCTGTTGACCTAATTTAATAATGAAAAGGAAGACAGGTTAAAAGTCACAGTGTTGAGATGCTCAGTAGTACTGCTACAGTGGAGACCACGTGCTGCCAGGTCGATGGCGATACTAGGATCACAAAGGTGTGCAGTGCATAGGTGGGGACGGGGAAGGTTGGGAGGCATGGCATTGAAAAGGAGGACTGAGGGCGGGGGTGTAGACGGGAAAGAAGACAGGCACCATTAGAAATGACCTGACGCCTGTACATTTAGTCTCAGAGGATACTGAGCCAGAATTGTTCAGAAGTGATTGTGGAGAAAGAAACATTCACCTCCTGTGTTCACTCATTTCTTTAACAAATAATTGTTTAATGCCTACTGTCATAAGCCAGGCTCTGCTCTAGGCTTTTGGACTTCACTGGACAGAGGTTCCAGATCAATGGAGCTTTCATGTTGGTGGGGAAGGTCAGAGAACAATAAATATATAAGTAAATTATGTGGGATGTCAGAAGTAGAAAATGCTATTGAGAGTAAAAGTAACATAAAACAGGGCTAAGGGGATGAGGGATAGTTTTCATTATTAAACAGGGAGTCAAAATCAGTGTTATTGAAATTTTGTTGCTTGAACAAGTTCTGAAAATGAGTGGGTTAGCTGAGTGTACAATGAAGCGAAGCATTACAGGTAGAGGAAACTGCTAGAGCAGGGAGCCCAGAGGGAGAATGTGCCTGGATGTTCTAGGAACAGCCTGGAGGTCAGTGTCGCTGGAGCAGGGAGCAGCAGAAAATAAGGCCAGGAAACAAGGAGCTGGGTCATGTAGAGCCTTGTAAGCCATTTTACCAGCTTTGCTTTTACTGGGAAGGCATTGCCAGAAGATTTCCTACGTGACTGAACATGAGTGTGAGAGAGGAGAGAAGTCAGGCTCGAGTATAAGGGTTTTATTTTGAGCAACTGGAAAAGTGGAATTGGCATCAACTGGAAGGGAGAAGGCTTACGTCACCATAGAGCAGGGCGTATTTTATCAGGGGGCAGGGCAAACATTTAGTTGTGAACATTACATTTGACACGTCTATCAGACAACCACGTGGAAATGTTGAATATGCAATTGGATATTGGAATCTGAACTTCCAAAAATTATAGACATACCTTGGAGATACTGTGGGTTTGGTTCCAGACCACTGCAATAAAGGGAGTCACGTGAATTTTTTTTTTCCCCAATGCATATAAAAGTTATGTTTATACTACACTGTAGTCTAAGTGTGCAATAACATTATATGTATAAAAACAATGTACATCTCTTAAGAAAACTTTATTGCTAAAAAAATCATAACCATCATCTGAACCTTCATCTAGTCATAGTCTTTTTACAATAGTAACATCAAAGATGACTTATCACAGATCACTATAACAAATATAATAATAATTAAAGAGTTTGAAATATTGCAAAATTACCAGAATGCCACAGAAACATGAAGTGAGAAAATGCTGTTGGAAAAATGGTGCAAATAGACTTGTTTGAGGAAGGATTGCCACAGATCTTCAATTTGTAAAAAACACAGTATCTGCAAAACACAATAATGTGAGCAGCATAAAGGGAGCTATGCCTGGATCTCTGTCTGGATCTCCACCTCAGTCTCTCCATCTCCAGGTCCAGCTCCATCTCTAGATCTGGATCTTGGCCTGGATCTACATTTAGATCTAATCTGTCTATATATTAAGAATATAGATGCATTTAAAGTTGTGAGACTGGATGAGGTCACCAAGAAAGTGAGTATAGACAGAAAAGAAAAGAGGACCAAATTATGGAGTTGGGACACTGCAGCACTAAGAAGTCAGTGATAAGAGGAAGAAACAGAAAGGAGAACAGAGAATGAACAATTAGTTGGTCAGAAGATGTGCCAGTCAGGGTGTGCTCAGAGAAGCAGAACCACTATAAGTGGTATAGAACATGGAATTTGTTATGGGGATTTGATTTTACCTAATCCTGGGAACTGGTTAAACAATTTCTATATGGCTGTTGCTCCTGTGTCTGGTGTGGACCTCTCCTAGGTGCTGAAGGAGGGGCTGAAGGAGATCTGGTTAAGAGACAGGAGCTACAGGCTCTCCTCAGGCTCCCTTGTGACAGGTGAGCAGATCAGTGACAGCAGTGCCTTGTGCTCCTGCACCGACCTTCTCAACATAAAAAGGATATGACTGCTGCTTTACTGTTTCCTTCCAAATCTGGCACAAAATATCTCATGTGGCCCAAGCTGTCAGTACCATGAGGAAGGGGATTTCAGGAAATATATTTCCAACTTAGATAAGTTGACTCAATGCAAATCGACCACCAAGAAAAGCTAAGAAATTGTGGTAACTTGGAATCTAAGTAAATAAAAGTAAATAAAATGATTTAAGGAAGAGAAAATGGCCAATTATTTCACATTTTTCTAAGTAAGTTGAAAATGGAGCAGTTATTCAGTGTAGCAGTGTAGAGGCCATTGGTAAATTGGACAACAGTAGGTTCAATGGAATTGAGGGGAGGGGGCAGAAAAATACAGAGTGAAGTGGATTTGAAAGAGAATGGGAGGAAAGAAATGAGAGATAGAAGTAGAAACAACATCACGCAGAAGTTTTACCACAAAAAAAGAGTAATAAAGTGGAGGAATAGCCAGAGAAAATGAAACAATTTTTTTAAAAGGGAATAAACTAGGAAAATAAATTTAAAATAAATACATAACATTTTTGATGTGTTAGGAGAACTTCTGGGTTATAACCTCTAGCAGGCAAGAGGAGATATGAGCTGGTACACAGATGATGGGGTTGGCTTTATATAGAGGCACGGCCAGCTCTCCCACAGTAAGTGGGAAGGCACAATTCAGAGGTGCAGGTGCAGACCAAGGAGTTGATGTGCTCTTGGTTATCTGGGTGATATTTCTTCGGATTGCTCCAGATGGAGGCAGGAAGCAAAGACATCAGCTAAGAAAGAGGATGAGGTAGGGATGTTGGAGATTTGGAGAGAGGATAAGTGCTGAAATAATCATCCAGAGGTTGGGAGAGTGGATGGACCCAGGATTTTAGCACGATTGCCTGGCGACTTTCGGGACCCATTAGGGTTCATTACTGTTGTCTACAAAATAAGCTATACATTACCCCATTTTTAATTACAGAAAAAAGGAGTGAAACCTTACAGCAAATTTGCATTGCTTCAAAAACTCTTCTACTAGGTTAGAAACAGCAGAATGCCATGCTAGGTAGACAGAAGCCAAATCCCCTGGAAGTTATTTACATTAAGCCCCGTGTTGCAGTAGTTCAAATTTAATAATATGCCCATAATAAAACTCATAACCTAAATTTGAAAGCCTTTCCAAAACACTTAGTAAGGTGGAACTATAGTGCAATTCTAATTATAAACTATGTAGGGAGATTAACGTCCCTCATCAAATAATTTTTTTAGAGTGAGTGCAAACCAGAACCTTTGTCCACTGATGGTCCTGTCCCTGGCCTCTTTATTGCCGCTCCAAGGCTCGTGTGGTTGGGGGTTTCCATGTTCATTAAGCTGCCTGCACAGAGGAGCACTTCAGACATAATAAGTGCATACTGGGATGAATCAGTTATTGGCACAAACTACCACCACAGTCATATGCAGCTCATTTTATTTTATTTTTTTCTATTTCTCCAGCCCACCCACTAAATTTTACTCCCTTTGCCAAGTTACTCCCCTATGCTTGGTTTAGAAACAAGACCCATTATTACCCTTCTGTTTTCACACTTAAAACACAGTATAATAATATTGATTTCTGATTTATCTTCAGTTATATTTTTAGAAGCAGATGTAAAAACAGGGCAAGGCCTGAAAGAATGAGATGATACAGTTATTCAAATGGATGTATTCAAGTTCCACCATGTTTGAGAAGAACACCAAGGTTTATCCAAAAATCCTGTTTTTCCTGCTGGCTCTGTACTTCCAGCTTCAGTGTCTTCACTGTCAAGTACAGGAATATTTTACTGGGGGGACAGGCAGGGGAAAGGCAAGAAGTGCTCAGAGCAAACCTGCTTTGAGGCCTGGGAGCCAGTGGGTGAATGTCATGCAAGCTGAGAGACATTAGCCCATTTTAACTTTGACTAGAGTTCTCCGGGAAGTCCATTGTACAGAGAACCCAGATGCTTTCCCTAGAAAGTTGAATCCATTCAGAAATTTCCCATGGAATCTAGAGAAAATTGGGTTTATAAGGGATTGATTTCAGAGTCACATCACCAGAACCTTTTGAAGCCAAATCAAATGCTACTGTCAGTGTTTGAATCACAAGTTTACTCAAAATTCCGGAGAACTGGAAGCACCATTGCAGTCTTCCAGCTGATGCCTTCTGCACTGATAAATTTCTTATTTGTAAGTGTGTGACAAAAATTCAAACATTTGATTAAAAACTGTAAAAATTAGGATAGGCCTGAAAGTATGAATTTGAATCTTAATTAGTTTCATACTTCCTACATTTTTTTGCTAAATAATGAGCTTCCTGTCTCATTTTACTTTACCGTATAGAATATTGAGCGTACGATGCATCGTGACGTTTACTCTCAGGCTCTTTTACCTCCCCGAGGGAGTGATTGGGAAACATACCTTCAAGCAGTGTGTTAAAAATATTAGCGCTAGGCTTCCCTGGTGGCGCAGTGGTTGAGAGTCCGCCTGCTGATGCAGGGGACGCGGGTTCGTGCCCCGGTCCGGGAGGATCCCACATGCCGCGGAGCGGCTGGGCCCGTGAGCCATGGCCGCTGAGACTGTGCGTCCGGAGCCTGTGCTTCGCAATGGGAGAGGCCACAACAGTGAGAGGCCCACGCACTGCAAAAAAAAAAAAAAAAAAAATTAGCGCTAGCACCTTCTGACTGCTTGATAAAGGCCATCATAGCAGTGACTAACACCAGGGTATAACATTCTTCTCTTCCAAAGGCCAGAAACCTTTGTAGAGCTAACACATAATAAAAGAACCAATAACAAACAAATTAAAAAATACCTGTCTGTAAGAAGAACTGGAAAATCTGAAGTGGAAGAAATGGTCACTTCTGAAAAGAGCAGAAAGTTAACTGGCATTTGAAGAGGAATAAAAGAACCAGAAGTAATTAGTAAAAAGACTAATCCAGCTCTTTGTTTTTGTTTCTTTAACCAGCTTCAGTTCCACTGACTTTGCTCTACTCTCCTCCCCTAATTCTGAAATAACTGCATTTATGCAGAGAAAACAGGGACAATGCAGAGGCAAAATGAAGATTAAAAGTGAAATGGCAATCTTTATTATCACGACTTTAGCACTGAATAAAGGCAGGACAAGCTTTTTTTTCCTGTCCAGCCATAATTTCTCGACATTAGGGATCCGTAACTTTATTGCTTACATAGGTTCCTTTCAGGCAGCAGTAAACATTTTCTTTGTAATATTAATGATTAAGCAAGGGAAGGATGACAGTTCAGAGCCCCCTTAGAGGATACATCTCTTCACTGCCAGAGATCAGATAGCCATGTCTAATGAAGCATGATGATTTCCCCAACATCATGTCTACAAAAGACACCTATGTAGATCATTAATGTTGGGTATAATTAGCGTAAAGTTATAATCCTCAAATTTAGGAGATCCAATCAGACCCAGGTCTTATGTTCTGTGTGTCTTCAGAATTTCCTTGGCTGCAAAGAATACACACAACCAGAGGGCAGTTAGCAGTGTGCCTAGGCATCTTAAACTAGTTATGTTCCTTATCAGTTTAGCTTTACCTTGTACCTGTGCTTGTGGCAAAATAGGACGCAGGAGCATGTTAATTTTATTTAATCAGATGTGATAAACAACTGACATAGGCGTGGTTAAAATGATTCCAGCACCATCTGCTGAAGCCCACAACCAAGATCACTGTAGAGTCGCCTTGATTTTCAGGGTTTTCACTGGCACAGGGGACCCTCTGAATTAGGTAGGTATCACAGAAATAATTTGATTTTCGCTGAGCTCTCAGACTCATAAGAGATGAGCAGAGTCCAGGTTAAGAAGAAATTAATCTCCAAACACTGAGTTTATTATGCAACTAAAGGGACTTGGTAATTAATTTCTCTTGTGACTAATGATTATGGCTTTTGCTTAACTAATTCAAGCTGATCTTTAGAGTTCAGCAAATCTATTATTTTTAAATGTGAAGACATGCTATACTTGAGAGGAGTCCTGCCCTGACCATCGGACATGCATTTATAGTTCTGAAAAAGGGTCTCTTATTAAATATTTATTTACTTGCTTTGTACAGCACTGAATCCCAGTGAGGTGTTAATAGTCTTCTGCCCACTGCCTGATGGTATTTTGATACATGCAGTTAATGTGTCCTTTTTAGCACCAAGAATAACAAATGATAGAATCCCTGCCTCAGGGAAATGTGTACAACTGGTATCATTGAACTTTCCCAAATTTAATGAATAGGGAGCTTAGTATCATATGCAGAGAAATGGAAAGAAACACTCAAGAAAATGGATATGCTCCAGCTCCAGTAAATGTTCTAGAACTTATATCCATTCTTTCTAGGTCTCATTTTGTGCTAGCTTCAAGGTGACATCAAGGATTAGCTAAAGAGTATTTGGGATGTAAATAGGGTGTCCCATCAGCCAGTGAATTGGTTGTGTCCACCATCCGTAGGAAAAGCCTGAAGTCCACCATTTCAGATTCTGTGGTGGGTCCTGACACTGGACGCGAGATTTCCTGCCACATCGTTGTTGCCTTAATGCCAAGATTTCTCTTTTTTCAATTTCTTTGGCCACGCCACACAGCTTGCGGGATGTTCCCTGACCAGGGATTGAACGGGCCACTGCAGTGAGAGTACCGAATCCTAACCACTAGACCACCAAGGAACTCCCACGCCAGGATTTCTCTTTATCTCTCTTTCACTGTGGCAATCGGAAGTCACTTTTTAAGTAAGGAGAAAAACAGTTTCTTCTTCTGTTTATACTCATTAAAAGAGAAACCTAGAGCTGGGTTTCCTAACTCCAAAAGGTTAAAAAAATCAGTAAAATGAGTTCACACATACATTTCAACTTACACTCACTTTGACAGGGCAGACTGTGGACTCACCTCTGCTGTCAGTTATGTATTGTACATGGAATCACCCGCTCCCCTGAAACCTGTAGGGCGTGGTTTGCATCACAATCAGGCTAGACTTCTCTTTGCTCATGACCGTTATTGTGAGCTGTCCTTTAAGACATGCTATACTTGAGAGGAGTCCAGCCCTGACCATCGGACATGCATTTATAGTTCTGACCATCAATTATGGTCAAAATCTCAATTCTACTTTTATTTTGTGGTGAGAATTCCTTGATCCCTATTCAAGTTACTGTATGTAGTTAGGTATGTGGGCAGGGGCTTGGGCGATGCCTTGGTCCTCATCCAAACCCCAAGCCAGATGCAGAGGAGAATGAACCCCAACATTATAATGCATCAGCAACATCTGTTATTATGTATTATGTGTTCATCATACATTACATGTAATGTTGAGTTTTTCTTTCCTTACTGTTATAAATGTTCAGCACGTGTCTTTTGCAATGCTGTTGAAAGGTAATGCATTGCCTGTCAGTGTTATCCAGGACTTTGATTCAATATAATAAAAAAAGGGACTTAGTACAGAGCAGTGGTAACTTAATTGTCATGAGAAGATGAGAAAAGAACACAGGGGAAGTCAACATGTAAAAGACTCTTCTGTCCAAGAAAAAAACCAAAGCGTGTCATGACAAACTTTGAATAAAGGTTTCAAAGTCATTCAAATAGAGTGAAGGGGGTGTATGAATTAAGTCATCCACAGCTCAGGACTCTCTTGTGGGGCTCCAAGAACAAGCTGTACCCCAGAGAGCCCTGTTCTGGCTGCAAGTGGGTGTGCCTCCATGAGCTCATCTTTGAACAACCCAGTGGCAACTGTTCATTAGCATTGTGTCCAGGAGAAAATATTGAGAAACATTTTGTTGTCGATATGTTTAGTAGACTATGTCAGGTAGCAATATCAGATAATTGATTACTTTATATTGCATAAGTTACTTCAGATAATTAGAGAACGTTAAGTAATGTTAGTCAGCTCTGATGGTGGGAATTAGGGAATGTTGTTGTTGTTTTCCTTTTCTCTTTGTAAGTGGTCATTACATCACCTTGTTTGAGAGTCTTCTCCTAGTACCAAGTTCTGTCTCATGCCTCCAACTTCCTGACCCAAATTACAGCTCCCAGGGTCTGCAGAGTCAGCTCTGCTTACATCTCCAGGGAGGAGATGAGGCAGGAGTGTTTTTATTATGTCCCAGTTAACAGATATATAAAGCAGAGTAATCAAAACACTTCCCGAGAGTGATGGAAGGATGTTGGCTCCTGAAATGCTTTATCAGGATGCACTATTCAAGCCACAGATGAAGCAGTAAATAAATTCCACTAACCTCTATGTTCAAGGAAATTCTAGTAATGATAGCAAGTGCAGGTTCGGCACCCTTCTTCCATGATTATTTTTAAGTGCAGGGCTATATACCAATATACTATTGCCTTAAGGCACATTTTAAGAGAGATCCGTTATTGCAATTTTATTCCATAACTTTATTGAAACTATACAAAATATCCATTCGTTTTTTGGTTTGTGTTTTGTTTTGTGTTTGACAAATTGTGGATTTAGGTCATATACATCTCAATTATGTGAACACATTTCTTATTAAAATTTCAAATATCAATGTTTCTAGCTAAACTGCCTTCATTTTGCCAAATTATTCTAAGTGTTGACTGTATGCAGTAATTTGTTGTTTATATCTGTACATGTATGTATTACACGGTACCTGTTACTCATTCTTATGAGATCTCATGGTTCTTTGTTCCCTTCCCATTCCTTGATATTATTTCTACTTTGCTTTAAGTAGATAATTCAGTTTTTTTGTTAGAAACAAGTGAGTCCTGAAGATACTGTTTTTCATGCTTACAGCAACTCCGTGTCTACTTGTAGCTCTATTTGTAAAGTTTAATTAATTCTTTAATCCTGCTGCTGCTGCTTTTGTTTCACTAGCTAATACCTTGAACCGTTTTTAAATGGGTATAAATGTACTGTGCTTGTTGACATGCTTAAGTGCCTCTTCTAAGCTGTTCCTACAAGCTGCTGACAAATTGAAGACATTGTTAGGCTAGAAAAAGTAAATAATAATACTTTTTCCCGAGAAATCCAAATGCATTTTAACATAGCTATAAAATGTTCACAAATTTGGGGTTAAGTGAGTATATGGACAATGATATTCATAATTTATGGGGAAAATGTTTATGCTATCAAGTGGTAAGACTTTTTTTTTCAGAATTCATCAAATGACAGATTGTTTTTCCTTACTCTAGGTTTTTCTTTTCTGTTAGGTAAGTGTCCTTCCACTTTTCCACTATACTTGGTAATAATCACAGTCATCTCTCTGAGGATTAGGCCGGGTCTTGTGATCAGTGTGTCCATACATGGAGAGGTAGAAATCCCAGTCATGTCCATGGGTTAGTTCAAGAACCCAACCGGAGTGGCCATGAGTGTCTGTGTCCTCCATGAAAGGATCACTATAGCCAACTTTCTCCTAAACACTGGATCAGTTTCAACTTTAGTGTTTTGTAGTCATAAAGCCTGTTCTCTTTCATTTCCAGCAGTTCCCTACTCTGATCCAGAAGTCCCCCCACCATTCTGCTTACAATCCTGTATCTTAGTACCAGTCAGTTCTCCATGAAGAAATGAACCAAGGCCGTTCATTTCTTCACCAATGTTGTCCATAACTGTCCTTACCCATCCAGTGCTTCTTTCCTCATCCTCTTTCTACAATACAATACAATGCATCATCCAGCACATTCATTTCTGTACTGAAAAATTTCTGTCACTCTTTATTCCCTCTTTATTGGAACATTAATACACTGGCTGCACATTTACCACTGTTTAAAAGTAGTAAAACTGGATAAATTTAACCTCTCCTTTTTATTTTACTTTTTAAATTTTCCTACTGACTGGTTGAGAATTCAATATTCACTTATTCATTCCTTCATTTGTCCATCAGTCCGTCAGTAAGTACTTATTGGTCACCTTTTCCACATCAGCCACTGTGCTAAGGGAGCAGACTCAGCATCCACACTTGTAAAGGGAGGAGAGCATAATATGTAGATGGATGACAGTGTGTTTTCTGGGCATGGGTCCAATATAGTAAACTTTTCTCAAATCTACTCGTGCAGGAATTTTCGAGTGAGATATGGCCCCTTTGACTTATTGGTTCTAAACTTTGGACATACATTTAGGGGAAACCTGAGTGCTGGTGCTGGAGGATGGGTATGAAGGGTTGTGCTTAGTCCAGAAGGAGCAGAGACTCTGAGCAGTCTGCTTTGCTCTAAGCTCTAAATGAAACTGGGAAACTTTAGATGTCAGGGGATCAATTGGGCCAAACAAGACTCTAACTGCAGGTATGCCCAGAGCACCCAGGATTACCCAGGGTCACAGAACTTCTCGGGTGACTGTCAGTTACAGAAACCGAGGCAGGTGGAGTGTGGGGACCAGGTTTCAAAGTTACAAAAGTAAGTGGGAACTTTCTAAATAACTGTCAGTACTTATCACTGGTATGAAAGGGATACAAATCAAATATTACTGCAAAGTATATTCTAGAACATCAAATGTGTGTGCAAACTTTTACTTTTTAAAATCTAATAGAATTAATTTACAAAATAAGGATGGCAGAAGGATTTGGAAGGTGTAGAAAACAAAACTCAAGGTTGTGTTACCTTTCTAAGAGTAAATAAAAGACGAGGTAAAGCTTCAAATTTACATACATTTCAGACTACAGAGTGTTTTCACACATTCCCTGCTAGCTGTTACCCTGACTTGCCTCTTTAAGGATTTCCACACGTTTCAATTAAGCTGCTTTTTAAAACTAGTAATGTGTTAATGCATTTTAAACTTTTTAATTTTTAAAAATATTTTTTAGAGTAGTTTTAGGTTTACAACAAAATTGAGGGGAAAGTAACATTGATTTCCCATGTACTCCCTTACCCCACACATGCACACCTCCCCCGCTATCAACATCCCCTTGAAATGGGACTTTTGTTACAAATGACGAACCTGCATGGACACATCATCATCACCCAGAGTCCATAGTTGACATTAGGTTTCACTCTTGGTCTTGTACATCTGTGGGTTTGGAAAAATATATAATGACACATATTCACCACTGTAGTGTCATATGGAGTAGTTTCACTGCCCTAAAATCCTCCATGTTCCACCTCTTCATCCCTTATCCCCTCCCAACTCTTGGCAACCACTGATCTTTTTACTGTCTCTGTAGTTTTGCCTTTTTCAGACTGTCATAGAGTTAGAATTATATAGTATGTAGCCTTTTCAGATTGGCTTCTTTTACTTATAACATTCATTTAGGGTTTCTCCATGTCTTTTCTTGGTTGGACAGCTCAGCACATTTCTTATTAGTGCTGAATAATATTTCATTGTCTGTTTGTACCACAGTTTATTTATTCATCAGCTACTGAAGGACATCTTGGTTGCTTCCAGGTTTTGGCATTTATGATAAAGCTTCTATAAACATCCATGTGCAGGTTTTTTTGTGGACAGAAGTTTTCAGCTCCTTTCAGTAATTACCAAGGAGCACGATTGCTGTATCATATAATAAGAACATGTTTTGTTTTGTAAGAAACCACCACATTCTCTTCCAGAGTGGCTGCACCATTTTGCATTTCCACCACCAATGACTGAGCGTTCCTATTGCTGCACATCCTTACCAGCATTTGGTGTTGTCAGTGTTCTGGCTTTTGGCCACGCTAATAGGTGTGTAGTGGTATCTCATTGTTTTAATTTGCATTTCTCTAATGCCATATGATGTGGAGCACCTTTTCATATGCTTATTTGCCATATGACTATCTTTTTTGATGAGGTTTCTGTTAAGGGCTTTGGCCCACATTGGCTTATTTTTAAACTGTGGTTTTGACAATTATGCTTACAGTTAAGCTTCATAGAAGAATTCTGATCAATAAAGGACTTAATGAAAGCCATTGGAGGAGGCACTGGGGGCTCCCACCCATGTCCCTGGGCCTTAGAGTTGTGGTTACAGTGCATGGTGGCCTGATCTCCAAGGGCACAGGACCCGTTCTCCCCACTGGAAAAGCAGCCAGAAGCCCCAGAGTATTAATGACGGAAGGGAGTTTGTTCGTGGCTCTTCCACCTCCCTTGCACCCCTCTCTGAGTGGATAACTCTGAACCAAGTGGTCTAGACTGACTTTTGTTGTTCTCCAGGTGAATTGAGCCTCACTTACCCCTAGGGTGACTCCTTGAGGATGTCCCTCATATTGGCTGCCTCCACTTCCTTATGTCACTTCCCTGGCCTTTTGCCAGGGCTGCTTCCCAAATCAATGCATGCCCTCAAATCTTTGTCTGAGGGTTCACTTCCATGGGAACCTGAACTAAGACAGCCTTCATACCAAGATAATAAAAGCATAGTTCTATTTACTTATTGTTGTATATCAACATAAGCAGGTACATTTCTGTGAGTGTTTAGTTTGCTCTATGATTCTCTCATAAATCAATATCATAGGAACCTTAATCATGTTTGCTGTTCTCTCCAAATTCCCTTCATTGTGGCTTCATCTTTCTGGGACAGACTTCTATTAGCAGATGCATTACTGACTGGATAGGAATTATGCTCTCATATCCCAAGGCATATCAGAGAAACAGGGAAATCCACCTGACAAGAGAGTAGAGTTCCGTCAGAATAGCCATAATATTGGCCATGGTTCGACAAGAAAAGGAGGATGGGGAAGACACATGGAAAGAACAGACTAGATCTCAGGATTTAAAAGGGTGGATGGATTCTCTGTGTCAATAAAAGAAAATAATTCTCACCGAAAGTGTCTTCCTTAATAAGTTTTTATGTTGACACAACTAAAGCACATGAAATTCTGCATAGTGACCTTATCCTAGGCAGGTTGAATGAAGAGTTAGAGGCGAATGAGATTGATAATGAGGCACAATGTAGAGGGTGAATATTTTTGTTCAGTCTTCTCTATTTTCTAGAGAGATATATAATTAAGTGGAATGAATTATAAAGAAGTGAAGTTTCATTTCTTGAACAGTTGGAAATCCTACTGGAAACGAGAAGAGGAAGCAGTATCTTCAGATTGATTAATTTTCCAACAGTAGGGAAATCTAGTCCATTCCAGAGTTGCTTCAATGTATATTAACCCCTTTCACTCATTTGCTTCACTTGGAAGGTATATTAGTTTCCTAGGACTGCTGTAACAAAGTATCACAGAAAGGGCAACTTAAAATTGTGGAAATTTATTCTCATAGTTCTGTAGCATGAAAGCCTGAACTCAAGGTGTCAGCAGGGCTGTGCTCCCTCTGAAACCTGTAGGGTAATCTCTCCTTCCCTTTCCCTCTCCTGAGCTTCTGGTGGTTTTCTGTGGATCTTTGAGGCTCCTTTCCTTATAGCTCTGCAGTCATTGTCACATGGCACTCTCCCCGAATGCCTGCCTTCCTTTGGTGTCTTCTTTTAAGGACGTCAGCCATATTGAATTAGGGGCCCACCCTTCTCCAGTATGACCTCCTTTTAAGTTCCTAATTACATCTATAATGATCTCATTTCCAAATAAGGTCACATTCTCAGTTACTGGGGGCTAGAACTCCATCATGTCATTTTTGGAGGGGCATAATTCAACACATGACACATGGTAAAATAGAAGAAATGGAATAGCTTCTCTGCAAGAAAAGCTCCGTTAAAAAGACTGCTAGGTGAAAAATAGGTTTTGACTAATGTTTTCTTATTAATTGAGCAGCAAACCTGTTTTATTCCATACAGTATTTGGGCAAATTATTCAGAAGGTATTTATCCATTCACATTCCAAATAAAGCGTATTTTAAGAGTTATATTTAAATGGTACTGTATTTAAAATTCTGTAAAGCAATTTTTACTACACAGTTTTATACTAATAGATGTAAATTGTAGTTTATAAAGTAATTTAGAATATTGGGCTAATTTACACTATCCATAGACAATGTTGTTTGGTTATTTATTATTATGTCATTTTTTCATAAATTGTCTTTTCCCCAAAGTCAAGTTGAAAATAAATTTAATTACTTTGTATTATTTGCTTTTCTTTCATTCCTTTGTTCCTTCATTCATTCCTTTCTTCCTTCTTTCTTTTCTTCAATTAAGGTACTGTTTACTGAAGATATTGTTATAATAGTTTTCATTGGTATTTTTTAAGCAATGGCTTAGAAATTTTATATCGGAATATTTTACATTAGGGAATAGAAATTATGATTTTTTTTTCAGTATAAAGCTCTTTAGTTTCTTAGGACAAATTTGAAGAGGTAGAATAAGAGCTCACAGGTTTTGAAATTGGTGTAGACAAGTTCCTTTTGGGACTTGTAAAAAAATAAGTTTTCACTAAACTGTGTACTACATGCAAACAGAGCTTCAGGGTATTTGTAAATTGTTTGTTTGTTTGTTTTTTGTGGTACGCGGGCCTCTCACTGTTGTGGCCTCTCCCGTTGCGGAGCACAGGCTCCGGATGCGCAGGCTCAGCGGCCATGGCTCACGGGCCCAGCAGCTCCGCGGCATGTGGGATCTTCCCGGACTGGGGCACGAACCCGCATCCCCTGCATTGGCAGGCGGACTCGCAACCACTGCGCCACCAGGGAAGCCCTGTAAATTGTTTTTAATGTTACAAAAGAGAAAATATGACATGTTGTTGTGAGTTTTAAAAAGTGATGGCCCTTTAAATAGCCTGTGTCAAATATTTAGCTCAGCACACTTAATTCTGATTTTTCAATTAATATTAAAGATAAATATTGTTACAATTAGAGAAGCTTTGCTTTATAATGTTTGGCAGTCCAAGCAATGTATTATTTTTGCTTTCCTTGTGATTAAATTTTAGGTAAATGCTAGTCCTTAAGTATCCAAATTCCCCACATAATTGAATTGAACTATTTGTTCTTTTAGCATGAAGAAGATACAAGATTATTGCTCAAGTAGGCTGTCATGATTGTTCCCTGGTATTTGCAGATGACACAATTCATGGACATTTGCAAAGTGCATTGGGTTGTTGCATATGACCAACTAAATGATATAGACACAGGAAGCAGAGTGTTGTTTCATTGTACACTCGTACCTTTGTTGACCTCTGTGGCTGCCCTCAGTTGTGATCTAGAAGGATGACCTCTTGTAGGGAATAGGAACATGACTTGCAGCCAAGTGGACTGAGCTTCAGTGAAGTCCAACCCATTTAATGGATATGTGTGACTTTGGGCGAGTTACTCAACCTCCTGGCTCAGTTTTCTTATCGGACAATGAGGCTGAAACTATATGTATTAGTGAGGTTTTTGCAACAATTTAATAAGGATATACACTTATCACTTGAAAACAATACTGTAAAAGTGCTAGATATTATTATTTGCTATTAATGAGTCATATTAGCTTTTAGCAGATAGAAACATCCTGCTATTTCTAGATTTTTATGTGTCTTACTTGATAAAGGATTAATAAATTCATCTGAACAAAAGGGATTTTATTCTAGTAGGAACAGATTTGAAACAATAGAGTAACAAGCAAGAAATATGGATAGGGTTGAGTTTATGATACTTAATTTCTACTCATAAGGAAGGGAGTTCAGATGGAATTATGTGAAATTATTTATGCCATGATCTCTGGTCCTGGCTATGGCTACATTTTTCTACAGCATTGAAGGTAGCAGAAGGCTCTAGATATCAGGAAGAGGTGAAGATTTTAGAAAGCCATGAGGAAGTCTCATGCCACTGGTATAGTTCAATATGTCAGAGTTGGAGCAGAATTAGAGTTGTCCCACCTACCAACAGATATTCTCCATCAGAGCTTGGGAAGACAAATGAATATGAGGCATGTGCTTTATTAAATGAATCATGTTTCCTAGAATACATTGGCTGTTCGGAAATAAGTGGAGTGGGCAAGAGAAAAAAGAAGCAGGGTAGGAAGAAATGGAGATATTTAGTTTGAAGAAGATACTGAAAATATTTCTACCCTCCTAGCTCACAAAGCAGCCCAGTTCTACATGGCCATATTGGGTTAGGGAGGTGAAGGAGGTTTGTAAGTGTTTCAAGAACAGACCACCCTGTTTGTAGAATCTGAGTATGTGGTTGTTGATTCCCCAGCAGCTGATTTATCCAGCAATTTTTCTGAAGGTAGGATCAGCTAAATATACAACTTTACATTTGAGAGAAAAACAGAGGCAGAAAAAAGAATAACAATCTCCCTCTTCATTTATTTAACCGTATTTTATATTGTCCCTACATAAGATAATTATGGGAAAATTGAAGTAAGTCATTTATAGAAATATTCATGAATTTCTTAACTGATCTTTGGACCACAAGTGTGATGTCCAATTGAATAGTCCTTTAAAAACACTTAGTAACAACAAGTATCTCAAGGTTATGCCCTATTCCTGTTTTTCCTCTCTGTGTCATTTGTAACAACTATGGTCTCTGACATTTAGTTAATTAAATGTGCCCACAGTATCTGACTTGGTTGCACAATTCCTTTGAGAATGTAATTTTTAAAGGTGGCAAGAAGAATGGTTAACCTTGATGAGTCGGTTAGCCATTGCAGTGAGCTTTTCAAGAAGGAAAAGAATTAGAACGTATGTGCAATGTTTAAAAAGCCCCTACACACACCTTGGATATGGAATGTTTGTGATCTATATGATGCTTCAAAAACTGGATAGCAAAAAATATCAAACGATTGCATCATTATAAAATCTGTCCCATGCCAACCAGAGATCTCTAAACATATAAATTTATTTTATATTTATGAAGAATTTTTACATGATTTTTTGTTGTTATGGCCGCTTGAGTAGTTTCCCTTAACTTCATGTCAAACTTTTCAATTTTCGATTTGCAAATTTTTCAATATAATTATTTTCAATTGGCAGTTTTTATTAT
Source organism: Leucopleurus acutus (assembly GCF_964270905.1). Taxonomy (NCBI): domain Eukaryota; kingdom Metazoa; phylum Chordata; class Mammalia; order Artiodactyla; family Delphinidae; genus Leucopleurus; species Leucopleurus acutus. Next base: position 175,259,734 of record NC_139142.1, read on the forward strand.
CATTTTATAGAAGTTAGTCAATGCCTACTATTTCATCATTATTTCCAACATTTGGATCAAACTAAAAAACATTTACCAAAGATGATAGATTGAAAGGATGTCAGATGGAGGTATGGCTGGAAGTTGATAGCATCTTGTGGCGCAGCAATGAGAAAATTGATTTAGTGATGTGAATCGAGAGAAAGCCCTGATACTAGAATGAGAAATGTGTCAGGGATTTCTGAGACAGAGGTTAGGTCTGGGTGAGCCAAACCCACTGTTTGTAGATTTCTCATATGCCAGCCCCGTTAATGTCTGTGATTTTGCTGATTAAGGTCTTTATGTCTGAAATCTCATTTTCTTTCTCTGGTCTCAATCTTACAAGCTCTTTATCTTGACTCACCTCTCAGAGGATAGGATACCCCATAGACTTTGTCCATAGCCTTATTGCATCATTTAATTTATTGCATTTCAGTTACACTTTCATGACTTCCACCAGCCTTGACTCTTGACTCCTGGAAGGAGGGATAACTATAGTATGTCTTCTAGCACTAGCCGAGGGGCTGGCTTAGAGTAAGTGTGGAGCAAATGAGGGAATGGCTAATAATGATTTTTTTTAAAACTGCAGGGTTAAAAAGATGGTCTGTTCATAGAAGGGAGTGGTCTAAAATAGGGTGAGATCCAGGCTGATGTATTTGTTGCAATTTGAAATATGTTCAGAAACCTTAGTCTCCCAGTAGGGGTAGTTCATAGTAGGGCCTTTAAGTAATTCTGACTTTTCTGTCCATCTGAACTCTCCATCTGATAAAGAGTCACTGGAGAATTTTGAGCAGAGGCGGTCAGATGAATTTCTCTTCCATTTTACAGGATAGCTGGCTCCTGTGTTGAGAACAGCCCTGATGGTGCTGAAGTAGAAGGGATTCCAGAATGGGGAGAGTACGACTTAATGAATCCAGTTGGAGATTATGATGGCTTCTACCTGGGTGGCAATAGGGTTTGCGAGAACTGGACAGATCATGGGAGCAATTTAAATGTAAAGAAAATAGAATCGCCTGATGGGTTGGGTATGGGTGGGAGTGAAAGAGAAAATTTGTGAATGCCGCCAAATTGTTGGCTTGAAGAATTGGAAGAAGGGAGTTGCCAACAACTGAAAAGGGGAGGATATGTTCGCGCTCAGACATATGAAGTTTCTCGGATATCCATCTATAGCACATCAAAATGAGGAATCACGTAAGTAGTCAGATATACAAGGCTGATCTGGGGAGAATTTTACTACTGGAATTGTAGATTTGGGCACCTGGCACAGAGTTGAGGAGTGCAGCTCCTGACTATCTACGATTCTTCAGGCCTGAACATGGGCAGTTTCAAAGGCCCTACCTGGCAGGGCTCACGGTGTAGGGAAGCTGCCTCCCCAAACAGACTGGTGCCCAGACAAGGCGCTGCATCCCATAGAGGGAGGAGAGCTATAGTCAAGGACTCAGGCCCAGCCAGCCGCGCTCTTCCATGTCTGCATTCCTGGCCCAGCTTCTCTATTTGGGGACCTCCGTATGGGGGCCTTAGAGGCCTTCCTCAGCTGCCTCTGCCAAGACCCAGGAGGAGGGGAGTGGGACCCTCGAAGACACTTTCTCTACTCTTACTCACGACTCAGTGCTGCCTCAGTGCTAGCTCCCCCCTGCTTTCCACTCAGCTCCCAGCCCCACAGAACTGCAGGAGCCTTCTGTGCTGACGCAGCTGACCCTCACCTTGTGCCATCCTTTGGGGAAAATGGAGTGGGGTGGGGGGGGAAGGAGCCTTCTCTATTTTAACCTCTTGCTGATACTGTCCAGTGAGTGAGTGAAGGCTTCCCTCTTACTAGTTTCCTTAATCTGCTCTTCCAGGAGCACCTGGCAGCTCAGCTCTGGAGCTCAGCTCAGTTCTGGATGAGATTGTGCTACGGCCATGAGACTGGATGAGATACCAAGTAGTGAACGTCTGCAGGAGAAAGAAGGGGATGGAGGGATGAGCATGGGTGTGGCAACATTAAGAGGCGTGGGCACAAAGCAGGATACATTCTTAGAGAATGAGTGGTTGTGGCCTTATATGGTATATTGGAAGATGAGTGAAGAAATGCATTAAGGAGGATATAAGAATGATCTCTATAAAATGCTGCTAAAATGACAGATAAGATTATGGATGAACATTTACCATGGGACATTGTAGTAGGGCATCATCAGTCACCTGGAGATCTGTTTCACTGAAGTGATGCTTTTGGAAGGCAGATAGAAGTGGGCTTAAGAGAGGAGACAAATTATAAACAGCTGGTGTAGGCTGCTCTGAGCAGTTTTTGCAAGACAGAACAAAGAAATGGGGTCACAGCTGGTGAATGAAGTGAGTTCAAGACTTTATTTTTTAACAGTGGAGAGATAATATCATATTTTATACTGGTGAGAATGAGTAGTAGAAACGGGAAAGCGAGGCTGTAGGAGAAAATGGAGCACCGCTGGGGCAGTGTTCTTGGGTAGGCAAGACCAGCCAAGACTCTGACATATGAAGGGGAAGTGACTTGGGTGGAAAGACAGTGTTCATCTACGGTATAGACAGGAGGAGAGAGTGTGTGGTGACTGGTAGAACAAGTGTTGGGAGTCTATGAAATTTTGTTCTGATTGACTCAATATGCTCAGTCAAGTAAGAAGCAAGGTCAACAGCTAATGGTGGTGAAGGAATAACTCAATGTTTAAGAAGATGGGCTTTTTGAGAATTTATAATTTTCTTGCTGTAAGCACTACCCTGCTACTTTGCTAAATACCCTAATATCAACACGCGTGCCTACATGTATTCCTCTGCATCAGGTAGGTGTTCCCCCTCACGCATATTCTCAGTCTAGACTGAAGAGGAAGCGCTTCCCGTGAAGAGTGGGAGTTTTGCAGTAAATAAATAACACTAGATAATCTTATGAAGATAGTATTTTGGGCCTGTTAAAGAACTGTTCCTTAGAGGGAGAAACTTCAGCCTTTCGAGTGTTGATCAGGATTTCCAGCTTTATCAAAGAGGCAGATTTGTTGTGAGTTTTGTTTGCTCCATCTTGATCTTCTACATGAACCTAGAGGCTCAGGCTGTCACTTGGCAGTGCATTTTGGTTGGTATTTAGAAGTTGTGGAATGCTTTTCGGCAGAGACTAAAGACTAATAGAAAGTTGAATTTGCATTATATATTCACTGCTAATTTGGCACCAACATCCTCAGCACTGGTGTTGCTTAACACAGAATTCTATTTACAGAACTATAAAGGGGCCTCAGGTAGCGTGTTTCTTGAGCAATAGGATACAAAGAACAAAAAGAAAAAAAAAATAGAAAACACATTCCTGAAGTAAAATTCTGTAAAAATTATTTGAGAAAAGGAATTTTAAGAACAAGACCTGAACCCATATGTTATCTCAATCATCCCAGTGGCCATCTTTGAAAATTACAGGCTTCAAGTGATTTTTATGTTCTATGGACTGAATATAAATGATGCAGTAAAATATTTCTTTAAATCTGTTATCTCTCCAAGGGCAAAACTTGCCCTGAAATTATTTTCTAGCATTCAGAGCAATTAGCAGAGCATTGGTTAGCAAATAGATACTTAATACATATTTATTGAATCTTATCACTTACTATCCTGAAAGAAACATCACCTGACAATCATAATTTTGGGCAATGAAGTTTGCACTCTGGTGAGCTATTAAAAACAAATTGTAGACTAGTAATGATGACTACTGGGGGGATGGGGAGCTGAGTTGCTGGCATTTGAGAGCTGCTGAAACCAAAGAAATAATCCTTCAGGAGGTGCTGGAGTAACTTCAGCCTGAAGGAGTGAGACAAGCAATGCCAGCCCTAGGTATGATGATGATGGGAGATAACCTACACTTGATAGTCCTAGCTCTAGTCACATAGATTGGAAATGTTAACCAATGGCTTTGAATTAGAATCTTACTGAAGAATAATAAGAAGAGGACATTTATTGTTTGATACAGAGTGTTGAGGGGTGAAAATTAAAATGAAGGTAATAAAACTGCTATATTGGTTTTAAAACTTAATTAGAAAAGATTTCCATTTCTAGCAATAGGGTAGAGTAAGTATTCTGAAAATAATACCTGCTGCAATCACTCACTTCAGTATATATCACAACAAAATAAATGTCAGCTAAAATCAGAGAAGTAAGTAAAATCAGAAGCGGGCACTGCCTTAAGGATAAATATTCATAACAGATAGGCATTTGATGGTATCTAATATGAGGAAGAATCAAATTCAAGCCTTGGACTCAACTTAGACTGGGGGAGGAGGGGGGGATGAGTCTGAGACTGTCCCTTCATGCCGAGACACTTGAAATACTCCATGTCTTGAGTGAGAGGGTAAGCTGGAAAAATCACCCTGCCAACAAGAGGCACCTGTGAAGAAATATGTAGTCACTTTTGGATCTGGGTCAAAATTAATAATAATAATAATAAATCATGCTGTGTTCTCTCAAAGTCTGTTTCCTGTTATTTTAGAGCCTATATTTGTTTTTGAAAACCAGCCATTCTGCATGAAAATACTGAGAGCCTTTTTTCCTATTACATTAAGTGTAAAATTAAAACACATCACACGAGAACCCAAACCCCTAACCATTGTCTTAAAGTATCACTAAACTCATCATAAATTCAGTAAATACATAAACAGAAATTACGTTAGGAGGTAAAATGCCTAAAACATTTTCCCCAATCATTTAAAGAATATTTGTTAACAAACAGTTGCTTGTTGGGTAGGAACGTAACATGGTCTCAGCTTCAGAAAAGTTCAAGCAGCACATTCCTGTGTGAATATTCAGTAGCTTTTTAAAATATCTACACATGGTTGTGACATTCAACCAATTTTATTTTTAATATAACTCAAGATATTTCTCACATTTCATCATGTTAATAATGTACTGAGTTTAGGAAATGCAAACATAATTTTTTTTCTGTAAAATCAGCCAAAAAGATGTATTAAGAGGAAAAACAATCTATAAAGTTTTGAAACTAACAAATAGGCATTCTACCACGATAGCATTCACCAGGAGGACGTTCTTCAAGGGATGTCTGTCACAGAATTTCATAACGTTGGGCCAACTCTGGCTTGGTGCAGGAGCTCAACTTTACACTTGCCATATAGCATCAGTCAGTGATTAGTCAGTGACACAGAAACCACCACTTTAGGTATTGTGGACAGAGGAAGTTTAATGCAGAGGGTGATGTGGTACTCAGAGATTAGTAACTATTGGAAGATGCCGTATTGCTAGGACCAGGGAAGTGAAAAGATAAATGGTGCTTCCCAGAGCCCATGGTATTGAGGGGCCACTTCTGTGCAGGAGTCAAAAGCAAAAAATCCCTCCGGCCCTGCAAGAACCAAGGGGATTGAAGTCCCTTCATAATGTTGCTGTGGCTGCTGGACCAGAGTCTAAGAGCCCAGCATGCTGCTACTTTTGGTCTACGTTTCCTGTATAGTCACTGGGAGCTGCCAGTCTATTTCCACTCTTGCTGCTACACTCTGAGCAGGGCCATAAGAAAAGGAAATGGCTTTTCTCTCCCTGCTGCAGTTGCGTCTGTCCTAGTGCCTCCTGCTGGCAGAACTGAACAGAGGTTAAGGGGTTGTGGGAGGGCATTGTGCAAGCTCTAGCCCAAGCCATTTCTCAACAATTTATGGAGGAGAACAATGCACGTCAGGATTAGAACATGAGAATCAGTAGACAAATATATTTTACATCCTTGGTTTCTCAATATCCATTTCTCTGTATTTAATTTCTGTAAAATAATGAAAAATCTTGCTACTGCCTAACATAATGCAAGTATGTCTCATGTAAAACAAAGATCTCACTCTTTCCATAATAAAGAAAAACAGAAATATCTATCAGTAACCCTGTTCAACTCTGGGTGGTGTTAATTACTATTCTAGGTCAGTTACAATCCCATCCATATATACAGTGGGGATTAAATTACAAACGTAATAGTCATCAATGATCCTTAAATAAAATAGAGTGGGAAAGGTGTGGAATAAAAGAAAGAATTATTAAATATGTAAAACAGATACATAACACACAAGGAGAAAGTATGCAAGTCTGTTACAGTCTGTGTCTACTGAACTCGGTATTTGTTCCATGACCTTTTCTAGGTTTTCTTTGTTCTTGGCCATCACTTTGGTTAGGTAGAATTCCTTAACTAGAGTGTGTTCTAATCTTTATTTTTATTTTTTAACTTACATATGCTTTATTTAAATTACAAAAGTGTATTTGAAACAGTGATATCTGAAATAATCCTAAGATGTGCCCCCTTCCACCCCAGAAAACCTCAATAGATGGTTTGGTTTGATTGATGGTAGCATCAACGGAGTACATATTATATGTTATATACATACATACACATGCATAGCCTCGTTTACTATCAACATCCCTTACCTGATGGTACATTTGTTACAATTGATGGACCTACATTGACACACCATTATCACTCAAAGTCCATAGTTTACATTAGGGTTTACTGTTGGTGTTGTACCTTCTAAAGATTGGACAAATGTATAATAAGTATTCTCTATAAATACTGCTTCACCTCATCACACAGATTTTGATAGAAAAGTTATGTTTTTCTTTTCATTTAGTTGAAAATAATTTTTAAAAGTTCTCTTGGGACTTCTGTGACTCATCTGTTGTTGAGGAGCGTGAGTTTAATTTTCAAATATATGGAGATTTTCCAACTATCTTTTCGTTATTGATTTCCAGTTTACTTCCATTGTGGTTTGAGAACACATTTTATATTTTCTTTTACTTTGAATTTGTTGAGGTGTATTTCATGACCCAGAATGTGGTCAGTCTTGGCGAATGTTCCATGTGACCTTAAGAAAAATGTATTTTCTTGTGCTTCTAAATGGAGTATTCTTTAACTATCTGTTATATCAAGTTGGTTGACAGTGCTGTTCAGGTCACTGTATTATTATTGATTCTCTGCTTGCTTGATGTTTTAACTTCTGAAAGAGGAATGTTGAAGTCTCTAGCTCTAATAGTGGAGTCTCCTCTTTCTCCTTACACTTCTGTCAGTTTTTACCTCGTGTACATTGATGCTTTGTTGTTAGAGGCATACATGTTAAAGATTGTTATATCTTCTTGGAGAATTGACTCCTTTATTTTCATGTAACTCCCATCTTTATCTCTGATAATTTCTCTTACTCTGAAGTCTGCTTTGTCTGAAATTAGTGAAGCTCTTCCAGCTTTCTTTTGATTGATGTTAGCGTTGTATAGCTTTCTCCATCCCTTTAGTATTAATGTGTTTGTGTCTTTATATGTTAAGTAGGTTTCTTGTAGACAATCATCTGTTCTTGTTTTTTAAATCCACTTTGAGAATCTCTATCTTTTGATTGGTGTATTTAGACCATTCACATTTAAAGTGATTATTTATATAGTTGGATTAATATGTTCCATGTTTTTAACTGTATTCTGTTTATTGCACTTGTTCTTTTTTATTTCTTGTTCTTCTTTTCTACACTCTGTGGTTTAAGTTTAGCATGTGATTCAATATTATTTCCCCTTTAACACATAAATTGTTCTTAAAAAGATATTGGGTGCCCTAGAGTTTGCAAAATAAATTTACGACTTAAATTTTATTTTCTCTACTCCATCCCTGGAATCATCACTTCTCTAAGGACTTCTGGCTTTTATTGAGGAAACCAGCAAATACAAAAACCAAGGTCTCGGAGAAAGGTTTGCTCATTGCTGCTGGCTTCTCATTGATCCTAGGCCATCCCATTCAACAGAGCTAGGAAGCACAAGTAAATATGTATACTAACTCATATATACACACATATGTATAATTATTTATGTATCTAAATAACTATAAATATGTACATGTATAAATAAAGACATGTATATGGATATATAAATTTTGCCATATATATAGATATATACTGAGGTTTAAATTTTAAAATTTGTATATGATTTCTGTATACATAAATTTTGTATATATTATATATGCACATAAATATACACACATTATGATATTTATATACAAACATCTACCTTCTGGCTTTGAATAGTATCTGGCATATAAATACTTGCTGAAAAAATGAACAAATCAATAATTGATTCTCTCAGACTTCCAAGACTCAGTCACATATGTGGAATGATTCTTGCAAAATAACCAGAGACAGGTAATTTTCTGACAATTATAAGTTATTTAGGAGCATATAAAATTACATAAAAGCTTCTAATTTATTTCATGGAAATAGGAATAACACATAAAACAATAATTCACATAGAATTAAAGAAGTTTAAAGAAATGATCTTTAAACTTGTGAAAATATATACAACCTCACTAACAATCAAAAATGGTAAATTGCAGCTCAGTGCTTTGTGACTAGCTAGAAGGGTGGGATAGTGAGGGTGGAAGGGAGGGAGACTTAAGAGGGAAGAGATATGAAGATATATGTATATGTATAACTGATTCACTTTGTTATAAAGCAGAAACTAACACACCATTGTAAAGCAATTATACTCCAATAAAAATGTTAAAAAAATGGTAAATTGAAATACAATATGATTACATTTTTATGTAACAAATATTGGCAGATATTTGAAAATAATTATGTTTTCTCTTAAAAATCTTTATGTGAAATCAGTTTTATTGAACTCTTTTCATAGTAATGTAAGTAAAACTCCAGTAGAGTAGTCTCCTTATTTTTTTTTCATCTTTTTGTATTCTTCAATGGTTTTTGGAATGTGTGCGAATACCTCCTTTCTCTTTATTTATTTATTTATTTAGCAGATGCAGCTCAAAGATAGGGATTGGCACAGGGAAAAGTTGGGTGAGTTTTGAAAATGCAAATTAATTTGGTATCAATATGGTGAGAACTGGAGACATAGGAAGTGTCAGAAAAAGAGGAGTGGAGGGAAAAGGACTCATGACATCATAAGGAGATTAGGCTTCACTCTGCATGGGATTCATGCGAATCATGGGAATAGCATTGACAGTGGGTATTCTAAGTAAATAACTATGGAAACAATGTATTAATGGTTGAAATGGAATAATATTAGAGACAAATCCAACCACTTGGGAGGTTGCTGTCAGAACTGGGCTATTGGAAGATGATATTTCTGCAGAAAAGCTGTAGGTGTTGGCAGAACCACAGTTGGCCATAGGTCTGGATGCCTGAAATGTAGCAAAATCCAAGATCCTTGAAGGATGAGCAGGGTACCCATTAAAGGGAAAATGTATGTCAGGGACCAGATTTTCAGTGAGCTTTCTTAGATGCACAATGAGGAGCAATGGGGTTATTTAAGCTAGAAGGAGAATATCTCAGTGGAGGATTTGTGAAGGGGTTTGGAGGTCAAATAGGGAGCTAAGAGAATGTCCTTCTTCCCTAAGGTCTGGGGTTTATGTAGGCTTGAGAGAGTAAGCGTTCACCCATATGTGGACTTTGGGGGAAGAAGTATTCTGGGGGAAAATTTTTTGTTAAAAATTAAAGTTGCAGGGATATTTAGGATCTCCAAAGCTAGTATAATAGAGGAAGGAAGACTCCAGGAAGAAGAAACCCAAAGCAAGAGATTCCAGGGGTCAGTGAAGGTTAACTTTTAAGTTAACCTTTGTGAGTGTGTGTGCCGGCATATCTGTGTGCACGTGTGTGTACATATGGGGGGGGTGTAGTGAACATGGCTTGGAATAATTCTGTGATCCCAAGTTTCAAGAAAGACCTTAGATTTGCTAAATTTGGGCACTGTCAAAGAGACAGGGCTCAGTTTGAATGCTTCTTGGCAGAATCTCAATAAGTTTTGGTGATAATTCTCCAGAGATAAGCCTAGGATGTTGGTGTGTGGGAAGAAATTCAACTCTTATTATCTGACGGTTTGTGATGTCTGAGTTGTATCAGGTCCTCAGCAAAACAGGTCAGAGGTGCCTGGATGGTGGGTGTAGACTCTCCCCCTGCTGGGAGTCAGGGCTCCTGGTTCTGGTGGTGCTCTGGGGGGTGGATGAGATGCTGTGAGAGCATAAAGAAGTCACTTCCAAGTCAACACAGGAGGTGATGCAGCTCACTTAGAGAATGGACAAGGGCTTGAAGTGAAATGAGTTAAAGCTCAGTTGTTTTTCTTTGCATTTTATTGAGAAAATTTTTCAAAGTTTATTCTACTTTGTTGTCATATTGTGAGAATCAAATGCCTAAGAGATTGAAATGCAAAGTAACTAGCTTTGATAGAGAAAAAGAATTTAAGAGATTTTTTTGATTCTTCTAGCCTCAGGTATAATAATGAGAAGAACGGTCAGTTCATTATCATAACTTAATGAATGGAACAGAAAAGAACAGTAAGAACTCTTGAAAGCAGGTTAGAAGAACCACGGAAGTTAAGCTTTACCTCCCCATCTCCACTGTGCCATCTAACTGCTCAGGAATGAAGGTGTAAGGAAACACCTGTGTCAATGAGACACAATATGTGCACATCAGAGAGCAGAGTCTCTATGAAAGCACAGGAGCTGTGAACTTCGGACAATCTGCAAATAATTTGACAAAATGGAAAAATATTCAAAGACATGAGTAGGAAAACGAGGAAGGATAGAAACAGTGAAATTATCTGTTAAGGAAAGCTTGTTTTGAAAACAAAAAGCTCAGAGAGCTTTCCCCATGATGGTATAAAAACATGGTGGCCTCGTTGGTCTATTAGTTTTGGACAAACGCACTGTCATTATGCAAGATGTTCATATTAGGGTAAGCTGTGTGGAGGGTACATGGTACTATCTGTTCTGTCTTTACAACTCTTCCGTAAATCTTAACGTTTATTTATTTCCTTAAATGTGGTAGAGAAAAGGAGAAAGTATTATTTAAAAAATTGCTACCTAAATGCAATGGGGTAGTCTGGATTGGATCCTGGGATAGCAAAAGGACACTCATGGGAAAACTGGAATAAAGTTTAGAGTTTGGTAAGAGTTTTGTCCCACTGTTGATATCTTAATTTTGACAAATGTTCCATGGTCATGTAAGATGTTAAAATTAGGGGAAGCTGGATGAAAAATACATGGAACTCTATGTATCATTTTAGCAACTTGTCTGAAATAAACTATTCAGGTTATTCACTATAAAATTATTCTAAAATAATAACTTTATTTTTATTAAAAAACCCAAAGCAGTAAAAATTAAGTGGGGACTTCCCCAGGGGTGCAGTGGTTAATAATCTGCCTGCCGATGCAGGGGACATGATCCCTGGTCCAGGAAAGTCCCATATCTATGGAGCAACTAAAGCCTGTGCACCACAACTACTGAGCCTGAACTCTAGAGCCTGCGAGCCACAGCTACTGAAGCCCGCGCGCCCTAGAGCCCTTGTGCCACAACTACTGAAGCCCACATGCTCTAGGGCCCACGTGCCACAACTGCTGAGCCCGTGTGCTGAAACTACTGAAGCCCACGTGTCTAGAACCTGTGCTCCGCAACAAGAGAAGCCAGCGCAATGAGAAGCCCACGCACCGCAATGAAGAGTAGCCCCTGCTTGCTGCAACTAGAGAAAGCCCACATGCAGGAACAAAGACCCAGTGCAGCCAAAAATAAATAAATAAATAAAAATTAAGTGAAATAAATATTCTATATACCATATTTATAATTGTAATGAAATAAATACAATTTTATTAAAAAAAGTTCATACAGGAAAGGTATATTTGAAAGTAAAGTTACAAAAACTCTTCTGCTACAGAGAGAACTGAGGGAAAATACACATATTATAACTTGCCTGAACAAGTTTTAGTTTTAAAGCATTTGTTTCATTTTTAGATAAAGATGTGTTTTTATTACTTCAATCTGAGAGTGACCAGAGATTCTGCTAAGTTAAGAGAGAGGGACTGAGTGCATGGTAAATCAATGTTACCTCTCGCTGCACTAGCATAAGAATATACAGTACTTATAAACTAGACTATCTTTAATTCTGATTGTTACCCTACATGACCTCATGTTTTTATTTTTAAAACTTTCCTATTATCCCAAGTAGTTTTCTGGCACTAGCCTGTTACTTCTACTTTGGGATTAAACATATCCTAAGGAGATCTGTCAGAACCCAGTGTTTTAACTCTACAAGCTTATTTTATCTAAAAGCTCATTGTGCCCTGATCTCTAAATGATTGTTCTCAACTTCATCTTTGGGGCATGTAGAATGTGCTTTTTACGTGACTAATGCACACAATCCTCCTGAAATGGAATGGCGGTGGGAATCCATTAAAATATGCTCCTCTCTTAATACTGTACATGAACTCCACCTGCTTTAAATATTTAGTCAGTCATATAGCTATATTTTGCAATATTAATTTTTATGAGTTCATAATTAAATATTAACGGCAACAGCATGAGAGAAGAAGCCCATGTCCACAATTTCAGAAGAGATGGGTATTCTTGGAGGAGATGAAAAGGTACAATTCTGAGCATGTGCAGCTACATTGAGCATAGGATTTCAAAGAGTGATTCTATGTGGAATTAATTTTATCAATGCTGTAGTTACGGGAAACATCATATTTTACTTCTGTACTATTGACTATGAGAACTGGGTACCCCAAAAGTCCTTCAAATTTTTTACTGAAGATTAGAAGCATATACGAGAATAGTATCAGATTTATTGGGCAACAAAATACAAAAAGTTGTGTACTCTAAACAATTCAAAATTTATTTCATCCATGGGAATATTTAGTTTATTGCGAATTTTCCATTAAGCTAGTTTAGACTGAACTTTGTGTTATGGCCTAGTCAAAATTTAGGCAAGGCACAGATGAACTAGTAAGACTATATAAGCATGTTGTTGAAAGTCAAATAATGTGTTGCAGTTTTCAGTGATGTTCTGAAGAAGGAAATAACTTCCTTATTGGACACCAAAGAATGTACAAAGTTCAGAATCAGTCTTGAGGTTCCATGTTGAAACAGAATAACAGTTTATCTCAAAGAGAGTGAAGTTGTTGTTTAGTGAATAGTTACTCTACCATGAGGAACAGTGTATACACCATTTCTCTCATAACTTGACATTTCCAGAAAATTCGCTATGTAACATCTATGGATGGCTCAGTATTATGTCAGAGACCACTTAGCCTCTCTCCCCTTTTATAGACAAATAATTGTGTCTATAACAATTAATATCAATACAAATGGGGCACTTTTATAGAGCGTTTACTATTTTACAGTAAATTTTCTGATATTACATATTTTAATTCATTCAGTCCTTAAAATGACCCTATGAGGCAGGTATTGTTATTTCTTTCTTTGTGTAAATGAGGAAAAGAAAACACCAAGAGGTTAGTCATTTTCCAAGTTTGCTAGCTTGGAGAGGCCCTGGGCCAGGATACAAACACAGACAGGTGGGGTCCTAGGCTGGAGTTCATACCCCTGCAATATGCTGCCTCTCTGCACATCACTGCCTGCGCCCAGAAATGTAGAATGACTTGCCCAAGGTCAAATAGCTGTTTTAAAGTTAAGCGAAGACAGGCAAAGTTACTCTCTATGCCCCACACCTGTTTGTATTGTGTCTAAGCTCAGCTAAATAATTCCCACCCCGAATTCTGAAAGCCCTACGAGTAATAAATAATTGAACATTTCTCAACCCAATCTCCAGTGTTTACTTGCATACTCATTGGACTTTTTGTCCATAATTTTCTGCTTATATTATTTCTTTTGAAAGTTCTGTTTCCTCACGTGACATTGGCTTATCCCCAAGGATATTGGAGCGATACAGAAAGGAATTTGTCTTAACTTCTCCCATGAATCCCCTGTACCTGCTCCTTCTCACTTTATCATCCCTTTTTGTGGCTTTATAGATGGAGCTTTGGCAGTTCTTCTGTGTCCTGTGGATCAAATTATTATTTTGAGAAGATTTCCAAAGTATCTTTTAAGAAAAGACAACATTTTATAAGTCTCATATCTATTCAAAAAATCCACTTCCACTTTAATCACTCCCTATAATAATTTTAATGACCATACATCAGCCAAGCTACAGGAGAGTTATTAAAACAGTGCCATGAATAATCCCCGAAGTCCTTTTTACTTCCTGAGAGCTAGTGATGGCAGCAGATAATAATAATTGAACACATCTCCCAGTATTAGCTGGCTCACTAAGAAGCCTTCCCGTTTGGCATGTAATCACTTCTTCAATCACACTTGGGAGAAAACCACACAGAGCTGGCTCAGTGTCACCCCATCTCATTATACTTCGAAAATGGCAGTAGGTCAAATTTGTAAGGAAGATAACAGGTGAGTAATTCTCCCTGTGTTGTCAATCCTACTGAATAAATACCCGTTCGAGTTTGAAGTCATGATTAGGTGAAATCAAACCTAATAGATGCCATCCTACTTCCACTGGGGTGTTTTAATTTCTGCATCTAAAAATAGTAGATTTATCAGTGACATGATTGTTCTTCAGGTTTTTACATGAAAATCTAAGCAATGCAAGCTGTAGATTTTCTTCAGATTAATTTCTGTTCCACAACACCTTCTGTAATGTAAAAGGATTATATAACTCATACAACCTTGGTTAAGATTTCTGCCTTTTGTTTGAAAACTAACTTCTCTTGAGAGTTAGTTTGAGAGAGAGTTTGTTTGAAAACTAACTATCTCTTGAGAATTCAGATTATTTTCAAGCAATGATGTAAAATGGGATAGTGGATTTAATGTTATTACAATGGAAAAAAAGGGAAAATGGAAAGACAGTAACACACGGAGAATGCAGCATCAGTGAAGCCCCCGGATTTGTGCATCACTTTGGCTGGGATGCTCAAATGATGTATCCTATTAAAAAGTTTGGACACAACATTCTTAATTTTTTTCTTAGTAGAGACTTTTGCTACCCAAGTCCCATGAAAAAGATGTGCTGAGTGAACCCTGGTCTGAGAAAGTCCTGGAGCTGACTCTTCTCTCTTGCTCCACTTCTAGTGTCAAATTACTTTGAGCAAATTACTTTGGGCAAAGAGCATGCAGCAATTACTTTGGGAGGTCAGCTCAGATCCTCCGGGCCCTGCTTTGCTATTTGCGGACACTATCCATCCTCTGTGTGCTGCAGCTTCTGGTAGAACATCACCTGCTCCCCTGGAGCTGCTTTGTCTGCAGAGCACAGGGAGTGTCTGCAAGCTCATCTCCTTGGGACAGCCTGCAGCCAGTGGCTGGTTAGAACCATGAAAGCCCAGATCTTTTGCCTTCGTTGAGATACCTTCTGAGACATAGTTTATATCTAGAGTATCCTGCAAGATCAGACAAAAGCCATTCTCTCTGGGGACTTTGTCTCAAATTGCACGTGAGCCTGGATTCCTTCCCTCTTCTGCCCTTCTTCTCTACTCTCTTCCTGGTTTCTCCTGGATCTCTGCTCCGGAGAACCTGGCCCACAACACAGATTATTCCTTAGTATTGCAGTTCCCTCTGTCAGGACCATGACTAGAGCAATGCTTCCTTTAGGATTCCCTCACCCCTGAAAGTAATGATTGCTGTTTAAAATATGGTCCTCTGGAAAAATCAGACACACAAAGGCTAGTATCAAAATTGGGAAAGGATTCCCAGGGACTCACATTGTTGAGCTACAAACGAACCTAGGAATCATCTGTCCCAACTCTCCCAACTTGGGAGCAAGGCTGCTGATGTCCAAACAGTGACTTGGTCAAGACATGGCACAATCTTGAGACTCGGACCTCAATCTTCTGAATCTACTTTTTCTCTCTCTAGTCCACATTGCTCCCTGAACAAGCAGTATATCTCGTTCTCATAGTCCAAAACTCACAGTCACAAGGGTAGTTTCAGATGAGAATCTTCTGTGCTGAAATTTGTATTTCATTACAGGGCTGAGTGGAGAAATGCAGAGTGTTTCAGCTTTGCTGGACAAACTCAGGCACTAGGGGAGCCTGGAAGCCAGTAAGGTGGAGACGAAAAGTAACTTCGATCTCTATTACAACTGAGTTGGATGCTCCGTTTTATTAGGGTCACTAGCATTTTTCACTAGCTGTGTGGTTTACTCTTAATACGAAGGATAGGACTTCCCTGGTGGTGCAGTGGTTAAGAATCCGCCTGCCAATGCAGGGGACATGGATTCGATCCCTGGTCTGGGAAGATCACACATGCCGTGGAGCAACTAAGCCCATGCACTACAACTACTGAGCCTGTGCTCTAGAGCCCACGAGCCACAACTACTGAGCCTATGAGCCACAACTACTGAAGCCTATGCACCTAGAGCCCATGCTCCGCAACAAGAGAAGCCACTGCAGTGAGAAGCCTGTGCACCACAATGAAGAGTAGCCCTTGTCGTCACAACTAGAGAAAGCCTGTGCACAGCAACGAAGACCCAAGGCAGCCAGAAATAATAAATAAATAAATAAATTTTTAAAAAGGCTATATGTGTACCTATACAAATATATTATGTATTATAAATTTATATATATTAAATTCTGAAAACCATAAGTTATTTATTAACATCAAAATATGTATGTATAAATATACATAAAATATATAAATATATATAATTGATTTTATTTTAGTGCTGAGAAGTAACCTCTGATTTTCAGAATTTAGTAAATTTCTTATATTGTAGCAAATTATTTAAATGTCTACTTTAGACAAGGGAACATCCCAGTTTTCATTTTTTGTGTTCATTCATGCGGCAGTGATTCAGGGCAGGGTTGGCACATTAGTTTTCTTCCACGAGACAAGTTTGAAGACTTGCTCATTCCTGCTTGCCCCTTGCTCCCCATACATTAACCTCTGTAGGCAAGCCTCATTTTAGAAAGACTTGTGATTATAAAACCATGATTCAGTAGCTAAGTGGTAATTTCTTTCAATGCAATTGGTAGACTAAAATCTTGACCCAGAATGATTTTCCCAGTTGGCATTCACTCTGCACATGGTCCCCAGGACAGCACAGATTCAGCTATTGCAGAAACAATGTACTTTCCTCATCACATTTAAACCATGTCTCATTTATTGCCAGCTGATTGATGAAATAACCCTAATGATGCTCCATCACTTTTATATTTCTGCCAGTTTCCTGAAATTCAGTTGAAATTGGTGTGAGCCTTTCTACTGGAAGTGGTAGCTGTTTATAAGATATAGACAATGCCTATGGAAAGTCACATAAATCAGTCTTTTGATGCACATGTTTTATTCTTACTGTTAAAGGCATCTTGATGATATAAGGGCATAAAGGTTGAAAGAGAATAGTGGAATCAGATTTCTAACTCTCACAGGGACATTTGGCTCTGTATAATCTACATATGATCAAGGTTACCTAATTGTTTAGAGGCAGATTAAGGATATGACTCACAGAAGCGATCTTATAAGCATCATATTTTTTCTCAAGCAGTTTACAGTCCTCTGTGGAAGATTTCAAGAATGCTATCTGGTGGTAGTCTGAGCTCAGTTTATATATACTTTTTCCAGTGTGTCGTAGATAATATGTACTACAAAAGGTTACTTAAAACAAGAATTCTTGCATTCTTCATTTGTACAAGTTATACTCGTGAATTTTGCTTCCCTATATAAAAGCAAAGATTGAAAAAAGATATAGCCAGACAATGGAATATTATTCAGCACTAAAAAGAAATGAGCCATCAAGCCATGAAAAGACATAAAGGAAGCTTAAATGCATATTACTAAGTAAAAGAAGCCAATCTGAAAAGGCTATGTCGTGTAAGATTCCAACTTTATGACACTCTGGAAAAGGCAAAATTATGGCAACAGTAAAAAGATCAGTGGTTGCCAGGGGCTAGGAGTAGGGAGGGATGAATAGGTACAACATAGGGGATTTTTAGGGCAGTGAAACTACTCTGTATGATAATATAATGGTGGATACATGTCATTATACATTTGTGCAAACCCATAGAATGTACAACACCAAGCGTGAACCCTGATGTAAACCATAGACTCCAGTGATAATGATGAGTCAGTGTAGGTTCATCAGTTGTAACAAATGTAACTTAGAAAAAGTCATCGCCCATAGCATACACTCCATAAATATCTTTTGAATAGATGAATGCTCAAGACATATTTGCTGAATGAATGAGTGAGCATAACAAAGGAACGAAGTGCTTACTTCCGTTTTCTCCAGTGATTCTGTTCTTTAAGGACCGTGGTTTCTCATTCTGTACATCTCACATCTCAACTACACATTGACCTCATTGACTGAGCTAGTCATGTGGATCTGCTGTGATCTGTTATTACCTCCAGTTACCTTTCCCCCTCTGACATGGATAGTAATACCTCCCACATCACCATATTGTTCACCTTAGCCAGGAAGCACCCCCATCTAATGAAACAGGTAGTCAAGTTGCTTCTTTGGTAGAATAAGAGGTTCAAGGGTATTCACAAGCGCAAGATACTCTTCTTTTCTGTAAAAAGAAACTAACAGAAAAATTAAAGTTCCTCCCCCTCTCCAAGGGTCTTAGCTCCATGGGTGAAACACACTGCATGTGTAGAAAGCCTTGCAAACATTTTGCCTGTGATCACGGAGTGCATGGCTGTGATGGTTTTTGTTGGCATTTCTGAACTGAGATGCAGTTTGACATTTGTGGCCAAGGAACTACATTGTCCATCATAGTGTATATGCTCGTCCACCAAAATGAAGAGGTACATAAAGCCTTCTAGTTGGCATTTGAAGGAAAAGTAGTCCAATGGCTAGAGAAAAATCCAGAAATAAGAGGTTCTGGCTTTAGTTCCTGATTCCCCAGCAGTTCATCCCAATATCAGTTTTGGATTCAATGAGACCAGGTTGACTCCATGGACTTGGGTGCATGAATCCTAGTTGTTCTACTTTCTTCTTGCATGCATGGTCACAGACACGTTTCTTAATGCCCCCAAGCCTCAGTTTCTTCATCTGTTAAATAGGGACATATTGTTCATAGTACCCCATTTCAAAGTACCAAATTATTTTTCAGTTACCTATTGCAACACACAGGCCTTCTCACATCTTGATGGCTTAAAATGGTCATTTACTGTTACCACACATGGTTCCTTGGGTTGACTGGGATTAGCTGGGTGGCTTTTATCTGGGGCTCTCATGGTTGCAGTCAGACAGTTGCTGGGGCAAGAGGACTCTGAAGGCTTAACTGGTCATACATCCAAGACAGTTGCATGTACTCCTCTCTGGCAAGTGATCTGACTTGTCAGCCAAAGGTCAGCTTCTCAGGATGGCCTGGCCTTCTCACTTGGTGACCCCTGGCTTCCAGGGTGATCCTAAGACCAAGCTTTCTAGGAGGCAGAAGGCAGAAGATTCCAGGCAAGTTAAGTGTGGAGTTGCTTCTACTGTGTTCTCACCATCAGACCAGGTTAGGACTCACCCAGATGAAAGGAGATAAAGAAATGAACTCCTCCTCTTGATGGGGTATGGAAAGAGCGTTTCGACTGGGAAAATCATTTCTTTGTTTTTGGAAAATATAGTCTGTCATGGGGGGAAATGCCAAAGGGTTGTTGGGAGGGTTTTGTAGCCAGCACCGGGGCTTAGTGAGTACTCAGTAGTTATTGGCTGTGACTGTTGTTACTGCCTGTTTTTGCCCCTTCTTGGAACTGAGAATAAATGCATACTATGTTGTAATGTATAGTGTTTGCATTGCTCTGGGAGCCTAGAAGAAAGGCAGCAACTGGCTGTGCTAGATGCCTTCACCCACCCTCTGGACAACATTTCCAGAACAGAGCCCTTTGCCTCTAAACCCAACTCACATAGGCTTTTTGTAAATTCAGATAATATTTGTTGAGCAATGAATAAAGGAATCATAAAGCTGACATTCTAGTTGCAGAAACAGATTGTACGTACATAAACACAGATAATCTCTGATAATGAAAATTGCTATAAAAAAATACAAAAAAGAATTGGAAATTGAGCCACTTGGTGTTCAATACAGACCTATCTGAGAATGCAGCCTTTGAGATCAGATCAAGGTGACCTGATGCCAAGAAAAAGAAGCCAAGTGTGAGAGCTGAGGAAAAATTCCAGGTGTGAGATCTCGGAAGAGACTCCAGAAGGGGAAACAATAGCCAGTTAAAAAGGATCTAAGACAGAATGGCCTCAGAAACAAAGACGTTCACTGTGGTGTGGAAACCACAGAATATCCTCCAATAGGGGACAAAAATAAATGTCCATTCATTGCAATGGAATGCTCTGCAGTTACCAAAAAAGAACAAGGAAGATGTGCCTACATAGAAAAACTCAAAAAGTCATAGTAGTGTATCTGGGATGAAGGAATCAAGTAAAAAGAAAATCACAAAGGATTAATCTCCAAAATATACAGAGAGCTCATGCAGCTCAATATCAAAAACACAAACAACCCAATCAAAAAAATGGGCGGAAGACCTAAATAGACACTTCTCCAAAGAAGACATACAGATGGCCAAAAAACATATGAAAAGATACTCAACATCACTAATTATTAGAGAAATGCAAATCAAAACTACAATGAGATATCACCTCACACTGGTCAGAATGACCGTCATCACAAAATCTACAAACAATAAATGCTGGTTGTGGAGAAAAGGGAACCCTCCTGCACTGTTGGTGGGAATGTAAACTGATACAGCCACTACAGAGAACAGTATGGAGGTTCCTTAAAAAACTAAAAATAGAACTACCATGTGACTCAGCAATCCCACTACTGGTCATATCCCCAGAGAAAACCATAATTCAAAAAGACACATGCACCCCCAGTGTTCATTGCAGCACTATTTACAATAGCCAGGACATGGAAACAAATGTCCATCAACAGAGGAATGGATAAAGAAGATTTGGTACATATATATATATATATACAACGGAATATTACTCAGCCATAAAAAATGAACATAATTGGGTCATTTGTAGAGACGTGGATGGACCTAGAGACTCTCATACAGAGTGAAGTAAGTCAGAAAGAGAAAAACAAATATTGTATGTTAATGCATATATGTGGAATCTGAAATAATTGGTATAGACGATCTTATTTACAAAGCAGAAATAGAGACGCAGACGTAAAGAACAAACATGGATACCAAGGAGAAAGGGGGTTGGGATGAATTGGGAGATTGGGATTGACATATATACACTATTAATATTATGTATAAAATAGATAACTAATGAGAACCTACTAGCACAGGAAACTCTACTCAATGCTCTGTGGTGACCTAAATGGGAAGGAAATCCAAAAAAAGAGAGTATATATGTATATGGATAGCTGATTCACTTTGCTGTACAGTAGAAACTAACACAACATTGTAAAGCAACTATACTCCAATAAAAAGTTTTAAAAAATCACACACATACAATCTGTACTCAAGAATATGCTTTTTATTTCCTGTATTTATTATTAAAATAAAATTGACCTCAGATTATCAGGTAAAATTGGTGATTCAGTGAGTTGCCCCCCTGTTTTTTTCTAAATTTGTTTTCTCATACTTCTGACCCTCTGCTGAGTGAGAAAGTAATTGCCGTCTCGTGTGAGAAGGCAAGTGTACTAAGACACGGAGTGTTCAGCAGGCTGGTCATTGGCCTAGTCAGATCTTCCATATTAGCTATGCTTTCATTTACCTTGGGAATTAATTTAAATCAAATATGCAATCATTGGTGAGATTATTTTCAGCAAGGTATGCAACTGAGTAGTATGCTACTCTGTTTTAGCTAATCATAAGCCTAGCTCCAGATAAGGCAAAGAAGAAAAAAAAAAAACCCTAACATTGGAGAGATGCGATTTAAAGTGTACTATATTACAAAGCATGGCAAATCAGAGTGAATGCTTTCTGTACCAAAATATATTATATAATTACATGGTTAGCTAAATGTGGAACCGATGGTGTACAGAAATGTTTAGCTGAAAAACATAAAGGTGGATCCAAAATACATAAGATAGAAGGTAAACTCACTTTTATATAATTATGAAACCTTTATCATTATGCTTTCCTCTTAGATTATCCATGAACAGTGCTAATTTTATTTTTTTAATGGAAAAGGGTCATGGTGAAGAATGTAATTGTTTTCCACCCTGTCTCTTTTGTTGCAAATTCTATGTATCAGCTAAGAATTCTTCCCAGGTTCCTGGAAAAGTAATCCAGCCATTGCAATAGAACACTAGATAACATTACGTTCTGTAGGATAAGATGACAAGGCAGAAATGATGTTTGGTGTATTTAATGACTAAGTATTATAAAATGACTACAATAACTTGGAAAAAATGAAAATGTTCAAAGAGGAAATTCCAAATAATCAGTATAGCAAAGCCCAGATATAAATGCTATCAGAGTTAGTGTACTTCAATTGTTATAAGACATCGGATCATTCCGTTTTACAAATACTTTTTAATTAGTGAATTGGAATGAGTTTTTCTGAGCTCACAAAATTGGCTTCCACAGCTTTTTTTTTACACAAACTAAAATGTTTTCCCTTTTTAGTTTGTGCCATAATTCACTCAGCTTTTCCCCTTCTTTGGGATTTATAGGCGACTGTTTTAAATAAAATCGGTGAGAGGGCAATATTTGGATAGTAACCAATGCATTTATGTTAATCATTGTAGTTTTGTTGGTTCTGTTGCCTCGACCCTACTTAAGTCTATGGATGTAGGAAGGGAAGACACAGCAGAACAAACAAAGCAGGAAGGATCATGTTAATCTTTTGAGTTTCAGAGTTGAATTTGAAATTCCCAGGAGAGATAATAGATGGAAAGAAAAGGACTTGATTCTTAAATTTTCAGAATCCTGAGTTTTAATTCTCAATGTCAAAGCTTTGTCATAAACAAATAAAAATGGGTCAGGCTGGGCTTCCCTGGTGGCGCAGTGGTTGAGAGTCTGCCTGCCGATGCAGGGGACACGGGTTCATGCCCTGGTCCGGGAAGATCCCACATGCCGCGGATCGGCTGGGCCGGTGAGCCATGGCCGCTGGGCCTGCGCGTCCAGAGCCTGTGCTCCGCAACGGGAGAGGCCACAACAGTGAGAGGCCCGCGTACCGCAAAAAAAATAAAAAAGGGTCAGGCTTCCCTGGTACCACAGTAGTTAAGAATCCAGCTGCCAATGCAGGGGGGACACGGGTCCGGAAAGATCCCACATGCTGTGGAGCAACTAAGCCTGTGCTCCATGACTACTGAGCCTGCACTCTGGAGCCCCACCACAACTACTGAGCCTGCGTGCCACAACTCCTGAAGCCCGAGCACCTAGAGCCCGTGCTCCGCAACAAGAGAAGCCACCACAATGAGAAGCCTGTGCACCGCCACGAAGAGTAACCCCTGCTCGCCGCAACTAGAGAAAGCCCAAGTGCAGCAACAAAGACCCAAAGCAGCCAAAAATAAATAAATAAAATAATTTTAAAAATGGGCCAAATGTGTAATAATGCTAACCATCAAATTTTCCACCCAGGGATTGAATAAAGTAATTAGGAGCTGGTTAGAGACATTTCAGAGGGAAAAGTAGTACAGCTGAGAAAAAGTGAAGTGGGGTGGTAATTCCAAACTATGTTAACCACAAATTGATTTTGGCATTTCTGAATTAATTAAGATTAAAATACACAAGAATAGGATAAATGGAAGTTAAGATGCCTGTTTCATTCATGATAAAATATCATGCTTTGCCCCCTTGAGATTGTAGCTTGTAAGATTCATACACATTTAAAAATCATAGCACATATCTATAATTATTGTATTTTAACACATTCTTAGAAGAACTTAAGGTTCAAATGTCAGATGGAGAGGATTGATATTTAAACATGAACCAATGTCTTGGCAACAACACAATTAAGATGCTTTGGGAGTAAGATGTGTGGTGTGTTTAAAACATGTAAAAATGCTTTAAACGGTCACCAAATTATTTGTTTTTGTGGTTGTTTGTTGTTATAATTGTTGTGTCATCCCATTTGAGTGCTTGTCTTTATGGAGAGAAAAGAAGTAGAAGCACAGTGGTTCTTCAGGAGATGGACACCTAAGATTGAGTAGGTGGTGACAGCCTGGAAGAGGGTGGGCGTGGGGACCAAGAAAAGATCTCTGTGGACTCCAGGAAGTAAGAAAGATGCATGGGGGAGATAGGCAGGGTCTGAGAGGGGATGCTTTTTCTAAGACACTGAGTGAAATACACTCAGATACAGAAGTGTTTTCATGTTTTTTAAGCTTGTTTTTGTACGCATGGAAGAGCCTGTTTCTCCCTGTCTGACTATATGTGTGTGTGCACACATGTATGCGTATTAATGTGTGTGTGCACACATGTATGCATCATATTAATTCCACTTTACACACACGGAGAGTCCTTGTTATAGAGTTTATATTCTTACTGCTTATTTTTTTTATTGTCCATCAGAGACTAGATTTCTCTTGTTGATTTTTAAGCCTGTCCTCAAACCAGTGATTTGGCAAATAATAGGCAGCCATTAAATATTATAAATAGATAAATGACTAAATAATTATATATGCAATTAATATGTCTTTTTCTTTAACATCTTTATTGGAGTATAATTGCTTTACAATGGTGTGTTAGTTTCTGTTTTATAACAAAGTGAATCAGTTATACATATGTATATATATATATATATATATATATATCTCCCCATATCTCTTCCCTCTTGAATCTCCCTCCCTCCCACCCCTCTAGGTGGTCACAAAGCACCAAGCTGATCTCCCTGTGCCATGCGGCTGCTTCCCACTAGCTATCTATTTTACGTTTGGTAGTGTATATATGTTCATGCCACTCTCTCACTTTGTCACAGCTTACCCTTCCCCCTCCCCATATCGTCAAGTCCATTCTCTAGTAGGTCTGTGTCTTTATTCCTATCTTACCCCTAGGTTCTTCATGACCTTTTTTTTTTTTTCTTAGATTCCATATATATGTGTTAGCATATGGTATTTGTCTTTCTCTTTCTGACTTACTTCACTCTGTATGACAGACTCTAGGTCCATCCACCTCACTACAAATAACTCAATTTCGTTTCTTTTTATGGCTGAGTAATATTCCATGGTATATAGGTGCCATATCTTCTTTATCCATTCTTCTGATGATGGACACTTAGGTTGCATCCATCTCCTGGCTATTGTAGATAGAGCTTCAATGAACATTTTGGTACATGACTCTTTTCGAATTATGGTTTTCTCAGGGTATATGCCCAGTAGTGGGATTCCTGGGTCATATGGTAGTTCTATTTTTAGTTTTTTAAGGAACCTCCATACTGTTCTCCATAGTGGGTGTATCAATTTACATTCCCACCAGCAGTGCAAGAGTGTTCCCTTTTCTCCACACCCTCTCCAGCATTTATTGTTTCTAGATTTTTTGATGGTGGCCATTCTGACTGGTGTGAGATGATATCTCATTGTAGTTTTGATTTGTATTTCTCTAATGATTAATGATGTTGAGCATTCTTTCATGTGTTTGTTGGCAATCTGTATATCTTCTTTGGAGAAATGTCTATTTAGGTCTTCAGCCCATTTTTGGATTGGGTTGTTTGTTTTTTTGTTATTGAGCTGCATGAGCTGCTTATAAATTTTGGAGATTAACCCTTTGTCAGTTGCTTCATTTGCAAATATTTTCTCCCATTCTGAGGGTTGTCTTTTGGTCTTGTTAATGGTTTCCTTTGTTGTGCCAAAGCTTTGAAGTTTCATTAGGTCCCATTTGTTTATTTTTGTTTTTATTTCCATTTCTCTAGGAGGTGGGTCACAAAGGATCTTGTTGTGATTTATGTCAAAGAGTGTTCTTCCTATGTTTTCCTATAAGAGTTTTAGTGTCTGGCCTTACATTTAGGTCTTTAATCCATTTTCAGTTGATTTTTGTGTATGCTGTTAGGGAGTGTTCTAATTTGATTCTTTTACATGCAGCTGTCTAGTTTTCCCAGCACCACTTATTGAAGAGGCTGTCTTTTCTCCACTGTATATTCTTGCCTCCTTTATCAAAGACAAGGTGACCATATGTGCATGGGTTTATCTCTGGGCTTTCTATCCTGTTCCATTGATCTATATTTCTGTTTTTGCATCAGTATATTAAAGTGTTTTATGTTTTTGTGGTCCAAGTGACCACATGTCATTTGATTACTTGTATATTAGTAAATTAAATTTTAGAATAAAAATTATTGAGTGACTTGCTAATGATGCAGTTCAGATGTCATTATTTTGGATATTTCTAAGTATGTGTTTATACTAAAATCAAACCGGGTTTGACATGCTCACTTCCTCAAGTTTCTTCTCACATAAGGGAACTGAATTCAGCAATCAGTTTATCGCTTTATTAAGCCATGATATGGGGAGGTATCAGGTTCAACTTCTCAGTAATGCTTCAGTGCTCCGTGGTGCTCTCAGCCTTTTTGTAAATATGAATGCAGAGTCAAAGAGAAGTAAGCCTGCAGTGGAATTTGCTCTCTAGCAAACAGTTCAATATCCCACCACTTACCCAACAGTGAGAAAAGTATCTGAACTATGTAGAAATCATTTTAATAGGCCCCTCCTCTTTCCTTCCCTCAGTGTGCTTCTAAATATTCTCTTTCTCTTTAAACATTTTCATCTTTGTGCCTTATGCCCTGTAATGCTTAATGTAGATTGTGGTTTAAAAGCATCAGCAGGATTTTTCTGGCAGATACGTAACAGGTGGAGCTATTCTTATAATCTGAAAATAAATTGGACTAAGCCTATTGGGTCATTTTTCTTTTAATCTGAGCCCCAGTGGATGAGATTAAAAGAAGCAGATTTGTTTATCACAAGCAGAGGACAGTTGCTATTACTGCTCATTTTAACTGGATTGGTCATTGTGCTCTTATAAGTCAGAAGGACACATTAATCCATAAATACTCCCCTCTCCACAGCCCTATTTTAAGCCTAGAAAGTCTGTGTAATTGTGAATTTTTTTTTCCATTTAGAATAACAAGGTCATTAATAAAAATGAGCATGATCCTTTGGTGCAGGAGGGTGATTGACATATCAGCTGTGAGAGGCTCTCCTGTTAGCTATTGTCCATCTTCCTGGCAAAGTCATGCACTCCTTCTCAGGTCAGATATTTTGGAGTACTGCTCAGCTAACACATCTGTGATGAATTGTTTGTAATATTGAAGTTTTTAATGTTGGAGTATACCTAATTCTTTGTATGGACATTTCCATGTGTGGAATTGAAACAGTGATGCTGATAAAATACTGAAGTATTTTACTGTGAGGAGCCAATGCACACAGAATTACTTTTTCCCTGAAGTTACGGTTGAATTTGTTTGGAGCTAAAAGCTCATATTTAGATGGAATCTATAAAACTAAGTGGTCATCTGTTTGGGGTAAGGTACACAGAGTAAAGTGTACCTCACGTTAACTGACATTATTTTGAATGGCCATGTCGGGACAGAAAGATGCCCTTTGAGGATGATCACCTATGAAAACTACTTGCAGTGGGAAATAGACCCACTCTGTGATGGAAGATCCAGTGTCTGTGCTGTCTAAGTTCTTGAGTGTCAGAGACCCCTTAATGCTTTAAAGCATACTCTCTGCCCAGAAAACTCACATTTCTACTATCATTTCTACTTTGTGATAGAAGTTTGAAATCTAACAAGGGTTTGCTGGGCTGGACAGAGTAACCCATAAAGCTATTTGTCAAGAAAAAATCGAAATAGAGAGGAGACATGGGTTCTTGGTCTACTATTTGGGATTAACTAGATGTTCATGGGCTTCACTTATAGTCCTCAGTGTACTCGTCCACAAAAGGAGAAGCTTGTTCATTGTGGCAGACGGACTTTCAGATGGTCCTGATGAGCCCCTCCCTGATAGTCATGCCCTGGGGAACGGCCTCCCCTTAGTGAGACTTGACTTGCTTCCAGCCAATAGAATGTGTTAGAGGTGATGGGCTATCACTGCCGTGAATGGTTACATCAAATTCCAACTTCCCAGTTTCTAGCAAGTCTCTCTGTTGCCTCCTCAGCTTACATCCTTTGATAGAGTAACCAGTCATGTTGGAAAGGTCCACATGGTAAAGAATCACTGGATGACCTCTGGTCATGAGCCAGCTGGGGACTGAGGCCCTCAGTCGAACAGTCTGCGAGGAACTGAGTCCTGCCAACATCTGAAGTGCTGTAAACAGAACCATTCTGCTCAAGCCTTCAGATGAGACCTGGTCCCAGTCATTACTATTGCAGCTGATGAGAGACCTTGGAGCAAAGGGCCCAGCTCAGCCACGCCTAGATTTCTGACCCACAGAAGCTTATATAATAAATGTGTGTTGTCTTAAGCCACAAGTTTGTGGTAATTTATTACACAGCAATAGAGAACCGGCAGAATTATTTTGTATTTACAAGCTATTTCAGCCCTTTTCACTTTTAACAGTTCTTTATTTCTAAGGCAGAAGATCAAGAAACACAGAGTCTGGAGCTACAGAATTTGGGATTGAATCTCAACTCCCCCACTTGCTAGTTAGTCAGCCTTGGGCTTGTTACTCAATCTGTTTTTTGTCTTACTTTCCTCACCTTTGTAATGGTATAATATTTACCTTAGAGCATTACTGGGGTGATACATGAGTTAATGCATGTAAAATGCTTAGAACAGTGGTTGGCACAGTGAAATATTAACAGGAATGACCTGTAATCACTAGTATGCCTCAAGATATGGGGAAACCCTTCCTTAGGATATTAGACACAGACGAACGAGGAGGCACACTGTGAGAAGAGACTAGGGTGGCAGGCGGGGGCCACATTCCCTCACCTGCAGAAGCAGGTGGCTTTCTGAGTTGCCTATGCCTTTTGCCAGGGGATATTTACATGCAAAGATAGCTTTGGGTGCTGTGAGGAAATGCCCACTCTTAATGCTGCAGATTCTGATAGTTGGGAAATGCCCAGTTTCGCAGCTCCTGGATTCTACCTGGTGAAGAAACGTCTCCACACCGCCTGGGATTGCGGTGGTCGTTAGGGATCTTGATGGAAGTTGTTTTTGCTGACACCAAAGAGATTCCACAAGAAGAGGGAAGGTCACAGCACAGCCTTCAAATATGTGACAGGTGCCTCTTATGGCATCGAGGGAATGAGTAAAAGTAGGGATCCTCACACTTGTCTGTGATTTTAAAACCATACCACAGTGGAGTTTCCTGCCCCCCTCTTTTCTGATGAGTGGTCAGTCTGCCCACAAATGCAAGGGCACAATAACAGTATTTTTAGTTTTTGCATTTGCTTAGAAATAGATGTCTCATTTTATACTGACAGTATCCTTCTGTGGCAGATGGCCACTTTACCCTGCCTTTATTATCTTAACTTTAGTGACATGGTGATAGGTTCTGAGAGATCAACCACAGGAGGCGTAACTATTATGGTATGTAGAGAAGTTGGAGACTCAAACTGCTACAAAATTAACATTCTTCTTTTTAAAAAATACATTAACTTTTGTTTACCATCTGTAGATAGCAGAGGCTTAGAGATTTAAAACCTCGATATAAGTCCCACGTTTACCATTTACTAACTTAACTAGATGACCCAGGGAAAATTACTTAATAAATAAGGACTCTGTGTTCTCATCCGTGAAGTAGTGACTAAAAGACCTATTTTATTGAATGTTTAGGAGAATAACATGGAAATAACGTATATCACAGCTTTGAAAATTGTACCCAGTTTTACACGTACAGATTTTAAACATTTAAATGTTTTTAAAAATGTTAAATGATGTAGTTTTTAACTTAATATAGTTTAAAAAATTGAATTTTACTACAAATATAAGCTGTTTCATGCCAACATCATCTTTGTCTTTTCTACATTGTGCACTGATCTTTAGGGTAAAATTCTTTGAAGAGTTTTGGTACTTGCCTCCAGATGTCTAAGAATCTGTTTGTATTGTCTTGTACTGATGTATCCATCTTAGCCATTAGATCAATAGATATTGAATCCATGCTATGGAAGAAGATTTATGATTTCACAACCTCTCCTACCCCATAAACATACACACTTTAATTCTTTTTTTTTTTTTTTTTTTTTTTTGCGGTACGCTGGCCTCTCACTGCTGTGGCCTCTCCCCTTGCGGAGCACAGGCTCCAGACGCTCAGGCCTAGAGGCCATGGCTCACGGGCCCAGCCGCTCCGCGGCATGAGGGATCCTCCTGGACCGGGGCACGAACCCGCGTCCCCTGCATCGGCAGGTGGACTCCCAACCACTGTGCCACCAGGGAAGCCCTAATTCTTCTTTTCCCATATTCTTAAATTAGTTCTGTCTCAAGTTTAGTTGAAATAATTTTTGTATTTACGATAGTTTGACCATGCAAATGTCAAAAATAGCCATTCCGTGTGATGTATTGGTTATTTTTTCAGGCATATATTGATTGCTTTATTTTGGTTTTTTTTGTCTCATGTTTTATGTACTTATCACAGTTTTCAAAACTTTAGATGAATAAATTTACGGAAAAGGATTTTCAGTAAGATGAGAACGTTGGTAATCTGAGTTTTTTGTCTTGGAGATGCCCTCAAGCAACATCGGTTGCTCCCTGGTCCTGCCACATAGAACACCCCTCATCTTGGGAGCTTTTCACTGTCTCGTGTGGTATCCAACACTGACAGGATCCAGTGTCCTCCTTCTTACTGATTTACTCCCCCGATTTGTGATCCACATTTGCTTCCTAAGGAAAAATAAATGGGGCATAATTGATACCTTGTATGTATGAGAAACATCTTTCTTCAACGTAATTCCGTTTACTCATTTATTTATTTTTATTTTTTTTTACATTTTATTGGAGTATAATTGCTTTACAATGGTGTGTTAGTTTCTGCTTTATAACAAAGTGAATGAGTTATACATATACATATGTTCCCATATCTCTTCCCTCTTGCGTCTCCCTCCCTCCCACCCTTCCTATCCCACCCCTCCAGGCGTTCACAAAGCACCGAGCTAATCTCCCTGTGCTATGCAGCTGCTTCCCACTAGCTATCTACCTTACATTTGGTAGTGTATATATGTCCATGCCTCTCTCCCGCTTTGTCACAGCTTACCCTTCCCCCTCCCCATATCCTCAAGTCCATGCTCTAGTAGGTCTGTGTCTTTATTCCTGTCTTAGCCCTAGGTTCTTAATGACATTATTTTTTCTTAAGTTCCATATATATGTGTTAGCATATGGTATTTGTCTTTCTCTTTCTGACTTACATTACTCTGTATGACAGACTCTAAGTCTATCCACCTCATTACAAATAGCTCAATTTCGTTTCTTTTTATGGCTGAGTAATATTCCATGGTATATATGTGCCACATCTTCTTTATCCATTCATCCGATGATGGACACTTAGGTTGTTTCCATCTCCGGGCTATTGTAAATAGAGCTGCAATGAACATTTTGGTACATGACTCTTTTTGAATTATGGTTTTCTCAGGGTATATGCCCAGTAGTGGGATTGCTGGGTCATATGGTTGTTCTATTTGTAGTTTTTTAAGGAATCTCTGTACTGTTCTCCATAGTGGCTGTACCAATTCATATTCCCACCAGCAGTGCAAGAGGGTTCCCTTTTCTCCACACCCTCTCCAGCATTTATTGTTTCTAGATTTTTTGATGATGGTCATTCTGACCGGTATGAGATGATATCTCATTGTATTTTTGATTTGCATTTCTCTAATGATTGATGATGTTGAGCATTCTTTCATTTGTTTGTTGGCAGTCTGTGTATCTTCTTTGGAAAAATGTCAATTTAGGTCTTCTGCCCATTTTTGGATTGGGTTGTTTGCTTTTTTGTTATTGAGCTGCATGTAAATTTTGGAGATTAACCCTTTGTCAGTTGCTTCATTTGCAAATATTTTCTCCATTCTGAGGGTTGTCTTTTGTTCTTGTTTATGGTTTCCTTTGTTGTGCAAAAGCTTTGAAGTTTCATTAGGTCCCATTTGTTTATTTTTGTTTTTATTTCCATTTCTCTAGGAGGTGGGTCAAAAAGGATCTTGCTGTGATTTATGTCATAGAGTGCTCTACCTATGTTTTCCTCTAAGAGTTTGATAGTTTCCGGCCTTACATTTAGGTCTTTAATCCATTTTGAGCTTATTTTTGTGTATGGTGTTAGGGAGTGATCTAAACTCATACTTTTACATGTACCTGTCCAGTTTTCCCAGTACCACTTATTGAAGAGGCTGTCCTTTCTCCACTGTACATTCCTGCCTCCTTTATCAAAGATAAGGTGACCATATGTGCGTGGGTTTATCTCTGGGCTTTCTATCCTGTTCCATTGATCTGTCTTTCTGTTTTTGTGCCAGTACCATACTGTCTTGATTACTGTAGCTTTGTAGTATAGTCTGAAGTCAGCCTGATTCCTCCAGCTCTGTTTTTCATTCTCAAGATTGCTTTGGCTATTCGGGGTCTTTTGTGTTTCCATACAAATTGTGAAATATTTTGTTCTAGTTCTGTGAAAAATGCCAGTGGTAATGTGATAGGGATTGCATTGAATCTGTAGATTGCTTTGGGTAGTAGAGTCATTTTCACAATGTTGATTCTTCCAATCCAAGAACATGGTATATCTCTCCATCTATTTGTATCATCTTTAATTTCTTTCATCAGCGTCTTATAGTTTTCTGCATACAGGTCTTTTGTCTCCTTAGGTAGGCTTATTCCTAGATATTTTATTCTTTTTGTTGCAATGGTAAATGGGAGTGTTTTCCTGATTTCACTTTCAGATTTTTCATCATTTATGAGACACTGATGGAGCACTTATTTTATGCCAGGCCCTAATCAGATTACAGATATTAACTTCATGGTCTGTTTTTAGTTTGCTGAGTGTAAGAGTCTAGCTTAAGAGTAATGTGTCCTCCAAATTTTGAAGGCATTTCTGCATTTTCCTTCTAGACCAAACACTTGATAAGAAGTTGGATGTCATTCTTATTCAAATTATTTTGCATGTGAGCATGTGAACTTTTTTTTTCTTTCTCTCTCTGCTACCTTCATTCCTAGTGTTTGGATTTAATACTAATGTCCTCCATGTAAGTAATTTTAAATTGGTTCGTCTCAATAAATTTAATCTTAAAATCCATATATTCCCTTTTAAAATTATTTTTCCCTCATTTTGGTGATGACTCCCATGTCTTTCTTGTCTCTGTTTTTTCATTCTTCAACTATTATTGGTTAGATTTTCCAGAGTAATCGAATAGATCTTTAAAAAAATAGTTTTAACAATGGCTTGCTATTTCATTAATGTCTTGTTTTATGTTGGGAAGTTTCCCTTAACTTTGCCTTCCAAATCTTCTATTTATTTCATTAAATTCCTGCCAACACATTTTTAACCTCCTAGAGCTTTTGTTTGTTCTCCAAATGTTCTTTATCATAGAATCCTGCTTTAGTTTTGAGAATATCATAGGTTTGTGAAATGTTCTTCTGCAGTCTACACTAACTTTTTACTCTGAGTTTTGTAATTTTCTTTTGTTTATTTTGAGTTTTGTAATTTTCTTTTATTTATTTGGATCTCTGTCTTTCTGGTCGGAAACTTTCCTACACTGTCTGGTGATCCTTAACTGTTCATCTATACTAATAAGAGAAATGTGAAATTAGACAACAAAGTGCATTCTGGTTAATAGTTGAAATGTGTGCATTTCCTACTTTAGAATTTTAGAAGTTTCTTTGGATGCTAGAAATCCACACACTTTAAGAACACTGATTTTGTTGTCTGTTTAAGAATGAGGTGTACTTCATTGCCTTGGGTTTTGATTGAATGCATTGTGGGCAGGTAAATTGTGAGGGTGTCTCCACACAACATCAATACATTTGGCTAAAAATAGAAATCAACCATTCAGTTAGCTGTCACTTTACCCATCAGCATCAAATAATTATTTTTTAATGAAATATGTTTGTTTTAAGGAAATAATAACAAAAGCATACTTCTGGAAATTGATTTTCTAGCCTATTCAAATGGAAAAGGGAAGTGTGAGCAAATACAGGAAGAAGTATATGCTTCATATTCATAAATATTTAATTTTCAGCAAGTGCTGGGTTTTAAGTGCATGCCCAAACATTGTGCACACTACAGTTATTAAAGTATTTCATTTTCACAAAGGCTTACATAATATTCTAGTTTTACAGATGAGAAAATATGCTTATGGAAGATAAATAATTTTTGAGAATTCGTACATCCAGTTAAGTAGAAAAATAAAAATTTGAACACAAGTCTTTAAATTAATTTTTTAGGTCATCTGCCTCTCTACAGAAAACTCAATATAATTATTTATGATTCCAAATGTGCTTCAAACACTTTCCAAACCCTCATGGTCATCATTAGGAGCATAAACTATTATCATCATCATAATTATTATTTTATTATTAACCAATTACTAATAAATACTGTAAAATTAAATTCCTTTTATAAAGAAGGGAGATTTCATAAATTATATTTTCTTAAATTAAAATATTTATCTTTTTAGGAGACAGTTTACCAAATCTCCAATTTATGATTCTAAGAGTAAATACTTATTTTCAATGTTTTTTCTTACCTAAAATTGTAATTAATTTTGGGGATTGCAATCCAGCAGATAGTTACAGAAGAGTGAAGTCAGAAACTTATAGGCTGGAAATATCAAGTCAGTTGATTTTTTTATATCCTATTTTAGTTTCCATTTTAAAAAAGCATTCTCTTTTTATTATCAGTCAATGATTCCAACCAGTAAGCTATTCTCAAATGAAGGTTAGCTGTGTTTGGAGAAGCAGGCATCAAAATCAAATTTGGAGTCAACTGATGGTGAGTACCTTTTCTGAGACTGACAGTGTTTCCAGTGTGTTTGCTGGTAATTTTTAATGTACTGAAAAAAATAAGGAGTCTTACTAATGTTCCCCTGGTTTCATTAATAATAATACATTCATAGAAATGCTTCTTTTTAGTAAAAAAATCTATGAAAATTTTTTTGTATTTACCATCTCATGTTTTCAGTAGAGATCCATGGAAATAACCCTGAGAATTCTGATTACCTCAGTTGTACTCAAGTCTCTGCTTTGTCCCTCACCAGACATAGAAGCTGGAGAACTTGATCAAAATGTCTGAGTCTAATTTTTTAAGTAATACATCATGAAATTGTTATAGAAATCAAATGAGACATATTTAAATGATAATCCAATCAATGAAATGGCTATTTTTCTCAGTAATATTACAGTAGAAAATGTGGACAAGAGAGGCTCCAGAGCTCTCAAGAGTCCATTCATGGTAGAGATGTGTTCTCCAAAATTAATGTAGAAACACTGTAGTGTAGAAGCAGTTATTAAGCAAATTTGAGCGAGGAAAAAACTGTAAAATGATTATTCGTATTTTCTTAGTGCTTTTGAAAACATAATCTGTTTCACATATGTTGCTGTATACTCTTCACAAAACCCTTCATAAGATTATGGAAAGCTTATTTCTTATGTTTTTCTCCTGGATTTTACAGTCAGGAGGATCTGGGGGTTGAGTATCTTGCAGTGCATATGTGAATGAAATGTAATCAGAAGTTAATCACAATCTTCACGAACACACAGCAGGGCAGTGTGGAAAACAGGTGGGGTGATCCCTTTTTACCTCCATGGTGTACAGACTCCTGCTAAAATATTTGTGGCCTAGCAACCTGAAAGGAGTGAGGAAAATTTGACATAATTCTGAGATGTTGAAAAGATAAGGAATTCGTGTGTTTGGGGAAAGGCTGGATAACAATATTTACAATATCTGTGAGAGACAGTAATGGCACTGCCTGCACTTTACATGGAAGGAAACTTGGAACAAAACCAACTGCCTACCTGAAGCATGTTTGAGTGATGTTTACCTAGAGTTCACACATGTATCCATGAAAACAGAATAAGGAATATTGAAGATGAAAACCCAAAGTTATTGTTTCCTAATATAAAACTCATTCAGATTTCAGCTGCCATCTCTAAAGGAGAATTCTTACATCTTGAAGGAGAAACAAACAAAATACACTAATAGAGGACTCCACCAAAACTGTATCACAGAGATTTAGATTAACAATGAAGAATCACTAAAAAAAATTATCAAAATATAGAAAGTCATCTGCTGTAATACTGAAATACAAATGAAATATTATCACTCTGTGCTATCATATAGCAATTATGTTTTACTTTCATATCTTAAAAAGAGTTCATTTAAAGTGCCTCATAATCACCATAAAAAAGAGATAGAAGGTATGGAGTCTCAGAAGAAAGAAGAAGGAAGTTGTACAGGAAGAAGACAGTAGATGTTTAAAATGCCTGATTCAAACATTTACCTTGCTCCCTCTCCCCAAACCTACTAAAATGAAACTAAAGGAGTTTAAAATATGCAGAAGCCTATACGGATAAATGGAGTCGGATAGGAGGTAAGAGGTGTTCAAATCTGGACTTTAGAAAACAGGAGAGTGACAATTGACTTTGCACACACAGGGGAGCTGGCACCTAAACAAGCCTATTCGTGTTGCACAACTCTGAAAACTCCAGAAGTGGGTGGCCCAGGTGCCTCACAGAGTGAGGGTGAGATGATCTGAAAGCAGGAGGAGCAGTTACAGGTCTACAGGAGAAGAATTTAGAGCTCCAGACTCCCTCCTCCATCCTTATACAAGTGAGGAACAGCTCACTCACACCCTGGCAAGTGACTAGAAGTTCCCTCTCTGATGAGGTTTGACTCAAAGGACTGTGGACACCAGGCACAGCCCAGTGGAGGTTGAGTGAAGTCCACATTCTGAAAAGCCTACATGCTGTCTTTATAGATAGAGTAGGAGAGGACTGAGACCCCTTGTGGAGGTCTTTCAGAGGTTTAGGGGGTGTCCATAGACCATCCATTTCAGATAAACATGTAGTCTTTAAAGATCTTAAGGCATGCCTTACAGATCATCTGTGTTTACTATTAGGGAGTTGAAGAAAATCAGGTGTTTTCCACAGGAGCCCTTCAGTGAGCCCATGGTAGACAGGGCTGATCTTGAAGAGATTTGTGGGTGTGGTTTTGTATGATGGAGTGCATTACAAATCAATACCCAAGAAGTCCATATGGTTTTAAAAGAACTGAATCAAGTTGGACTGAAAGGGATAGATATGGTAAAAAGGAAATGACAAAAGAACTTTTGGGGTGCCAAGATTTTAATGCAGAAAGTAGGTTGAGAAAGTTGCTCATTTGCAAATATGGATTCTTCCTGTGCACAAGGAAGGATGGCTTACGGTAGACTCCAATAGTACAGAGAACAATTCTGTAATCAAGGGACTAACAGCATGGCCCAGGTGGGTTTCAGAGCTGCTGAGTCAGTGCTAGCTCTGTGCCTCCCATGTCCCTCCATTCTGGAAGGAAGTAACTATAGCAGTTATACTGCACCTGCCCGACCATTGGATTATGGCTGTGTGCAGAGTCTTCAGGGGAAGATAACTCAGACCCAAGGATCCTCATCTGCACCTGGATCTGATTTAGATGGTAAGCGTGTAGACTTGGAGCTGCTACCGAAGTCACTCACCTGTGTCCTAGGAGCAAGGGGGTGTAATTTCTAAGTGAGAAGAATGTAATCAATATGTGGCCACAGAACAAAGGTGGGAATTTAAAAGCATGCCTGAAAAATTTCAGACACTTGTTCCATCAAAAAATAGCTTTTAGGGCCCACATCTGCTCTTTGAATCTGGGTTACCCTTAGTTACTCACTGGTAACAAACAGAAGGCTGGAAAGACACTGAATACCTTATGAGGATAGGTTATCAAAGTGATGTGCCTTCTGCTTTGCTTCCTGGGACACTTTTTTGAATCCCTAAGCCACCATAAAAGAAGTATAACTACACCATGAAATATCACCTCACACTTGTTAGGATGGCTGTTATCAAAAAGACAAGAGACAACAAATGCTGGTGAGGATGTGGAGAAAAGAGAACCCTTGTGCACTGTTGATGGGAATGAAGATTGGTGCAGCCACTATGGAAAACAGTATGTTGTTCCTCAAAGAATTAAAAATAGAACTACCATGTGATCCAGCAATCCCACTACTGGGTATGTATCCAAAGGAAATAAAATCAGTATTTTGAAGAGAGATCTGCATTCCCATGTTCATTTCAACTTTATTCACAATAGCCAAGACATGGAAGTAACCTGTGTCCTTTGATGAATGAACAGATACAGAAAATGTGAGATTATATATATATATATATATATATATATATATACATACACACACACACACACATATACATGCGTGTGTGTGTATATATATATATATATATATATATATATATATATACACACTCATTCACAATGTGCTGTTATTCAGCCATAAACAAAGAAGGAAATCCTGCCATTTGCAACAACAGAGATGAACCTTAAGGGCATTAAGCGAAGTAAGGTAAGTCAGACAAATACTGTATAATCTCACTTACA
Organism: Leucopleurus acutus; assembly: GCF_964270905.1. NCBI lineage: Eukaryota > Metazoa > Chordata > Mammalia > Artiodactyla > Delphinidae > Leucopleurus > Leucopleurus acutus. The sequence continues at coordinate 175,297,887 of NC_139142.1, forward strand.
TGTGAAATCTAAAATACTGTACTCATAAAAACAAAGAGTAGAATTGTAGTTGCCAGGGACTGGGGGTGGGGGCATATGGGAAGATGTTGACCAAAGGGTAAGAACTTCCAGTTATAAGACTAATAAGTTCTGGGAATGTAATGTACAGTATGGTGACTGTAGTTAATAATGCTGTATGGTATATTTGAAATTTGCCAAGAGAGTAGTAGATCTTAAGTGTTCTCATCACACACTCAAAAAACGGTGACTATGTGAGGTGATGGATGTATTAACTAACTTGATTGTGGTGATCATTTCACGATGAATGCAGATATTAGAGCATGTTTTACACCTTTCAAAATGCACACTGTGCAACTAAATATATACAGTTTTTGTCACTCATAACCTTAATAAACCTGGAGGGAAAAAGAAGTATAACACTCTTGTGCTGCCACACGATGAGGCAACCTAGACCTCATGTCAATGCTTTGGTCAACAGTCCCTGCCCAGGAGCCAGGCACCTGTGTGATGCCATCTCCAGGTGATGACAGTCCCTAATCACGGAAACTTGCCAGCCTTTCAGGTCTTCCCCGCTGCGGCCCTGGAGAGCATGGCCCTGAGGGGAGCTCTCTCTACTTCCTGCCTCTAGTGTGTCTTCTAAGCAGAGTAATAGGTTACTGTTCTACTAAGTTTGGGATAATGTGTAACAATAATAGTAACTTGGGCACATCCAGAGAGCATGGGCCACAGTGGAGTCCAGCTTCTCTGTGGCAGCTCTGGAAGGTGGAAGCTCTGACCTCTTCACAATTTGGAGGGAGCATGTCTTCAACAAGAATTCCACATCCTGCCAAACCACCACGATGCATAAAGATAGAGATTTTCAGGCCTAAAATAGTTAACTTTCATATATAATTTCTCAGGATGTTTCACCAAACAAGGGAGTAACTAAAGATAGAGAAATATATGAGATCCAGGAAGCAGGAGATTCAACACAGATGAGCAGAGCACATTTTCTTGGTTGTGAAAGGAGATCCCCAGATGAGGCTTTGCAACAAATCTTGATAGCAACCAGGATGCCATTGTGCTAGATTCCTCCAGCAGGAATGTTTTCGAGAAAAACAACAAAAAAAGATTACTTAAAGCATTTGATTGTATTAGGTTTCTTATGGAGATTACTTATGGAGAGTCTGGAGCTAAATTAGTGATAGATGCATTATAAAAAATTAAGCAATGAGCTTACTGTACCAATACCCCCCAAAAGAATGCTTAACTCCAGGGAAGAAAATAAGTTGTTAAGGAAAGAAAATGCAATTATAATATTGTGCATTTTGCACATTCTTGGTTATAGTCATATTTATAAGAAAACTGACAAGTAAAACAAACTAAACCCATGATGGCATATTTAAATGATATCTTCAGTGTCTTTAGAACCAGAGAGTCATGAATTTTGCTTTTTCAGTGGAAAAAGTAATGGCTCTAAATAGTGAGGCTGAGAGACCACAATTACCTGACATGCCAAGAAAATTATTTTGCAAAATATGCTCAACCCAGCCAATGAAATAACACTAATGCCAATTGAACTCACTGCTCTGTGCAATCTGTTAAATTTTGTGTATGTGGGTATGTGTGAGTAGGAAAAAGCTGCCACTGTCAGTAACCCTGTGAAAACATCCAAATACCGAAAAACTTGTTCTTTTAAACCTGAGGGATGAGTAATTTGGGAATAACATATTGTTAAAAATTACTGCTTTCCAAAGACCAACAACACTTTTTTTCCTGCTCAGTCATTTATCTAAGTGTATAGCTATCTCTTTTCTATACTCATGCTAATAATATTCTCAGTCTGTCCAGGCATTACACTGGCTTTGTCTTCAAATTGCATGAATCTGAGGCTTCTGGTAAGCCACTGGTAAGCACTTTGATCCACACCAACATTCTGTCTCATGAGTTTCTGCATTAGCTTGGACACCTCTTCCTACTTCTACTGCCTTCACCTATTTCAAACATAGAAGAACATTAAGTTACTCCTTTGATTAAAACCTTGCAGTGAATCTCCATTTCACTCAGTCAACCCAATATCTTGACAATAACCTACCATGATCTGTCCCCCAAACACAAAGATACTGTTCACCTTGGACCTCTTTCCCCACTCTCCTTATCTCGCTTCCTTGAAAGCCAGTGTGTCTGGCTGTCTCCACCTTCTGGGTTTGCTCTGATTATCAGTCTCTGCTTTATATGTTTTTCTTCATTGATTGACTCCATGTTCCTAGAAGAGTGTCTGATCCATAAAGATCGTGCCCATAAATGGGTTCTTATATGAATGAATAACAAGGATGTTGTTTTTAGGCATATTGGGAGAGTGCAGAGCAAGGGTGCACTTCATGGCATTTTTTCTCATATTTAAAATTTTCTTGTATATATAGTCAGCTTCCCAATCCTACTGTGCTCCTTTTTCGTATTCTGTACACTTTGCTACTCATTCTTTCTAAATTTCCATGCTCCAGGTAGAGATCAAAACTAGATTGTTTTGGGGAATTCCCTGGTGGTCCAGTGGTTAGGACTCAGTGCTTTCACTGTTGTGGCCCAGGTTCAGTCCCTGGTTGGAGAACTAAAATCCCATAAGCCATGATGTGCCGCAGCCAAAAACAAAAAACTAGATTGTTTTAAGCACACCTAAAATGAAACCTTTTGCTTAAGCCCTAGTTTCCAGGGAGCAGGAATCAAAGTGTTCACTGAAACCAAAGCTCCCAAATCTCAGAGCAACACCACCACCACATCATAAGATCATACTTCCCAGTTCCAACATGACTTAGAGGATGATGAAACAGATAGACATGTTCTCTCTTCCTTATGGAAGGTTTGAGCAGAAACATCAGAAAAGAGTGTAGTAGACTAAATAAGCTAACATACCTACTGCAACAAGTAGAATAAATTATAAAACTCCTATTTTACAGCTGTTTGAGAGCTAGGGAAGTGAGAAATAGGTATATTGAAATTCCACAGACAGAAAAAAATATTTCTAAGCAATGTGATAATTTATGGCCATTTTCTTCCTTTGGGGCATAGTTGATTCATGGTGTGAGTTAATGAGAAGGCTTAGTCTATACAGAGAAACTCACTGGAGTGGGGGGGAGAACTCAGATTATCTCACACAGGATAAATTAAAAAGAAAACCACACGTAGGAGGGGAATAGGAAGAGTGCTGAAAAGCAAAGAGAAAGAGAAACTCTTAAAAGGAATACAAGAAATAATAATACACACACACACACACACACACACACACATTCACAAGAAAAATAGGAAAAATAAACCTAAGTAGTTTTTGAATCTGTGTATTGATATCTTTCATCTATCTTGGAAAGTTTTTGATCATTATCTCTTTAAAGATTTCTTCTGACCCATTTGATTTTTTTTTCTGGGAAGCTAATTATACATATTAAAACTTTTTTTATTATGTCCTATACTTCTGTTATCCTTTTTTCCCCCTGCATGCTTCTTCTTTCCTATTCTGACCTTTAGTTTGTATATTTTTGTTTTTTCTGTTTTCCATTTCACAAATCTTGTCTTTTACAGTTCTAATCTGTTTCTAACCATATTAAATAATTCTAATTTCAGATAGTATTTTTCACTTCTAGAATTTCAAGAATTTCAATAACAAATTTTGTAATTATAATTAATTTTAATTTTTTTAACTTTTAAACTATAGAGTTGGCAATGATTCAAGCACCACCATTATAATATTAAAGAATCTGATTGACTATATATTTACCTTTACCAGTGAGCCACATCATTCCTATGAATTTCATCACCAGAGATAGCATATATATGGGAGACATCAAATTTTATTTCAGGATATTTAGTAGAAGGTTATGGTGCTTGGAATTAAGAAAATATGTGCTGACAGCCTAAGGACAGGCAGGGTTTGTGTGAGGCAAAGTTGCATTTGCTTAAGGGGGAAGAGAGAGCAGGGAATCAGAGTGCAAGATCATACCATGGAAATGGTGGTTGAAGGCCTGGGAGGGGGAGTTCCCTGGGAGGGTGAAGGTGGGCACATAGTGGAAGGCATGACTCTGGACTCCATGTGTGGAAACTGATTCAGAAGGTGTGGGCTGGAAACCCCACAGTCTTTATTGTCAAGTGGTTCTCTAGAAGATTCTGAAAGGTAGTTTGGGGAATGATTGTGGTAAAGGCATGAATCTTAAGGAACATTCACATTTAGGAAACAATCACAGGAAATGAACCTAGAACAAAAAAGTTACATTCATTGAGTCTGAGAAATGTTTAAGTATCTGTCATTATTATCATCCTTATTTTACAATTTGGGGAAACTGAGTTCTAAAGAAGGTAACTAATAAGCTTTTCAGGTTGCACTGAATAGACAAGGAGCAGAGCTGGACCTCAGATGCCAGTCAGTCTGCTGCAAATGTGTATTTAACCTTTGTGCTACAGCATCCTTAGAAAATGCAGGGGAAGCAGTGGGATGGGAGAATGGGGCAGGAGTCAGCCAGCAGAATGCAAGCACTGTAACTGCTCTTGTCCTAAGAAAGCCAAAGGCAGGCTCTCTAGAAAGAGAGGTTAAGCATTACAAAATTCAGAAGTCGAGTAGAAATAGTTTCATCTCACTTGAGATTCTGGGAATTGATCAGCACTTGCTTTCTGGTATTATTGTTAACAAAAGGAGGAGGTTTCATGGCAAAAAAGAGAAAGACAGGATCCAAAGCTAAGTGGGGATATAATTTTAAAGAATAACTCCTTTATCTAATACTGCAGAGAGGAATAAGAGGATAGAGCTAAGTTTGTTACTGTAGTGAAATCCTACAAATTAGTGTCCTCATCTCAGCTCTCAAGCTAATATCTGAAAATCTAAGGGCAGATTGCAGGAGGATTATGTCATTCTCTAAGGAGGTCTGTTCCATAAGGTTATGTCTGAAATACCTTACTTTTTAATTTTAATACTAAGAAATGATTGTTTAATTGTTTGCATGGTTCCTTGGTCCACAGACACTAAATTTGAACCCAAAACATGCCTCTGTGTTTCTAGCTGGCCTGTGCTAAAAATGGAACAAAATCAGTTATGTGATTCTCATTACTTGTAAGTGGGAAATTGTCAGGGGGAGATACTGATATTTGAGTCTGGGAAAATAAATTGTGAGGGAGAATCTGGCAAGTCACTGATGGTAAATGCATATTTCCATCCTCAATTAGCTACACTCAGGGACTGAACTCATTAAACCCTCTCCACCCCCAGCATTTAAAGAGGGCAAAGGCAACCACTTTGAGGGGGTGGTGGATGGAGAGGGGAGTGGTTCTGGGCTCATTGTCTCTGTTCCCCTCATCCCGATCCTGGGGCTGGATATTTTCCTTCCTGGGCATTCTCCCCCTGGGATCCCTGCTAAATCAGCTCATGCGGGAGTCCCAGGCTTCAGGATGATGTCTGCTGGCTCATCTCAACAGGAAGAGTGTGTCAGCTATGTTTCCCTCTCTTCCTAGACGGAATGCTGTTACTTAACTCGTTCGTCTCCTCCCAACCTGCCATGTCAGTGGAGTACCCTGCTTTTACTGGCATGTTTTATTCTAGGTGTGCTCAGAAGCAGAGAGTGTACTACTGTGGACTCCACCCTTTCCTTTACTTAGGGAAACACGTTGTCCTTCAAAAAATTACAGAACCGTCTTCAGTCACCTGAAAAGAATACAGTATATTTTAAAATATTCCTATTATCTAGACCTAAATTATTTTAGGTTGTCATAAGATTTGAGCATAAGAATACTCTAAAGGAAAGTTCATAATAATAATTAAATTTTTGATAAATGTACTCAAAGATGTCTATTTTAAAGAATTTAACTTTGGGTAGGAATATAAAGCAGGAATTTAAAAATAGGAAGTCATATAGATATCTAAATGTGATCACCATGAATAACACTAGGAGAATCTATTCAAAAATAACACAAGGGAATTTTTATCTTATCAGTGCATTTAAAGCTTTTTCTTAATAGCTCTCTCTAGTTGCTCTTCTCCAGACAAAACTACTAGTAACAGATTATCACAGGGAGGAGGAGTAAAGAAATCCATTTTTCACTTTAGTACTATATGATTCAGTACTTTTGTAAGTTGAATTTTCATATTCAAAATCAAGTCAAAAACTGAGGATATAAACTTTCTAGAAATTACATCAATTTTTCATTTTATTTATAGAGCTTCACACTGGGTCATATTTGCTCTATTAAGCAAGGCAGAAGAAAATGTACAGGAGAAATATATACATTATGTGTTTCTCTGTAGATGTGTACATGGTGTAATGAGGTCATGCTTAATAAAAGGCAGCCATATCTTCTTGCAATCAACCAAATCAGCTCGGAGGCTACAGATAACTCCAAATGGAAATGCTCAAAACTAGTTTTTATACTAATGCTGTTTCTAAATATGCTCAGTTGCAAATGGGTGAGTCTTTAATAAGAAAGCATGGTAACATGAAGAAAAATAGGACACTTGATTCATATGCATGGGATATTTCTTATGAACGAATCTATAATAAAGGAATCAGTAATATTTTCACTCCCACAAAAAGTCATGACCGTGATGTGGATTGCCATCATTTATCAAGAATAGTTTCCGGGGCTGGACAGGGGAAACAGTAGAATTTACAACTTAAAAAATGGCTTAGAGTTGGAACATGATGAGCCACAGCTTTATAAAAAGTGGAAAAACAGCTAAACTCTAGAAACAAATGAAACACGTCATTATTCCATTTCAGCATTGCTTGTTTAGCACTCATTATCTTTAATGGTTCCTATGAACAGCTGAACAAAAATCTAAAGGGGTATATTTAAAATATCTTAAATGATCACTTCTTCATCTGCCCGTTACATAAGATGCATGACCTTCAAATCTAAACAGAAGTTTTTATCCTCATTAAGCTATAAGTGGTAGTGTAATACTTATTCTTGTTTCTGGTACAATGGAATGAAGCATTTCATCTAGTCACAAACCTTGCAGAGTATATTTTAAGGACTATCAACGATAAAGAAATGCAATATTTAGGATTTAATTTTTTTCAAGAAATTTACCTTCCTATGTTTCACTCCTTAATGGATTCTTTTGTTGAAGAGATGACATTTTATTCTAGAGAAATGTCCTCATAATCTTATACAGCTTAATATTTTTTGAGGTGCAGAGATAGACCACAGGCATTTGGCTGGTTGGGTCTTCATTTTATGGATCTATACCACATACCACAAGATGGTTAGGCCCCTGGTTTCTAGCCATAAATACCATTAACTTCATTCAGTAATTGCAACAAAAACAAAGCAAAACGAACCCAAGCACATTCTCACACATTTCCAACCATCGTTTGATTGAGAGACCATTAGAGTTCTCTCAGTAAAGAAAGGATCCCTTTGCTTATATGCCCTCAAACAAACAGCAACACAGAAACCTTTGTAAATGGTCTTTCCTTCCTCACACCTGGAGAGCTCTTTATGGCCTGTACCTTTTTAGCAGTGTTTCCAATCACGTGTGACTCGTACTGGTGCAAACCGGCCACTGGATGTAGTTTTAGTATCAGCCATCGCTCCCAAATTGCCATAGTGGGCCTTTGTCTCCTCTTCTTTCCTTAAACGTCTTGTGTATCTAGTCATTACTTCATATTGCTTTCTGATTATCCTTCCATATAAATTGGGTGTCCTCCCTTCCTTCTTCGCTCCCTTCTTCCCGTCCTTTTTTTTTTTTTTTGCCGTATGCGGGCCTCTCACTGCTGTGGCCTCTCCTGCCGCGGAGCACAGGCCCCGAACGCACAGGCTCAGCGGCCATGGCCCACGGGCCCAGCCGTTCTGCGGCATGTGGGATCCTCCCGGCCCGGGGCACGAACCCATGTCCCTTGCATCGGCAGGTGGACTCTCAACCACTGCGCCACCAGGGAAGCCCCTCCCTTCCTTTTTTCCTTCCTCCCTTTACTTCCTTAATCCCTTCCCCAACGTGGTAGGCAATGTGTAATGATGACACTCCTTCTTGGAACTTAGGAAACACATATTAAATTAATACACGTGCACACACTCATATGTAAACACTTCTGAATTGGGGTGAGTTAGGATTAGAGTACCAGAGAGAGGGAACCAAGTGTCCAAATGAATTGAGGAAAAAAGAAGGTTGTTTCAGAATCTGCAATGGGGCCAGTGGCTGCAGAGGACTGAGCAAGGTGTGATGAGATGGCAGAGGGATCCTGGAGGTGGGGTCCCCAGAGTTCTCTAGGCAATGTTAATATTAGTATTTCATCTAAGTGCCTGGAAAGAATTTCTGTCTTCTCCCCACTTATATGAACCCTTCACACATTTCAAAGCACAACTTTGGTCATTGCTATGGACAAAGATATCACCTGCAGGTCCTCTCCTTTGTCTAAATCCCATAGCGTTTGTGGTCTGTGACACGTTTTATCTGTAACCTGTGTTGTGCAGGTTCATTGTTAGCGTATCTTACTTACCTACGTGTCCTGTCGTCCTAGGTGGGGAAACTGAAGGATTTACTGCCAGGTGTGAGAAAGAGAGCCTGGGGAGGAGGAGAGGAGGGCTTGGCCGAGGTCCACACTAACCCTGTCACAGGAGCCTCGGAGGGGAAGCTCCCAAGACTTCTCAGTTGGAGCACAGGAGGCCCCTGGACGTCCGTGCTGGTCCACGGGCACCAGGGACAGGGCACATCCAAGGTTTTCCCAGGCCAGAGGCTGTTTTCAGAGAGGAGGAGCTGTGATCTGAGAGCAGTCAATACGCAGAGGGCCCGGTGGTTCCCTGCCCGGACAGTGTCTCAGGGAGGCTGTGTTCTCCACTAGCCTCCACTGTTAGGATCCTGATTAGTGCACGGCTACTAAGTTTGTAATTTTGAAGTTTCTTACTTAATATGCAAAGTTAAGTTACTTGCAGTTATGCAGTAAATGAGCACAAATGTTGACATTCAAAGAACATTTCATGCTAAGGGATCATTTCTATATTAATTTTATGTTATAATTATTTAATATAATTAAACATTCATACATATTAAGTTACATATCATATATATTTATATACTTTTATTTAATATCTTTATATACTTATATATTATATGATCTAATATATATTATATAAGCTTGTTATATTTTATTGTATTACATATTTTTATCTTGTCCTGTATTTTTCTTGGTATGATATATTTACACTATTATACACTATTATATATCCTCTATTTTTAAGTGATCCTCAGTTTTTTTTTTTTTTAATTTTTTTTTTGTTTTGTTTTTTTTGTTTTTTTTTTTTTGCGGTACGCGGGCCTCTCACTGTTGTGGCCTCTCCTGTTGTGGAGCACAGGCTCTGGACGTGCAGGCTCAGCGGCCATGGCTCACGGGCCCAGGCACTCCGCGGCATGTGGGATCTTCCCAGACCAGGGCACGAACCCGTGTCCCCTGCATCGGCAGGCGGACTCTCAACCACTGCGCCACCAGGGAAGCCCTGATCCTGTTTTATCTGTAAAATTTTGTATTATCCTACAAGACCCTGTTTAAATCCAATTAGAGTTAACTGGCCTTTCCTCCTTATTGCCCATCTTCTATTCTCTTTGTTCTGACTCTCCTCAGCCTCTTCCTTCTGTACTGTGTGCATTTTACAAGTTCAAATCCCATCACCCCAGTTTACTCGCTGAATGATCTTGGACAATTTACTTAATGTCTCTGTGTGTCAGTTCCTGTGTCTAACATGGAATGATAATAGCACCCACTTCAAGTGGTTTGTGAGGAAAAGAGGTCATTACTTGTGAGTCACCTGGAAGCATGTCCTGCCCTGAGTGATCAGCTAAGACCTTGACTTAACATTTATCTTTGAATTCCCCTTGGGACTGAACCAGCACTTTCCAGAGAATAGTCTCTTAGCGTGTTGGATGAATGGATTTGTCTTGTCTTTTCCTTCCTTGGTCCAGAATCCCTGCCCTTGGCAGACTCCGTCCAAACCCTGTTTTTGAGGACATAGCTCAGTCCCTTCTCTGCACTGCCTTCCCTACCTCTTTCTGCTCTCACTCATTTGTCTCCTCCCCACTGTGACAGTGTGTAGGTGGAATGCCCCACACAATTTAGCACTCAATTACATGCTGTCTTATAGTCACATTTGTGTCATGCATTATAATCATCTTCTTAAATACATTGTTAACTCCTTGAGGAGATCATATTGTAAGCTATTAAAACTGTCACAAAGCTTAGCTCAACTTTGAATGCACGGTAAGCCTCAGGAGAAATGTTGAGGGTTCTTCTACACATTCAGTATGGATTGAGCATGTACTAAAGGTGGTACACTGTTGAAGTAGTGACTTAGCGGACCAGATCCTCCATAGGGATGCTTACATACAAATCTCACTGAGGAAAAATTTTATTGCAATAAACACAGAGGATATATTATCAAAAAGCATTGCAGGAGATATAAGGCTGGGGATGAACAGGGAACCTTCTCAAATCTTGTCAGATCTTCACAGAAGCTGTAGTTGGATGAAGGGTGAGGGTCCAGCTTCTGTCCCTAGGGAGGTCTGCTAGGTTTTGGAAGTCTAAGGCTGTTGCATTCCACTATTACACAGTTGCATCCATGTAAGTTGTCTGGATGTACCCTGTGTAGCCTTTCTCGTTAGTGCTACCTTGAAGAGGTAGCATGTAATGAGGACAGAGGATTTACCTGCATGTTTTCCTTCCTTCTGGTGCATTTGGGCTCCACAGCTGTCAGAGGTCAGGAGGGAGAGGGCAGTCGCTCTGGCAGAGCCTTGCCTAACTCTGCTGAGTGCCAGAGAGTGAAGGATGTTTTAGAGATAATATGTGTGCACCACAGTAGTACAGCACAAGCCTGGATACCCTAAGGGAGCACTGGTGCATTGAAAAACCTTTTCTCTACAGAAGGCTGAAATATTGGAAACAGAAAACATAGGCAATGATCCCCAGGCTCAAGAAATGATAGTAAGCATGCCAGGGTTTTAGTGATACTTTATATGTACACTTTCTTGATGCACTTCCAATGCAGTTTTTTAAAATATGTAAATGTATTTTCATCCTTAGTGCCTGGCCCTTATATCATGGATACACTGGGTAAAAGGCACTATAAGCCATATTAGAAAAAAATATGTAGTAAATGAAGTGCGCTTTAGAATGCCATATCTTATTTTTAATGCTAATTACAAAACATTTCATTATGACAGGTTGAACTGCATTTCATTAAATTACATGGAAAAGTTTGAGTAAAGAAGGTTTGGTTTGTTGATCTGTAAAATTCATTGTTGTATTTAAGCATTAATTGAGTGATATATTCAAGAGAGATATAATTGAGTTAAAGTTTAACACACTATTAGTTGAATTTTATCTATGTAATTTTAACTGGAATGTGTGCTTTCTGATATAAATATGTTTCTCACTTAACAGAGAAACATTTGAATCACTGTTTCTAAAAAAAAATCAGGAACATTTTACTTTAAAAGTGTAGGGTTTTTTTCCAGATAGTATTTGTACACATAAAAGTTACCTTTAAATATAACTCTAAAGATTAATGTATATTTAGTTTTGAGGATTCCAAACCAAAGTAGTTGAAATTACTTTATGATTTTATTTGAGTGTGGAAATTATTTGGAATGCACTGTATCTATACAGTTTTACTCTAAACATCACCTCCTGTTATTTAGGAGTAATATTTATCATTGTTAACTACAATCTAACAGAAACAATTTACAGTGATCATTGAGTTTGGATAATTGTGATAGTACAGTTTTAGTAAAGTCAACTTCAGCAAAGAATATATTAATATATCTTATTATATTAATAATATATATTAATATATTATATTAATATATCTTATTAATGTATGTTCTACCATATTCCACACATAGGTGCCCATGTGAGAAGCAGCTGGAAGGAAAAACAGCACTTCCTCTTGTATTTTACTGATATTCATGGGGAAATGAATGTATTAAAATGGAACTGCAAGTATTTGATAGGTTGAAGGAAAAGAGGGAGCCTACGTGTTGATAGTGATTCCGCTTCATCCCATCTCATTCAAATGCTCTTAAAGCTCATTATGCCTGTTTTTAGTCCCTGAATTACAATTCAGCTGCTCTGAGGACTCAGTAATTGGCACCAACATAGTATTACCTTTCGAACAGTATTCATCTTTATGCACACCTTGCCATTATCGTGTTCATCTACGGAAACTTTCAATCAAACTTTGAGTCTCAGCATATTGGGTCTTAGGTTCAAATTTTGAATCTCCCTTTGTTCGCCTCTCGCTAAATCTTTAGTATGGCATCTTCCGTCCAAATCCCAGTGGGTGTTCTGTAGCAGTGCTGTCTCTCTTTGACCTAAGTTATTTTCTCTGGTTTGCTGCCCCAGAGATGAAATTCTGCCCTTTTGCCTTCTGCATAGTCTATAGTGTTGGGAAAGGTTATATTTTGTCCCTTGTTATTATATCAACACTTTCCAGTTGGAGTCAAACTTTCAGTGACTTCTCTAAATGAGCATAAACATGGATTTTTTCTGCCACTCTCTGTGTGACATCATTAAGCATTCTCTGTGGAAACTGTTGATCAATATTTTACTCATTTACCATTTCACATCTTTTGTGAAATTTAGCAGTTAACAACAGCTCCGACATGGGTCAGCTAGTCCTGTGAGACAGGAGAGTATTTTTGTTAACTGATCTAGTTAGATTGAAACTGGTGTCTGTTTTTCAAACTCTGAAACACTTTAACATTCTGCTAGAAACTGGAGTGATTGTCATCCTCCTTTGCCAACACCTCTCACAGTCCATCCATTGAATATTGGACAATAGGTCAGTCCTGGAATAAGCCTGGGATACACTGGGTTAATTGTAAACACATTTCCCTGCAGCAGGGCTTATCAGAAACTTTAGCGCATCACCAATTGCCGAGAAGTGAATTTTGTATAAAGAGTTCCCGTAAATTCGTTGCCAAGGATTTGTTTTCATAGATCTCTAAGAATAGAAGACAAGGATTATGACATAAAGGGAAGACAGGTGGATATTTCTAAACTGTTTATGGCTATAGATAAAAGCCACAGCAAGTCCTCTGTATTTATATAACTGTACTGAAAATTTCAGAGATTATTTTGTGTGGGTTAAGGACTTCAGCTTCACGATTTTAAGATAAACTCAAAGATGACAGAGTATCGGGAGATCTAGTACCTCTAATTCATCACGTTCACCTGCTTGAAATATGACATTGATCTCAGGTTTTTAATTAGGGTCATGAAATAGCATAAGCAGGGATGGATTTTTACAAAGAATTTTGTTTTCTAGGCCCTAACATACTATATAGAATGCAAATTAAAAATCTCGACAATAGGGACTTCCCTGGTGGGCCAGTGGTTAAGAATCCGCCTTCCAATGCAGGGGCCATGGGTTCAATCCCTGGTTGAGCAACTAAGATCCCACATGTCGTGGGGCAACTAAGCCCTTGCACCGCAACTAGAGAGAAGCCCACGTGCCGCAATGGAAGGATCCCATGTGCTGCAGCTAAGACCCGACGCAGCCACAAATAAATAAATATTTTTAAAAAGAAATGGGAGGAAGACTTATTTAAAAAAATCTTGACAATGGAACAAAATACTAACTTGATCTAGATTTGTTGAAATGTTGACTTCGAAAGGATTTTAGTTTTTTTCTGTTTTCAACTTGAGAGGGGGGATTGGTGTGCAAAATACGCATATTGTAGAAAAGTAAGCAAATAGGATATGTTAACCATTTAGGTATAGGACATACAGAGAAACTAGAAGTAAAAAAAAATTCATGTGCCTTAATATTCAGGTTCAAGTTAATTTTATATCTCATTTCACATAATCATCCAAACCAATTCTGCTCATTCTAGGTGACATATAGATCTAGGTAAACATAAAGATTTCACTTTTTCAATCTTTGGATAGAATTAGAAAAAAGTTAACTTTGGGAACAAATACAAGTTTTTTCCCAGAATTGTGATATTTACTGGTTGGAAGCATATGCGTTCCTAATGAACATTAATGCATGTTGACAAATCAAGATGTGAGTGTCAAGTCGTGGGTATTATTTCTGTGATATTTTTAAATCCAAACTCCACACGTTGTTGGAGGCTGCTTGGAAGTGCTGGCTGGGGACGTCATTTTTGTTCCTGGAAATGTTGCATGATAATGTCATAGGCTTTGGCAGGAAAAAAGCTTTCATAAAGCACATGTCAAGGTGAGGAGATGGGGCTCATCCTTTTTCATTCCAGGTTAAGAAAGTATTTAAAACCACCCTTAAAGAAATGAATTTTCAAACGAATTACACAATTATTTTAACTTCTGCGAAAACGTCAAGCTGTTTGAACAGTATCTTATTCATAGACATCATACTGCTTATCCAAGAAGCTCACTTATTAAGGTGGCTTCATAGGATCTCTACGTGGGGACATTCTGTTATCTTCTAGGAGTGCTTATATACCCTTGTATATAATTACAGTTGCTGTATGTGAAATTTTTTCATTTTTTTACTTTTCCCTTAATTTAGTAATTCCCCACAAACCTTCAAAAAGGTCCATTTTATTGAAATTTTGTGTTGTTATTCCAGATATTTGTGAGGCTGAGGGCAAGAGTACAGATGCAAATCCACATAGTATATGTCTGATTATTTGTCTTGTAACCTGAGCTAACAGTTGTCCTATAAGGTATGTTCTAACCTCCGACCTAAACTTGGCACATCAAGGTAGTGCTGTTTAGGGTCCTTGGTCTCCCTCCCATTCTGTCTCTTCACTTGTCACCTTCATTTATTTCGTCTGCACATACCACACACTTGCACTCACACGTGTGCACACATGTGCACAAATGCACATTCATGCACACATGCTTACATCAATAACATGAGTTGCAAATAATTTATCTGAGGTTCTCATTCATCTTTTGACTTTGCTCAAAGTGGTTTCTTTCCTATATGGAAATTATGAATTTTTAATATAGCTGGATTATCAGTATTCTTTCTTGCCTTTTCAGTATTTTGCTAGTCTTAAAAAGTCTTTTTTTATGTTTAGATTATTAATATCTCAAGTATCTCTCCAGTGTTGTATTTGTGGTTTTGTATTTGCAGGAATCATTTCTTCCATCTGGAGTTAATTTGCTCTCAGGTGTGGGGTGTTGCTCCATGTAGCAGAAAAGGCATTCTGTGTATACTTCCCCAAATTCATTTTGTGTCTAGTCACAGGGGCAAACAGCCACTTGCATTGTCTCTGTAGCTAAATCGGGCCATGAGATAGAGTTCTCCCAATGGGGTGTGGTTAGTGTGTTAGTGCTGATCTGCAAGGAATGAATACCTGTGCAGTTTTTTATTTTTTTGGCTGCATCAGGTCTTAGTTGCAGCACGTGGGATCTTAGTTGTGGGCGCGTGGGCTTCTCTCTAGTTGCGACATGCGGGTTTTTTCTCTCTCTAGTTGAGGTGCGTGAGCTCAGTAGTTGTAGCACATGGGCTTAGTTGCCCTGTGACATGTGGGATCTTAGTTCCCTGACCAGGGATTGAACCCATGTCCTCTGCATTGGGAAGGCAGATTCTTTACCACTGGACCACCAGGGAAGTCCCTATCCGTGCAGTTTTAAACCTTCCTGAATATTTATGTAGACAGGTAAAACACATATGTTTTATTTCAATTAAATGTATTTATGTAACTAGTGATAAATTATTGACTATTGAATACTCAGTTATTAAATGAGGGATATATATTGAAATAGTCTGTAGATTTTAAAAATATCCTACAATAATTACCTGCTGTTTCTGCTGTTGTCTTTCTTATAGTTATAAATGATCTTAATGAGATGGCTCCCATTCCATTCCATTATTACACTTGGGGTTATATAAGTGGAGGTTAGTGAAAAATAAGTTGGGAAATTATTATATTTGCATATAATTACTTTTTCACCAACCGGGTACATTCTCTTGGTGTACATGAGTTTTCCTCCTAGTTTGTAACCCCTTCATGTTTTTTTTCCAACAGATGCATATACAGCTGTTGATACACAGAAAAAAAACATAAAAAGGTCAAAATACTTACTTGGACCTTGGGCTACTGTCTGTTCCTCTGGTTTTGACCTGTGCCTTCCAGGTCAGATTTATTCAGATACCTGACTCTGGACACCTGAGTGACAGCTTTCAACTCTTGCAGCTTTGCCCCAATAAAATGAAGACCAACACAGATACAATTGTGGGCAGAAATTTTAGTTCTTAGTTGTTACTACAACTTCCTTTATGTCATTCTATTACCAATTGACTGAGATCAGTCCACACTAATAAGTCACAGGAGACATCTTATGAAATAATCTGGGTATATTAATGACTTAATAAATAAACTTAAAAGCAACTAGAGTATCCCTCTTTTCAGGCATGCCTTCATTTTTCTAATGGAAGCTTTATTTGCAGGTTTATAATTGCAATGAGTTGGCTTTAATTAATAGAATAAATTTTAATGTAATTAATAAGCTGGATTCTTACTGGCACTCTCAGGTGATTATGTACTTTGAGTTGTAAAGAGGCAATTTGCATATTATTAAAATAATCAGGAGGACTTTAACATTAGAAGTAAGGTAACATTTAATTTTAGCGCACTTAAATCATTTTGTTAGTTACAGCAAGATGAGTGCAGGTGATCATATGCTTTATTAAGAAGTTATGGCAGTGCAACCGTGACTTTTTCACTTGGACTCTGTGAAGGGAACCAGTGCACATCCTGGGCAGGATCATGTTTCTCTTCACTGTTTACACAGCTCTGAATTGAACTTCTCTTTGCACATTTGTCCTCTTTCCCAAGTTGTCCTCCAGAGTTCTGTGTTTTTAAAAATCACAATACGAACATGTACTGGTAGAAGACAGGCATGAACTGCTGTGATCAAATGCCTTGCTCAGAGGCAACCTTGAAAAACAAGTGAGAAGCAGTTCTTGCAGTGAGCAGAGCTGTCAGTAGTATCTCTGGCCCCCAACTTTGTGTGTCGGGGGGAAATTCATCTGCAGGAAGAATGTATGTGGGCTCCAAGGCAGCCAGGCATTGTCTGGCTAGGTGGTCAGGGGTCTGGACAGATAAAATTTACAAGATTGAGGACAGTGAGTTCTGGAAGAAAAGCATGTAGATAGAACTGTGGGAGTGAGCCCAAAACGTTGGTGTTTTGTCATTGCATGAATCCCCACCCTGCAGGAAATGTGGATGGATGGTCCACATGGTGGGGGGGTCAGTCAGGCTCATTCATGGCCACCCCAAGGTGGTGCCTGGACCTGTGACGAAGTTGTCATGGCAACAGCAGTGGAGGCCATCTGTGGCCCAGCGGCATGGGTCCCCTTACCAAGGCACATTTGTGCTATGGCCTTTATTGAACTCTAACCTATCAGGAGCAGAGACCAACATTGAGAGCCCTCCTGTGATGGGTAGAATCCCACTGTGTGACCAACAAGCCACCTGATGGATGTTGCTTACGTTGACTCCACTCCACCACGGCGGGGCCAGTTATCTACCAGGGGTATGAGTTTGCTTGATATGGCCACTGTGCCTTAAGCAGTACCACTGTCTGTGGGCTGTTAGAGTTATGATTATGACATTTATGATTACGGGGTTTGGCATAACGTCCCTTTTGACCAAGGGATGCATTTACAGCAGGAATTGAGCCACAGGTTCTACTGGCCCTACCATGTGCTGCACCACCCAGGACCTCTCTGCCTAACAGAAGGTTGGAATGGCCTTTAAAGGTGCAGCCCTTGTAGGGTCTGAGCACTGTCTTTCAAGGTTTGGCATAACCTCTGGAATACACAGGCCTGCAAACTTGGAGGGGAGGGGGCAGGAGTCTGTAGGATGGTCAGTCAGGTGCAGGCGGGGAATGGGACAGAAGAAGAAACAAAGTTTACATAGTCATGGGTCCTGAAGAAAAGAAGTAGGAGGCATGGCTGCCACGCAGGGCCACATGAGGAAGCACGGGGCTGGTCCAGAGGTGGAAGACAGGAAGGAGGGGTGAGCCGCAGCCTTGGCCTTTCCTGAGGTTTTGGCAGGAAACAGAAGGCAAAGCAGGTGAACAGCTTAGGGCTGGCCAGCTTGAATAATTTAGGGGCTTTGGGCTATAGGCGTGGTCCCTGGTTGCCTGGCCCCTGGTCCTGGATGATGCAGGCAGAGGAGAAGTGCCACCCCGGGGTGCAGGGGCTGGGCGAGGAGGTCTGGCTCTGGGTTGGCTGGTCTGCGTTTCAAAGGCTCCTCCCACTGGGCCCTTTGCCATCTCTAAGAACTGGTTCATCCCAGGAGGGCAGTCTCCCCAGCCAGGAAGGTTCTTCAGGATGTCAAAACATTTTTAAGTTGTGTTTTTACCAGCACGTAATATTTATTGTTCCATATTTTATGTAAAGTGCTGTATATAATTTTTACAAGGCATAAATAATAGTTACTAAGGCACATGTTTCACAAAATCATTTTGTAGTATTTGCTTATGTCAATTTAGTATATAAAAATGTAACTGTGCTAAAATCTGACCTTCAAGATGGATACAACCCTAAAATTCTTGAGACTTTAAATAGGTTAAAATATTCCCTTGGCCTATTCTGCATGATCGTCATGTGGAGACAACTGCTCCTACTGTGTCTGATTGAAGGAGTTGGTGAAGTCTTTCAGATGGTTCTGCTGCAAAGATCTGTGAACAATTAAGATGATTTTAGCCAGTTTATCCACAGAGTAATACCTTTCTAGAACTTATATATCAGGCATATTTTTAGAAGAGTAAGATAATTTTCAAAAATCAATTCCCAGCATGAAACAGCAGCCTGCAAGTATTTAAGTGCCATTTGTTACATGAATAGTAACTGTCTTAAAGTGGGCTGGAAAATAACAGAATTCTAGTTCACAAAATAAGAGATTTTATGAAGGAGTCATGGGCAAGTATCCCTACTGGGAAGAGGAGCACAGAAAGTTCTGAGACCCTGTGTTTGTTTAACAATTTAGCATCTGGTTTATACTATCCTTCTGTTTTTAATTTTTTATTACAATATAGTTGATTTACAATATTAGCTTCAGGTGTACAAAATTTTTATAACTTATACGACACTTAAATTTATTAGAAACTAATGGCTATATTCCCTGTGTCATACAATATATCCTCGTTGCTTATCTTTTTTATACATAATAGTTTGTACCTATTAATCCCTTACCCCTATCTTGCCCCTCTCCCTTTTCCTTTCCCCTGTAACCACTAGTGTAACCACTAGTGTGTTCTCTATATCTGAGACTGTTTCTGTTTTCTTATATTCATTCATTTGTTTTATTTTTTAGATCCCACATATAAGTGATTACATACAGTATTTGTTCTTCTCTTTCTGTCTCATTTCACTAAGCATAGTACCCTAAAGGTCCATCCATGTTGTTGCAAAAGGCAAAATTTCATTCTTTTTTTGTATATATATGACACATCTTCTTTATCGATTCATCTGTTGATGGACGCTTTGGTTGCTTCCATGCCTTGGCTGTAGTAAAAATGCTGCTATGAACACTGGGGTATGGGGTGTATGTATGTTTTCAACTTAGTGTTTTTGTTTTCTTCAGATACATACCCAGGAGTGGAATTGCTGGGTCATAGGGTAGTTTTATTTTTAGTTTTTTGAGGAACTTATGTAAGGTTTTCCATCCTATTTTAATAGCACCTTCAATTTAAACTCAGCAGAACAGTAGCCTATGACTGGAGCATCTTTCTAGCAGTTGTTGAATTGGATTCAATCTCCTCTGACTCCACCATTAAACATCAGTTTCTGAGGGTTTGTTTCAGGCACTCAGCCCACTGCCCTCCCTCATGGACTGCACCCTCCTGTCTGCCATCCACTGAGTGATCACAGTGAAAAGAGAAAGAAAGCCAAGTGTCTATTACACCACACTATTTAGAAAGCCTGATAAAATGTTTTATTGTAAAACGGAATAGAATTTACTACAACATGAAATCAGATTGCCTGTGGATTGTGGATTTTAGTCATTTAGGGTACCCTCAGTAGGGGGAGCCCATCCATATGAAGTGAGGGTTTTCTGATGAAGAGGCTCACTCTAAACTCGTGTGTGAGTCCCAGACCACATACTCTACTCAGAAGCTGTGTCTCAGCCTGTCTAATAGGCACCTTTCCTGCAGGCTACGTCCTACCTAGCTTCTCACCATCAGTTCCCAGGAAAATCCACCTCCTGTCTCAGATACTTACTTTAATATACATTCATATTAAATAATCCTTATTCAAAATCAACCAAGTTTTTTCTTTTCTTTTTTCATTTTTTTCATGATCATGGGGTGTTCTAGGCACATGGTAAGTAACCCCTTTCTCCACCTAACATATTTAACTTCAAGGAAGAGTTCAGGGAATCTTTCCTAAGTGACCTCCTCCAGGGACCCGCTGGCTGGCTCTCACCGTGTGCCCCACCAGGATGTAGGGCCCCAGCAGCAGGCAAGTCTGTGTCACGCATCCCCTGGAGGGGCATATGGCATGTGGCAGAGGCCCAGGTTGTGGAATCAGCAAGTGAGCGCCCTTCCTGAGGCTCATTGCCTCACGTACTATTACACATGGCAAGGGTTTGTTGTTATTTTCACACAGGGCTCTCCACCAGGGTTGTAGAGTTCCCTGAAGAGAGAAAGTCATTTTGTTCATCTATATATCCGCGGTCCCTATGATGAGTCTGACATTCTTCCCAAAGGATGGATCAGTTAATGAAAATTGAGTTCAAGCCAGTTTTGGTGCAGGTTTATTTATGGATTCAGCAAGTGCTCATGGATTTATGAAGCTGATTGTACATTTGCTGTAGAGATGAAATTAGACTAGTAGAAAAATAAAAAACTCAAAAGCTAAGCTTTTGGCTGTTAAGAATTATTTCCTATGTTTGATATCCCTCTATAATGTTCTCGGCTAAGTGTTGGCCACCCTAGAAACCCCTGTAAGAGTCCAAGATATGGTGATCGTAGCCAGTGAACTGGTTCTAGTGCTTTCTGATGATAGACTTTCCTTTCCAATTTAGTCTAACAAGTCATTGCTGGAAATTCACCCAAGGTAGTGTCAGGACATTAGCAATGTGAATGTTACAAAAAGGAAAGACATATTTACTGGAAAGAAGGCCACCACCATGCCACAACAAAATAGTACCCCAGCTGATGCCTAAAAATGTGATCCCGTTGTTTTAGCTGGGCATGATTAAGAGAGTTGCTTATTCCTCCTGACCTGGGCAGGATTTGTGCCCCGATGGCAGAGAGCTTGCTGCACCTCAGGCAGAAGAGGGATGCTGAGACTGAGAACATAGTAAATCCTGAACCCCAAGCAAGGATTCTGCAACAAAATTGAGTTGTTTTGTATTGAAATGATTTTTCCCTCATTATAGTAAACTGAGCACAATGGATAAAAGTGTAATTAAACAATTCAGTGATTCTTTCTAGAGCGCCTGCTATGTGTGACGCTCTGCAAACCGTGGATTGTAGTAAAACTTATAACCAAACATGCATTCCTGGACCTTTGCCTGTGAATTTGGGAACAGTTTGATCTGATAAGGCATGAAGAGATGGCAAAGAGCCCGCTCTAAACCACAGATCATGTAATTAGAGTGAAGCTTTTCTCTGGGCTGAAAAGTAATTATTGGCAGGTGCACATACCACAGGCAATGCCAAAATGCATAATGTTGAAGAATTATTATTTTTGTTATCACAACTTCCCTCAGTAATTCTAACTGTCAAGTTTTACTGATTGATTATACAAAAATAGATAATAATACAGACGTGCTGAATTGTGCCCCTGGATAATTGCATTGTCATATTAAACTATTGAAACACTGAGTTATTATTTGCAAGTCTTCACAGACACAGAAAGATAAGCCCATCATAGAACCTGAACTGAGGCAGGCTGTCATCCATACACGTTGAGTCACTACGTGCTGCTGTAGGTGAGGCTGACTTTGTGTGTCCATAGATAGACACACTTCAGGGTGCCGACCAAGCAGGGCATGCACGTCTCTGAAACCTCACAGTCAAGTGCACTCTAGAACATGGAAAATATATCCGGACATAGAACATAGGAAAACTGAAGATCATGTTTACATTAAAAAGTATTGTTTCGGGCTTCCCTGGTGGTGCAGTGGTTGAGAGTCCGCCTGCCGATGCAGGGGACACGGGCTCGTGCCCCGGTCCGGGAAGATCCCACATGCCGCGGAGCGGCTGGGCCTGTGAGCCATGGTCGCTGAGCCTGCACGCCCAGAGCCTGTGCTCCGCAATGGGAGATGCCACAACAGTGAGAGGCCCGCCAAAAAAAAAAAAAAAAAAAGTATTGTTTCTATGCAGATTGCGTTTTACAGACTCCAAAGAGATTGAACTTCATTGAATTTGAACAGGCTCATTTAAAAAAATAACTTCCTTCATTTGTTCAAAATATTTATTAGAAATGATGTAAGCAGTGTGCTGTGCATGCAGAAATATTTTGTTGTGAACTGCCAAGATAGACTAGTGTATTTTTTCTTGCTTTTTAGTATTTTCTTACTGAAGACTCTCCTACGCTGTGTGTGTGTGTGTGTGTGTGTGTGTGTGTGTGTGTCTGTGTGTGTCTGTGTGTGTCTGTGTCTGTGTGACCCAGAATCCTGTGGTATAAATATTTAGACGTGAAATTGCCTACTAAACATTTCTGCACAGGCAGGAGCCTTCAGGAATGGAGGAAGGTTTCAGTCAACTATCTTGATATCTTGAGTTGTCTTCCATGCTTGGTGATGGGATTTCACCTGGAGAACAGGGCTGGAGCCAGAAGTCTTAGAAGGCTTTTGTCCTTGTGCACGGGACTATGAGGTAACGAATGTTGTACAGCAGGCTTCCAGAACTCACTCATCTGGCACAACTGAGACTGTGTCGCTTGAACATCAACTCCCCATTTCCCCCTCTGCCAGCCCCTGGAAACAATGATTCTACTCTCTGTTTCTATGGGTTTGACTATTTTATCTTGCTCGTTTAAGTGGAATCATGCAGGATTTACCTTCAGTAACTGGCTTATTTATTTCACCGAGCATAATGTCCTCCACGTTTATCCATGTCCTCACATGTGGTAGAATTTCCTTCTTTCTTTTGAGGCTGATTAATAGTCCATTGTGTGAAAGGGGAGGGATAAATTAGGAGTTTGGGATTATCAGATACAAACTACTATATAAACAACAAGGTCCTACTGTATAGCACAGGGAACTGTATTCAGTATCTTGTAAAACTACAATGAAAAGAATCTGAGATATATATATATGGTTCTAGTGGCTATATATATATATATATATATATATAGCGAGAACTGAGTCACTTTGCTGTACACCAGAAACTAACACAACATTGTAAAACAACTATACTTCAATAAAAAAGTAGTCCACTGTGTATGTTAACACATTTTCTTCATCAGTTCATCCATCCATTAAGAATTTGGGTTGTTTTTGTGTCTCAGCTATTGTGAATAATGCTGCAGTGAACAAAGGGGTGCAGATATCTCTTTGAGATGCTTATTTCAATTCTTTAGATACGTGCCTGGAAGTAGGATTGCTGGATCATATGATAGTTTATTTTTAATATTTGGGGAAATCTTCATACCATTTTCCATAGCAGCTGTAGCATTTTATAGTCTGATAAACAGTGCACAAGGGTTCCAGTTACTTCCCTTGGCTATCTTTGGGTTTTGTCCATGTTTCACTGTTAAATTGGTGTTTCTGGCAGGGACAAGGCCAGGGCTTCCTACTCTAGCATCCTGTGGATGCCAGTCTCCCCTTCGTCTGTCTCCTTTGTGATGGGTCTAGAGCTTCGCAGCCTGAATGCAGGGAAAGAACAAAGTATTGGGAGCCTTACTCTGGGTATTTCCTTAAATCATCTGACTGAGATATGTTTTACTGCTATAACTTATGTTTTCCAGATTACTTGGATTATATAAAAATATATTTGTCCACCAGTCTAAATATTATTATTTGTTCTTGAAACAAAAGCAAGTCAATGATATGTCTAAATGCTTCAGAAGTTGTTTCTTTTTAAATTGGCCCATCTTGAGTAACATATGTGTGTATAATCTTTATTAAGCGAGATCTAGGAGGTAACATTTTTATGGTGCCTTCGCATATTGGTGTTTTCCAAATAGGAAAAATTTATGTTGTCATAATATATTTCTTTTGGATTGGGAGATATTTCTCCTTAGAAAATACATGATCAGCACTCTGTTTACTTTAGACTAGAAGCCAAATAAATGTTTTGAATGAATATGTGAGTGGTAGAAAAATCAATGATTATTATTTAAGTGTCTGGTACAAAAATTTACAAACACATATACATATAAACAATAGTCAGGCTTAGGAAAATTCCTAAGTATGCATTTGATAGCAAAATCTCTAATGAGGAATATGGCTTTGTAAAATCAAATATATGGAAATATAGTTTAAAAATTATAAATCAAAAATTGTTTCTTGGTATGCATACCCTGGGAAGACTATAAACTCATCTTATTTAGCTTTAATTTATTTAATTTCTTAATTAGTGTTAATTTCCTTTAAAACAACTTATTTATAGTATAATAATGGTTGACTCACACACTTCTACCCCCTGGCTGCCAAAAATCCTTTGAAGTATCAAAAATCTTACTTTTAAAGGCATAAAATGTCAACCACACTGGTAATAAAGTGTGGGGCTTCCCTGGTGGCGCAGTGGTTGAGAGTCCGCCTGCCGATGCAGGGGACACAGGTTCGTGCCCCGGTCCGGGGAAGATCCCACATGCCGCGGAGTGGCTGCGCCCGTGAGCCATGGCCGCTGAGCCTGCGCGTCCGGAGCCTGGGGCTCCACAACGGGAGAGGCCACAACAGTGAGAGGCCCGCGTACCGCAAAAAAAAAAAAAAAAAAAAAGAAAAGAAAGTATGACATTAGCAGGTCTTATACTTCACTTATGTACAAAAACTACACAATTATATATGTTTATATATGTGTGAATGCATCGAAAAGTTAAGTTAAAAAAAACCACATCAAACAGTTAACAGTGCTTACTTCTAGAGAATGGGGTGTGGGGTTGTGGGGTGAAGAACAATTTTCACATTATTTTCTCTGTTTTGATTCGTTTGATTTTTTCCCCAGTGAGGCTATATGAACAGATACTTTTGTAATTTAGAAAAACAAGGACACATGTATTTGAAACCTTTCTTTGGTATAGACACATTCCTTTAGGACTGCTTCTATCACATGTAAAATGTAGGGTTGTAATG
Organism: Leucopleurus acutus; assembly: GCF_964270905.1. NCBI lineage: Eukaryota > Metazoa > Chordata > Mammalia > Artiodactyla > Delphinidae > Leucopleurus > Leucopleurus acutus. The sequence continues at coordinate 175,323,082 of NC_139142.1, forward strand.
CATAAGGCTTCAGGAGAAAAGGAAGATAGTAATTTAATGCCCAGGTGTCTCCGTTCACCACATCGAGCTTCTTTACCCCATTACCACTAGAAGTCATCCATTTCCTCCTGCATGGAGGGGCTACTTAAGTTTCAGATGTTTCCAACTTTGCCTGTGTTTGTGTATTAAGGTATAATTTAATATTATAAAAGTCAAGATTAGCAAAATATGAATTATTCACAAATGGTGGGAAAAGATTTGAGATGTTTTAAAATAAAACAATACAGGCTGTAGGATGGCTTATCACTATGGCTCTGCAGCCAGGCTGAGCAATGACCCAACAAGTGGAGTCAAAGTCCAGTTGGGTCGTCCACAGTGGACCCATTCCAGAGCCACCATTCTTGGTCCTCTCCTCTTTATCATTTTACAGATATTTAATTGAAGGATAGAGGTCCTTATTGTTTAACCTGTGGATGAGGTTATATTTAAAGAACTAGTAAGCGTACTGACGGCAGAATAAGTGTTCAAAAAGGTTTTGCCAGTCTAGTTCAATGAGCTTAATGCAATTTTAGTTTAATATTTTATAGAAATAATACACTATAACATTAGATATTTAAAAATATTAAAATGTGATCGTGTAACCAAAGAGTTCAGAGAAGATCTTTAAGGATGGTAGGAGACTTTAAGACATCCCATGCCTACAAACATCACACCAAGAATTGAAAAATGTGTGGATTATTTTGCTTGCGTAAGAGAAGGTGTTGAGTTCTACGACAGCTATCTCATATAGACTGTGTCATAAACTAGCAATAGATTTTATTTCACGTCTTTCCACAGGGGGAGGATAATTCATAGTCAGCATGTACAAGCTTATATGAAGCAAAGCTTTTTAATACATACAGTCTAGAGATGAGACATGACCCCTTGGCCAACTTAGCAGGGATGCATGCTCTTTATAGATAGGATTTAAACACTTAGTCATTACTCTTAAGGTCCCTTTCAATCATGAGAGAATCTACCTTCACCAGTCAGTGATACAAACACATACAGAGGGAACCTCATCCTATGGCTAATGATTTCAATTTGGGTCACCGAACAGCATGCATTACCACCCTTCTAAGAGTAGTTCAATGGCACATACTCTGTGTCAAGCACATGATGCCTTTGGACACATATAAAGATGTCCTTTGTCCATTTGTAGGATTTCATTCATATATCTTTGGAAAAATAAAGTGCATTATTCACCAAATTCCACTTCCTGAAAGCTCATAGTTCCAAACCTAGAAATGAAATGAAACCAAATGCTTCAGTATTAACTTCTTCATCCTTAATTTTAAGTTACATCAAATGGGGGGGAAAAAGAGCCTTTAGGATCATACATGTAAGTTACATTTATCTCACATGGCAGTGAAATCATCAGTCAAATCTCTGAGTACTTCATTCCAAAAGCAAGAAAAATCTTCATTGAGTTCCATTGTGCCTCTGATGTGAAACGAAGAATTAAAATTCTACGGCTTTGGGATAAAACTACAAACAGTGTCAAAACACAACAAAATATTGTCAAAGCAAACCTATGGAGACAGTATTAAGATGTCAAAATTAAAATGATGTCATTGTAAATTACAGCAGAACTTTTTAAAAATGAAGCATGAAGCCCTCTGTATGAGTGTACACTGCCACTCATTTCAAACTAATTGTTCATGCCAGATGTGTAGGAGGGATGATAAATGTTCCTAAGCTCAGAGAATATACATTCCAAAAATAGTTAGGGCATTCTTAAAAGTGAGCTACAAAATTTCTGTCAGTTTTGATAGTTACTTGAAATCCACTTTATTCTTCAGTATTATGTATCCCTGTTTTCTCTTAGTCTAGATACATGTGCTACATATACAGATAACTAAAAATTATAAATATACCTACATTTATATTCTTAGATCCTTGCACACAGCCAGGAAGATAGTAGAAAATCAATAATGGGTTGTATAGTAAGTGAACAAATAAACAAGTACAGTGGAATTATTTTATGACTTTAGAGATAAAAAGAATGTGAGAATTTAATTATTATGAAAGGGAAATGTTTACTAATGGGAAATTTAGTAAATCTTGTCCAATTTTTTACCTTATTATTTTGTCATCATGCACATTTCAGCCATCTTCTAACTCATCCTCCTTAATTATTATCTGCTCAGTGTTTAAATGTATCTTCCACAGAAAAAGTATATATGTGATATTCTTTCAGAAACTTTATATTTGATGATATTTATATCATGCCTTACAACAGAATTTTGTGAATTGGTGATGTACAAATACTGATGATCCTAATAATTAGATGAATAATTCTTACTTTGATTAATAATATATTTAAAGAAAATGATTTTCTGGTATTGAAATTTTTTTAACTCATGGCTCTCAAAACTAAGTTGTAGAAATATTTCATACTCTGACATACCTGGTCATTGCCTCAGTTGTTATTCCCATATAGTATACATTGCAATTATAATATCTGTGAGGGTTGTACATTCTTCATCACTGAATACACATACATACACACATATAATTATTATCAACATCTATATGTTATAGCATATTAATATAAATATATATTTATATTATATAAATATATATTTATATTATAAATATATTTAAATATAATGTATATAATATAATAAATATATAATATATTAAGTATTAATATTCTTTAGTTATATAATAGTTATATATATCTTGCATATATCTTGTATCTTGCATTAGTGTGGTACATTTGTTACAATTGATGAACTGATATCAATACACTATTGTTAACTAAAGTCCATGGTTTATACCAGGGTCACTCTTTGTGTTATACATTCCCTGGGTTTAGACAAATGCATAATGTCATGTGTCCACCTTTGCAGTTTCATACTGAGTAGTTTTGCTGCCCCAAACATTCCTGTGCTTACCATTCACCCCTAGTTTCTGATCTTTAGGCCCAGCATTGAAATTACACATACAGTTCTCACCAAGGTCATGAACCAGATTAGATTCTAGTGAGAGAAGTAGCCACCACCTATTGATGGGTGAAGTGGCAGAGAATTTGGGGTCATCTTAGTTCATCACAATTTATCTTCTTTCCACAAGTGTCCTCCGCCATTGTACGTTCAAGTTGAGTGCCAAGGTTGGGGACCTCATGCCTGATGGTGTCTGCGTGTGGGCAGAGCCCCTGCAGCAGCCTCCTCAGGTCCTGGGGTGCAGAGACCTGTGAAGGAAGCAAGCAGCTGTCTGCCACTTGTGTACCCAGCCCCCACTGGGGAGACAGCCAGAGTCCCGAGGAGTCCCAGCTGAGCCTGAGCTGCCAATCCACCTGCTCTTCCCCAGAGGAATCTCCTGAGAATCCCTGAGAGCAGAGCTCTTCAGCTTTTGATTCTGTTATCTGAGGCCTTGTTCCCATAGCTTGCTAATCCCAAGCCAGAGTCACATAGGGAAAGGGAATCTAGGAAACAGGTTGACCTAGTACAAAATTAAAACTGTGCATGCTCAGTTGACTACAGTCTAGAGTAGAAGTTCATCCCGAGGAAATAATGAGAGATACACAGAGATGTATTCAAAGCCAATCATATTATAATTATTTACTATAGAACAAAACTAGAAGCAGTCTTTTGTCCAAGTACTGCAGATAGACTAAATTTCGGTAGTTTCAAATTGTAAGATGGAAGAATATAGATTATTTTTGATAAAGTGTAAATATTACCATACATATAAATAAAGGTGAAATGATGTACATCAAACAATGGTCTGAGCAGAAGAATAATAAATCTAAATTATTTTTTTCTATCTTTATTTCCTTTTTTCATTATGACTATTTATTACTTTCAAACTAGAAAATTTTGAAAGACTAATCAAAAGAATGAATTCATGATAAAAGCATCTACATACAGTTATAATGCTCAATATTATTTGAAATCTCTTATAATGTTAATTTAACAAAACTTGACATCTCACCTTTGTTGGTATTTACTCAAAAACGGTGTGAATAAAAAGAAAGGCACGAATATTCAATTTTTACTATTTACCACAGTGTCTAGATGCAGAGAAGTACATTCCAGAGTCAGAATGTGAGCACCATGTATATCTTTATAGGGTTGATGGTTGTTAGAAAACCCATATAAACTTTATCTGGAATCATGCCATTTATCAAGGACAAATCCATACACGTCAGTGTATCAGTCTGAAGAAAGCATAAATGGCACACATGTTTAAGCTGGATAAAGTAGATTATAAATAAAGTAAATTTGCACTTGACTAATTTTGCAAGAATCAAGCACAGTACCAATCACAAAGGGAACTTTACTGATAAGGTAGAGAGTTGGTTTACTTATTGTTTCAAAGGACAACGTGGAAAAATTTAGACAGGTATGTACAGCTTTGTAGAAAGATAAGAAGAACATTTAAAATACACACTTTTAAAAAGTAAACTGAACTCATAGAAACAGAGAATAGATTGGTGGTTGCCAGAGGTGGGGGGTTGAGGTGGGTGGGCAAAATGGGTGAAGATGGAAGTATGTATGTACAGCAAGGTGACTGTGGTTAACAACACTGTGATGTGTATTTGAAAGTTGTTAAGAGAGTAGATCTTAAAAGTTCTCAGGGGCTTCCCTGGTGGCGCAGTGGTTGAGAGTCTGCCTGCCGATGCAGGGGACACGGGTTCGCGCCCCAGTCCGGGAAGATCCCACATGCCGCGGAGCGGCTGGGCCCATGAGCCATGGCCGCTGAGCCTGTGCGTCCGGAGCCTGTGCTCCGCAACGGGAGAGGCCACAACAGTGAGAGGCCCGCGTACTGCAAAAACAAAAAAACAAACAAACAAAGAAAAAAGTTCTCAGCACAAGAAAATTAATTTGTAACTATGTGCGGTGATGGATGTTAGCTAAACTTATTGTGGTGATCATTTCACAGTATGTACATGCATCAAATCATGATGCTGCATGCCTAAAACTAACAATGTTATGTGACAGTTATAAAAAAAATAACAAAATACACACTTTTTTTCTTTTTCAGTTGTGTATTTTTAATTGAGGTATAATTCACATGTAACATTGTATTAGTTTCAGGTACACAATGTAATGATTCAATATTTGTACATATTGCAAAAAGATCACCACAATAAGTTGCCTTAACATCTGTCACCATACATAGTTATAATTTTTTTCTTGTGATAATACTTTTAAAATTTAGCAATTTTAAATGTACAGTACATACAGTGGTATTAACTATAGTCATTGTGCTGTACATTACATCCCAATGACTTACTTATTTTATAAGTGGAAATTTGTACCTTTTGACCTCCTTCACCCATTTTGTCCACCCCCACCTCAGTACACACTTATAATTACTAGCTGAAAAAGCCGATCAGACAAGAGCACTGGCAGCCTGATCTTGTACTAAAAGTACAAAACAAAAAACTGTGGAAATGAGCATCTGCAGCAGTAATTCCATTTTAGTCCATTTTCTTAATGCATTTTTGTTATTAAGACAACAGATTTTAGATAGATTTAAATGCAGTATCATTACATAACATGGCAAAGCATGCTGTGCAAATGATGGAAACTACAGTCTTGTAAGCTAGATTTTATAAGACATAACCAAAGTTAGAAAAATAAGACAAAAAAATCAAAGTTACTAATGAAAAGTGCATTTTAGATTCTGAAAAACACAACTGTTATCAAGTGTATTGCTTTTCTAACAGAACAGTGTATTCTGATTTTGAGTAAATACAAGTGTTTCGTTCATTGCTTAAAAGTAGGTAGATCTGCTGAAGCTTTCTACATTACCTTTCCTTTTTTAAAAATAATAGACTTTATTTTTTAGAGAAGTTTTAGGTTCACAGAAAATTTGAACACAAAGTATAGATAGTTCCCACATACCCATTCCTCACATATCATGCAGCTGCTACACATCAGAGTGATGTTTTGCTACAGTTGATGAACCTACATTGATGCATCATCATCACTCAGAATCCATAGTTTACATTAGGATCCACTAATTGTACATTCTGTGGGTTTGGAATGTATAATGACATGTATCATACAGATAAGTTTCACTGCCCTAAAAATCCTCTGTGCTCCACCTATTTATCCCTTCCTCCCCCAATCTCTGGCAACCACTGATATTTTTACTGTCTCTATAGTTGTGCCTTTTGTCATAGAGTTGGAATCATACAGTATGCAACCTTTTCAGATTGGTTTCTTTTACTTAGTAATATGCATTTAAGATTCCTCCATGTCTTTTTATGGCTTGATAGCTCATTTGTTTTAGCTCCAAATAATTCTTCATTGTCTGGTTGTAACACAATCTATTTAACCATTCACCTACTGAAGGACATTTTGGTCTCTTACAAATTTGACAATTATGAATAAGCTGCAATGGCAGGTTTTTGTGTGGACATAAGGTTTAAACTCTTTGGGTAAATATCAAGGAGTTGACATATGATGTTGCTGGATCATATGGTAAGACTTCTCAAAGAGGTAGCTTTTGGTTTCATTAACTTTCTCAATTGATTTCCTGTTTTCAGTTTTATTGATTTGTGCTCTGATTTTTTTATTTCTGTTTATTTTGGTTTCAATTTCATTTTCCATTTTTAGTTTCTTAATATAAAATTTTAGATTGTTGATTATAGATTTTTCTCTTTTCTAATTATGCAGTCAGTGCTATTAATTTCCCTCTAAGCACTGCTTTTGCTGCATCCCACATATTTTCATAGGTTATGTTTTAATTTTTTAGTTCAAAATATTTCATTTAGTTTAATTTTCTCTTGAGATTTCTTCTTTTATCCATGTGTTATTTAGAATTGTATTGTTTAAGCTCCAAGTATTGGGATTTTTAAACTACTTTCTGCAGTAGATTTCCTATTTAATCCATTGGTATCTGAAAGCATACATCATCATACAATGTATTATTTTTTTTAATTTGTTAAAATGTGTTTTATGAACCAGAACATGATCTATCATAGTAAAAGTTAAATATAAGCTTGAGAAAAATGTGTGCTCTGCTATCGTTGGATGAAATACTCTATAGATGTTAGTTATATCTAGTTCATTGATCATGCTGTTCAGCTCAACTGTGTCCTTACTGACCTTCTGACCTCTGAATTGATCTTTCCATTATTGATAGAGGGGTGTTAAAATCTCCAGCTGTGATAATGGATGCATCTGTCTAGCCTTGCAGTTCTATTAGTTTTTGCCTCATGTATTTTAATGCTCTGTTTTAGGCACATACATGTTAAAGATTGTTATGTTGTCTTGGAGAATTGACTCTTCATCATTATGTAATGCCTGTCTTTACCCTGCTAATTTTTTTTTTACTTTGAGGTCTGCTCTGTCACAAATTAATATAACTTTTTAGATTAGTGTTATCGTGGAGTGTTTTTCTTCATCCACTTAACTTTTAATCTATATGTGTCAATTTAAAGTAGTTTCTTGTAAACAACATACAGTTGGGTCATATTTTTTGATCCTCTCCAACAGGCTCTGTATTTTAGTTGGTGTATTTAGACCATTGATGTTTAAAGTAATTATTTACATAGTTTAGGTAATATCTACCATATTTGTTAGTTTTTATTTGCTGCCCTTGTTCTTTCTTTTATTGTCTTCCGCTTGTTTTCTGCCTTCTTTGATTTTAATTCAGCATTTTATATGATTCCATTTGCTCCTCATTCATAACGATCAATTATATTTTTATTAATGATTGCACTAGGATTTACATATACATTTACAACTAATCCAAGTCCACTTTCAAATAACAATGTATTGCTTCATGAGTAGTGCAAGTACTTTATAACAAAGTATTTCTGATTCCTCCCTCCCATCCCTTCTACCATTGCTGTCCTTCATTTCACTTATCCATAAGCTATAATCATCAAATACATTATTATTATTATTTTGAACACAATAGTAAGAAAAAAATATTTTATTTTAACTTCATTTAGTCCTTCTCTAACCCTCTTTCTTTATTAATATATATCTTCTAGTTTTGTGATGATGGTGCTGATGACAATGATGGTGATGATGGTGATGGTGGTGGTAGTAATGATGGTGATAAATCATAGTCTTGTGCATGAGTATGTGCATTATTCTCTTGATTTAAAGTAGATCCAGATTGTAGAACTGAAGACAAAGGTAGAGACTATAAGGAAGAAGGAATATGTACCATAAACTACACAGCAGGAGATATAGAAGGATAATTTGACAATTTTCATTTTTGCTTCACCTTATGGTTTGGTGTCTAGGAGACTTGACCACTGTAGTAGATTTGCTGGGAAAATAACTCAGTTTAGGATAAAATTATCTCCTATACTATAAAATTACTTATTATTTGTAGGATGCTTTTCCATATTGTTATATTCAGAAATTAACTTCAAGCAAACTCACGTATTTTATGAAACTCAGAATGATATCGTGGATTTTAATATTTCCTAAGAAAAAAGTATGCCTTTTCTGAGAGGAGGGAGAAAGAAGTGAATCTGTGAGCTTAGTCACATACATTTTGTGGGAGGAACTATATGGCTTCAGGTGCATCAGCTTTCTATGGGTTGTGGCTTGCTTCTTCAAAGGCTAAAACACCTTGATCATTAATATGCTGCCTGTGCTTCATGCTTGACTTTTACATTACTGCTCTAGCTATTACCATGCATGCATTATTTATGCTGTTGGCTATCATGGAAAAACGGCAAGCAATTTACTTGTCAAAACACATTAGAATGCATGACTTTAAATCAGAGTCGCATGGGTTGGTAAAAAGCTGTAATAAATGCACTTTGGCTAATATGTTAGTGCCATGCAGTTTGAGGCCACTGTATTGACTGAGAAACCAATAACCATCTCTAGAACTCTTCTAGTAGAATAGCACTTCAAATTATTCACGCTTTTAATTGCTTCATAGTAAACTCTGTTATTATAATTTTTCTTTCCATAGATGAGTTTTAACATTAGAATAGCAAGTGAGTGCAAATTAAATTCTTAATGATAGAAGTACTGGAGTTAATTGTATTATTTATTTAGGCTCCAAACAGGATCTGAAATGCTTAAATAATAGAATTATGTCATACAGCCATGTGTTTCCCTTGCTTTTCTTGTCAGTTAACCATTTCCAGTATTACTTGATGCTCTCATTACTACACAGAAGTCCCCTTTTGTACCACAGCAAATGTTTAGGTAGATGCCAGACACCTTGCTAGCTCTCCAAGTGTTGGTAAGGCCAGCCTCAGACTTCATGACACTTGTAAGATGACCGCCCTATCCAAGTGTGCTGGAAGAGGTCCCATCAGAGCAATTGTTCAGGAACTTTATTTTTTCTTAAAAATCATTCTATGACTAGTGAGTTGTGGGCGTGGCAGGGATTTTGAGGAGGTCAGCATTATTGGAGGATGTTATCTTGTGCAGGGAAATAATCAAGTCTATGCTCAGCATAACCTTCACCTGTCTGCTCGTTATCCAGTACTGTCCAACATCTTCAGAATCTAATAGGAGTCCAGTGAATTTGATTCCATGAGTGAATGCAGTTGAAGAAGACAGAGGTAGGCCCCAAAGGGGTCAACTATCATTTGAAATTAGTATCAGAGAAGAGACACCCTGAGTCCTTTATACCAATATTTGCTTCCATTCACATTTTTCCCATGGATTCACAGGCTGGGGATGTTACCTCGTCAAAGTCCTTCTTACTAGAAAAAGTGAGTATCATGAAGTCCAGAGGAGTTAAATCACCCAACCCAACATTCTCAAGATATCAGGACCCAGGCAAGATACAAGAACCATCTGTCTAGTGTTCTAATTTCAAAAATAACCTATAAGTCTTACAAGGCAAAGGGTTAGGAAAATACCTTTAGGACATCATGATGGCGGGGGGCGGGGGGCGTTCTTCTGGCATTGCTCTTCCAGGTTGTTGTGATCTACCAAGATGGACTTGCAGAGCAAGGAGTAGCCAAGAGGATTGGGACTCTTGAGGAACTGAGATGCAGCCAGCAGCAGGTCTGAGCCTCTAAACAACAGACCTTGGCATTGATCTGAGAAGCCAGAGCACCTGGCAATCAGACCTTCTAGAAACTTGTGAAATTTAACCAAGGAGATGAGAGATCTGTAAACTGAAAACTAGAATATGTTGATGAAAGAAATTGAAGAAGATACAAATAAGTGGAAAGATGTATCATGTTCATGTATTAGAATTAATATTGTTAAAATGTCCATCTACCCAAAGTAATTTACAGATTCTATGCAATCTCTATTAAAATTTCAATGGCATTTTTTTTACAGGAAGAGAAAAACAATCCTAAAATTTTTAAGAAACCACAAAAGATCCCAAATAGCCAAAGCAGTCTTGAGAAAGAAGAACAAAGCTGGAGGCCTTACACTTCCTGATTTCAAACTATATACAAGCTATAGTAATCAAATACCAGTATAGTCTTGGCTTAAAAACAGACACATAGATCAATGAAACAGAACAAAGAGCCCAGAAATAAACCCATACATATGTGGTTAATTATTTTATGACAAAGGAGCCAAGATTACACAGTGTGGAACAGTGTCTTCAATAAATGGTACTGGGAAAACTAGACAGCCACATGCAGATTAATGAAACTGGACCCTTATCTTACATCATATAAAAAATCAACTCAAAATGGATTAAAGACTTGAAGGTAAGACTTGAAAACAAAATTCCTACAAGAAAACACAAGGTATAAGCTCCTTGTAATTAGTCTTGGCAAAAAATTAAAAAAATTGACCCCAAAGGCAGAGAAACACAAGCAAATATAATCAAGTGGGGCTATTTCTGCACAGCAAAGGAAACCATCAACAAAAAGCAAAAGCAACCTACCAAATGGAAGAAAATAACTGCAAACCACATATTTGATATGGAGTTATAATCCAAAATATACAAAGAACTTGAAGAGATATCTGCACCTTATGTTCATTGCAGCATAATTCACAATAGTCAAGGTATGGGAACAACCTAAGTGTCCATCAGCAAATAAATATGCAGTATATATGTACAATGGAATATTCAACCATAAAAAGAAGGAAATTCTGACATTTATGACAACATGGGTGGACCTTGAGGGCATTATGCTAGGTGAAATAAGTAAGGCAGAGAAGGATAAATACTGCATGGTATCACTTATGTGTGAAATCTAAAAAAAAAGAAAAAGTCTAACTGAAAGAAACAGAGAGTAGAAAAGTGGTTGCTAGAGGCTGGGGAATGGGGCAAATAGGGAAAGATTGGTAAAAGGGTACACAGTTTCAGTTATAAGGTGATTAAGATCTGAGGATCTAATCTAAAACAGGATGAATATATCTATCTTTATATTTGTCTATAGTTGATAACACTGTATTGTATAATTAAAATTTGCTTAGAAAGTAGAACTTAAATTTTCTCACACACACAAAAAAAGGTAAATGTGTGAGGTGACGGATGTGTTCATTAACTCAATCAGGGGAATTCCTTCACAATGTGTAGGCATAGCAAATCACCACCATGTATACTTTAAATATCTTACAATTTTAGTTGTTCATTTTACCTAAATAAAGTTTAAGAAAGGCACATAGGATAAAATAGGAGGAACCCACATAGCTGCCCTCTTGGGTCTATGAAGTGAGAATTCAGCTATCTTTGCATTTTATTCCTTTAGAGAAATTTTGAAAATTTAGCTACTTAAATTACACAAATAGTTTTATAAGTTGTAAGATATTTAGAAAATACCAAAAAATGGAAAATGAAAACAATACCCTTATAAGAGCAAGTATATCTCTTATAGAATACATGTTAAACCTAGATTTTATAACACTAATTTGACATTTGGGAAAAAAACACTAGGATTGGGAATGAGCAAATTCAATATAATAGAATATCCATTACCACAGTATCTTTAGGGGTGTACTCTAAGTTGTAATAATTATTATTAATGGCAAAGGCCAAAGGCAACTGCAGATTCACTAATGCATAAATATTCCTATAACATATTATTTCGTATAAATTCTAAATTGGGTAGATCTTAAGGCATTTATTTTCATTGTAGAGTTATGTTACTTTGACAGAAAAGATACTGCCTATGCTGAGTCTTAACTCTCACGTTTAAGAGTTTCGGATTTATCTTCCATGAAATGATTTTTGAAAGTCAAAATAAGAGAAATCATCATAAGCATTTTATTTATAGATTCAAAAGTCCACTGCTGCATAAAGGAAGGAAAATTAAAGCTTGAAATTAATACATATCATAAGGCTTGATTTGGCTTACATAAATTTGCTTATAATATTAATCTATTTTTTGGAAAAAAAATCACAGAAAAATGTTTTCTGCAAATGTATGGTTAGCATATGCATAATTTATATGTTTAAAAGTCATGAATTTGTGCTTGAGAGTCCGCCTGCCGATGCAGGGGACACGGGTTCGTGTCCCGGTCTGGGAAGATCCCACATGCCGCGGAGCGGCTGGGCCCGTGAGCCATGGCCGCTGAGCCTGCGTGTCCAGAGCCTATGCTCCGCAACGGGAGAGATCACAACAGTGAGAGGCCCGCGTACCGCAAAAAAAAAAAAAAAAGTCATGCATTTAAATCATTTGTTACTTAGGCAAATGCATAGGCTAAATATTTGCATGTATTTTCAGGACGCATGCAAAATTATTTAAATTATTATTACTGAGTGAAAAGAGATATTCATTGAGCGTCAACAGTATGCTAAGTTCTTTGAAGTTCCATCAGGTTTATTTTCTTATTTAATCTTACTCAAAACCCATCAGCATTCCTCACCATACTGCCTGTTTCATTGTTACTAAATTCATACCACTAACATTTTATAGCACTTTAGAGTGGGAATGGATTGCTTTGGAACCTAAGTGCTTATTCAGGTAGAATTCAGGAATGGGTTGAACCCTGACAAACTTGGGGAGGAAGGGCACTTAAATGGGAAACGTTACCTGATTCACACTGTGAGTCCTTTCCTTGTCACAAATGGAAATGCTTGCAATTGATGAAGACCCATAAAACTGGAGAACGATGACATGGAATGGGGGAAAGGAAGGGGTGTTACCTACAAAAGGAGTGAAATGAAAGGATTTACAAGAAGGTTTTGCTGAGAATGAGAAAAGAGGCAGTTTTGACTCAAAAGCTGCTGAGGGAGCCGGAAAACCAAGACCGTTAGACTCACAGAAATGAACTCCATGTGGCTGAGCTGGGGTGGTGTCTTGAGAACTCAGAGGATGCTAGACGTCCAGGGTAGGAGAGGAAGGGGAAAACATGTAAGTAAAAGTCATACAAGATAAATGATGTCCACTCTGAATATATGCCTGTGAGCCCTTGCTTAACATCCTATTAGATACAGAAAAGAATTCAGATAAGCATGTAACACGGCCTCCTTATCAAAGTTGAGACAAATGTAAGGCACCTGGAATAATTCGGGAATGATAGGAGACCACCTGATCAATAATAGCATGTGCAAAAGCAGTCTCAGAGCAGTGGGCAGGCTCGGTTATGGAGATGAAGCAATTACACAAAAAGGGAGAAGCCACCGGGGTCTTGGATCAACCTCAGGAGAAGTGAATAGATGAAGGCTGATGTGGTGTGGGCTGGGTCAAGCCTGGCTGAGCAAAGGTCAGTGGCCAGAAAATAGGTGGATCAATATTGAATGGGTGGGCACTGATTCCCACCTATGAGGAGTAGAAAATGAGGGCATGTGATGGGGTGACATGGGTGAGAGGCAGGACCAGGGCCAGAGACCTGGGCTCTGGACCTACAGGGGCCTGTGCTCACCTGCAAGCCCTGGGTCCCAGGGAAGCTGTGCACTAGAGCAAAATAATTGCCAGGTCTTCCTTCCATATCTGAGTGGGGAGGTTACCATCCTAGGTGTTTGCTGATAGGGTTGGTGTTAAGTGTTACCACCACACACACACACACACACACACACACACACACACAAGTAACCAAGTGAAATGATGGACATGTTACCTTCTTTGCAGTGATTATTTCACAATGTGTGTGTGTGTGTGTGTGTGTGTGTGTGAACTCATCAAATACTATACCTTAAATACATACAATTTTTAGTTGTCAATTATACCTCAATATAAAAACATCAGGAATAATTGGGGTGGGTACCTCTTCCGTGCTCCACTCCCAAGCTAACACCCATCCTTCTCAAACTCTTCCAAAAACTTGTGGATGAAGGAACACTCCCAAACTCATTCTATGAGGCCACCATCACCCTGATACCAAAACCAGACAAAGATACTACAAAAAAAGGAAATTACAGACCAATATCACTGATGAATATAGATGCAAAAATCCTCAACAAAATACTAGCAAAGACAATCCAACAACACATTAAAAGGATCATACACCATGATCAGTTGGGATTTATCCCTGGGATGCAAGGATTCTTCAATATAAGCAAATCAATCAATGTGATACACCATATTAACAAATTGAAGAAGAAAAACCATATGATCATCTCAATAGACGCAGAAAAAGCTTTTGACAAAATTCAACACCCATTTATGATAAAAACTCTCCAGAAAGTGGGCAAAGAGGGAACCTACCTCAACGTAATAAAGGCCATATATGACAAACCCACAGCAAACATCATTCTCAATGGTGAAAAACTGAAAGCATTTCCTCTAAGATCAGGGACAAGACAAGGATGTCCACTCTCACCACTATTATTCAACATAGTTTTGGAAGTCCTAGCCACGGCAATCAGAGAAGAAAAAGAAATAAAAGGAATACAAATTGGAAAAGAAGAAGTAAATCTGTCACTGTTTGCAGATGACATGATACTATACATAGAGAATCCTAAAGATGCCACCAGAAAACTACTAGAGCTAATCAATGAATTTGGTAAAGTTGCAGGATACAAAATTAATGCACAGAAATCTCTTGCATTCCTATACACTAATGATGAAAAATCTGAAAGATAAATTAAGGAAACACTCCCATTTACCACTGCAACAAAAAGAATAAAATACCAAGGAATAAACCTACCTAGGGAGACAAAAGACCTGTAGGCAGAAAACTATAAGACCCTGATGAAAGAAATTAAAGATGATAGAAACAGATGGAGAGATATACCATGCTCTTGGATTGGAAGAATCAATATTGTGAAAATGACTATACTGCCCAAAGCAATCTACAGATTCAATCTAGTCCTTATCAAATTACCAGTGGCATTTTTTACAGAACTAGAACATAAAATCTTAAAATTTATATGGAGACACAAAAGATCCCAAATAGCCACAGCCATCTTGAGGTAAAAAGATGGAGCTGGAGGAATCAGACTCCCTGTCTTCAGACTATACTACAAAGCTACAGTAATCAAGGCAATATAGTACTGGCACAAAAACAGAAACATAGATCAATGGAACAAGATACAAAGCCCAGAGATAAACCGACGCACCTATGGTCAACTAATCTATGACAAAGTAAGCAAGTATATACAATGGAGAAAAGACAGTCTCTTCAATATGTGGTGCTGGGAAAACTGGACAGCTACATGTAAAAGAATGAAATTAGAACACTCCCTAACACCATACACAAAAATAAACTCAAAATGGATTTGAGACCTAAATGTAAGACTGGACACTATAAAACTCCTATAGGAAAACATAAGAAGGACACTCTTTGACATAAATCACAGCAAGATCTTTTTTGATCCACCTCCTAGAGTAATGGAAATAAAAATAAACAAATGGGACCTAATGAAACTTAAAAGCTTTTGCACAGCAAAGGAAACCTTAAACAAGACGAAAAGACAACCCTCAGAATGGGAGAAAATATTTGCAAACGAATCAATGGACAAAGGATTAATCTTCAATATATATAAACAGCTCATGCAGCTCAATATTAAAGAAACAACCCAATCCAAAAATGGGCAGAAGACCTAAATAGATATTTCTCCAAAGAAGACATACAGATGGGCAAGAAGCATATGAAAAGCTGCTCAACAATCACTAATTATTAGAGAAATGCAAATCAAAACTACAATGAGGTATCACCTCACACCAATTAGAATGGGCATCATCAGAAAATCTACAAACAACAAATGCTGGAGAGGGTGTGGAGAAAAGGAAACCCTCTTGCACTGTTGGTGGGAATGTAAATTGATACAGCCACTATGGAGAACAGTATGGAGTTTCCTTAAAAAACTAAAAATAGAATTACCATATCATCCAGCAATCACACTACTGGGCATATACCCAGAGAAAACCATAATTCAAAAAGACACATGCACCCCAATGTTCATTCAGCACCATTTACAATAGCCAGGTCATGGAAGCAACCTAAATGCCCATTGATAGACGAATGGATAAAGAAGATGTGGTACATATATACAATGGAATATTACTCAGCCATAAAAAGGAACGAAATATGGTCATTTGTTGAGACGTGGACGGATCTAGAGAGTGTCATACAGAGTGAAGTAAGTCAGGAAGAGAAAAACAAATATCGTATATTACCGCATGTATGTGGAACCTAGAAAAATGGTACAGATGAACTGGTGTGCAGGGCAGAATTTGAGACACAGATGTAGAGAATGAACGTAGGGACACCAAGGTGGGAAAGCCACGGGGTGGTGGGGATGGTGGTGTGATGAATTGGGCGATTGGGATTGACATGTATACACTGATGTGTATAAAACTGATGATTAATAAAAACCTGCTGTATAAAAAAATAAAATTAAATGAAAAAACTAAAAAAAAAACTAATACTAAACTTTCTTTGGGTTATTTATATGGAAATATGTTAATATAAATGTTTCAGACATTACATGAAAGTCCTAAAAAAAAAAAAAAAAAAGAAGGATTCTAGGTGTCATGAGGTTTGAATTAAGCATGTGACCCACACTGTCCAGATCTCTGTTGGTCATCCTGTGACAAAGTTAGTCTCTGATCTCTTTCACCACAAATCAAATTCAAGATCCATGGCTTAAGTTCTGTGGGTTTCTTTCTGACTTTGCATTTCGGTACCTACATCCAGTGCGGGGCACATCGTTTTTTGAAAATCAACGAAGGAAATGCTTATTCTTTGTTACCTCCTCCCACCCTGACCCCCCAAAAATAGCTAAACACCACTGTTTTGGTATTTCCTTATTAGGGACAGTAATGAATAAAATAAAATATTTTCCCAAAATTTCTGTCGTAGAAAGTTACCTTGGCAACATCGGTGAAAAAAGCAGCTGCTAGATATCTGACCTCTAATCTTTCACTTTCAGAAATAATAAAGTATTCTATTTAAAGCCTCTACAGACTTAGACAAAGGGAATGGCCTGCCTCAATATACATATATTTTAGCTCAAATAGTTTGTTGGGTGCAAGAGAATGACCCTAAATCATACATAGAGACAAACTGAGTTTTGAATATTTTGCTTTCTAGGGTTAAGTTTATCAAAATTCCTTTGCCATCAGTTATACTAAATTCTTCTTAACATCATTTGCATCATACATTTTTTAAAACCACTCTTTGCTAATTTGCCACTTAAAAGTGATACCTAAGGGAAGTTATATTGTGCATTTCTTTGTTCAGTAATCAGAACTTTGGGGAGCGGGGCTGTATATCCACCTGAAAGTTCCAGGTGAAGTGCTCAGCCCTTCTGCCTGCAGGTATCTGCCTCCCCCCATCCAGGCTCTGCTCTTTCTCAGAGGCTGACACTCACTGGAAATAATCTACGATCAGATCCTGCCCTAAATCAGGCTTCCTTCCTTTATGCTCAGCGGGCTCTCCCCATGTAGAAATCAGATAAATATTAATCAGCATTTCCTTCTCTTTTATGCTTTGATTTTCCCTTTATCTCTTTAACCCATCTAGAATTAGACTGTGAATAATGTGAGTACCTATTTTTCCATAAAGCCAATTTTCTAGCCATGTTTATTAAATAATTCAAGCCCTGCACTGTTTTGTGCGGCCTCATTTTACATCTAAAATGGAGTTCATATTGAAAGTAAGGTTTATATATAAAATGAGGCATTGGAAAACAAAAATGAAAAGATTTCATATGTATTACATATTTTTCCACTTCTCTCTCTGCTATGTTTGCTTTAACAATATAATATTTTAGGATTTTAATTTTTTTCTTACTTTACTTTGTTTTTATATTTGTCAGAATAAGGTCTTCTTTTTCAAATATGTGTGTGTGTATATATATATATATATATATATATATATAATTTGAGAGAGAGGAATTGTCTTCTTCAAAATAGTTGATCTTTCTGAATTTAAACATTGATGATACTTAATTTGTGTATTATTATATACATTTCAGTTATGTCAAATTGTGTAGTATTTTTGCATAGTTCTTGCCATAGCTTACCAAGATTATTCCTAGCTGACATATTCATTTTATTTCTTTTGTAAATGTGTTGTCGTACGTGTTTTATTTTAGTTGATTATTTCCTGTGTTTGAAAGGCTATTGAATTCTTTTATATTTATAAAATCCAAGTGATGTTTTGAAGCAATGATAAACACAAGACTTAGTTCATGAAATTATTGCTAACAGGATGAGTCCATGTTGAGTTGATTGAAGAAGGAAAGAAAGACGGCATCCCTTGAATGCACTGCACAGCACGAACAGAGAAGTCAGTGCTTTTACTCACTCAGTGGATTGAGACACATCAGATGAATAGTCATTTGAAAGGAGGAGAGAGAGAAATGGTCATTACATGCCATTAGGTGATTTTACATCTACAGATACAGACAACCTGGTGTAATTAATCCCTGGGACATGTGTGCAGGGGCCGCTGCCCTGACCAAGCCCTGCTTTGGTGGTGAGTGCTCCATTCTGCCTCCATTGTTCCTCATCTTCAGGGTGGGCCCTGGCCTCCTGGTGTAGCTCTGCCAGGACAACCACATTTCACCAGCAGGGTTCCAGAACTACTGCTCTTTGTAGGTCTTACATCCACTGGTTTGTCCTCTGAGTATCCTCAGCCGCCCTCCCCTGCAATAGGCAGAACTTGATGTCACTGTTGGTGGTGGGCTTTTGGACCTTATGGACCACTGGGGAGCCACCCACCTCCTTGCAAAGAGGCGTAGAAGTCTGCTCATCTGCCTTGTAATAACTGAGCTGGGTGGCCAGTGTCCAGGTGAGCCCAAGACAGTGTCCTCCAACCCCATCACGTCCACCCAGGATCTTAGGGCCCACCTCACGAGGCAGGTGGCTGCCTGGATCCATCACACACACACACACACTCTCTCTCTCTCTCTCTCTCTCTCTCTCTCTCTCTCTCTCTCTGTCATTAAAACACCACTCGCATGGCCCCATATGGGAGCTAAGGAAGGTGACTTTTGTACTTTGATCAAAATGATTTAGAAATTTAAACTTCAAATGGACTGAGATAAAGATGATTTCTAACATCCCAGTCTCTTCTTCAGATATATATTTCTACAGTAAGTGAGAGATTTCAGTGAATGAAGTCATGAATTGGATTAGAATTTTATATCAATCAAATTATGGATTTAATCAAATCCATATTATTCATTTGGAATTTCATATCATAGTGAATTATATGGAGAAAATAAATCATACAGATATGTTCAGCATGGTTAGAGTGTCTAGTATATATACTGTTTCCTAATTCTTTAAATGTTAATCATCTAAAACCATGGGCTCTGGGTGATGATGATGTGTCAGCGTAGGTTCAGTGACTAACAAGTGTACCACTTGGGGCGGGATGTCGTTAGTGGGAGAGCTTGTGCATGTGGGGCAGGGAGCTAGGTTGGAAAACTACTTTCTTCTCAGTTGTTCTGTGAAACTAAGACTGCTGTAAAAAAATAAATAATGTCCTTAAAGAGAGAGAGAGAGAGTGGGAGGGGCTTGACAGCACTTAATGAGGTGATCATCTTCCTGACACTGAAATCTCTCAAGAAGAGCATGATAAAGGGAATTAGTATCACTCATGATCGCTCATGGATTAAGATGCAGAAAATAAGCTATATTAGCAAACTTAATAAAACCATATATAAAGAAGATACTTCATCATGACCAAGTTGCATCATTAATGAAATATTGGTTTATTAATTGAAAATCAGTCATAAAATTCACCACATTGACAGAGTAAAGTAAGGAAAATCATGTGAGTATTTATTCAAGTTTATCACTTGTTTATAATAACTCCCCACATGGGACTTCCCTGGTGGTCCAATGGTGAAGAATCCGCCTTCCAATGCAGGGGACGTGGGTTCGATCGCTGGTCGGGGAACTAAGATCCCACATGCCTCGGGACAACTAAGCCTGTGTGCCACAACTGCTGATCCCACGTGCCACAACTACTGAGCCCAAGCGCCTCAACTAGGGAGCCCATGTGTGACAAACTACAGAGCCTACATGCTCTGGAGCCCGTGTGCCACAACTAGACAGAAGCCCAAGTGCCGCAATGAAATATCCCACGTGCCGCAACTAAGACCTGACACAGCGAAAAATAAAAATAAATAAATAAATATTTAAAATAATAATAACTCCCAGCAAACTAAGAGTGAGCAGGAAACTTCCTTGATCTGATTAAGAATGCCTCAAAATATTCAACATATTTATGGGTGAAATGTTTAAGGTTTTCCCTTTGACGGCAGGAGCAAAACCATGATATTCACTAGGTGGTGAACTATATATAGCAAGGTGGAGAAATAAAATGTGTAAAGATGGAAAGAAAAATAAACTTATCATTATTTGCGAGGGCATATGAACATAAAAAACTGAAAATATTTGTATTCAAATTTATAATAAAGTTTATCAAGTTTCCATTATAAAAGGTCAGGGTAGACAATTTTATTTTTATATGCCAGCACCAACAGTTAAGAAAAAAATTTGAGAAGAAATCACTTAGAATAGCATGAACATGTACCCAACAACTAAGGAAGCATCCAACAAGATTTGTGTAATGCAGAAAGGGATTATTAAACATTACTGAGAGAAAACAAAGACATGTTAAATAAATGGAAAGATGCATGATGCTCATAGTTTGGAAGGCTCAAATTTGTAAAAATATTCAATTTTTTCCACTAATCTATAGATTCAGTAAAATCTCAATCGAAATCCCAGTGTGCTTGTAACATGCATGAGCACACGTGTGTAATTTAACAAGCTAAAAATCAAATGACAGGAATAACCACAAAAGTTTTGAAAAAGACCAAGGAAAAGGTGTTATACGCTTGATATCAGTTCTTAATTCTACAATAATTTGACACTGTGGTATTCGTAGAGCTAGAGATATATACAGAAAGAATTGAGGATGTAGAAACAGACTCACACACGTGGACATTAAGGGAGCATTTTGAAGCTGTGGTAAAAAGAAAGATCTTTTCAATACATAGTGTTGGGTCAGTTAGTTACAAAAAATTAAAACTTGACTTTACCTCATGCCTTATATGAAAATTAAGTCGAGGTGAATTTTAAATCTAAATGTGAAAGGCAAACCAATAAAGCCACTAAATATAAATAAAATATACATAAATAAAATAATAATTACATAGGACATGAAACACTTATCTTACAAGAAATAATGGATAAATTCAGTCCACCTTAGAAAGAAAAACTTCTGTTTATTAAAAGATACCATTTGGAGAAATAAAGGTAGACCATAGAGTGGAAAAGGATACTTGACCAACGAAGGGCTCATATTCAGAACATATATAGGACTTCTAAAGTCACTAAGAAAACATAAGTAATTCTATAGAAATAAAATGGGCAAAACAAGAGATGTGGGTGGTTTCTTCATAAAAGGACACCCAAATGTGTAAGACAGAAGACACACTTAACCACTAAGCTGGATGATGCAATCAGCGTACTGTGACATGGTTCTCACTCCCACAGTTAGGCTAAGGTGACGTAAAAACTGGCTTATAGAGCCCAGTGTTGGCCAGGACATGGAACCATGGGAGCTCTTATACTCTGCTATTGGGATGCAGTGGGACATAGGCATATAATAGAGCCCAATGTTTCTACTGTATAAATACACCAAATAGAAATGCTTACACATATGCACCAAATGACATTTATAAAAATGTCTATCCACAGTAGAATGGATAAATGAACTGTGGTGTGTTAATACAAGGGGCACTAGTATATAGTAAAGAAAATGAAATACAGCTAATGAAAAAAAAAAACCAGGATAAATCTAACAGCAAAATGCTGAGTTAACAAAGCCAGCCAGAAAAGAATATTATAGAATGTTGTTTATATAAGGTTTTAAAACATGTAAAACTAAACCAGAGAATTCAAAGTTAAGATAGTGATTACTTTATGGATCAGAGAGAGTAGGCTGACTGGGAATGCATGAAAGGTAGTTCACATTTGCATTAATTGATATTAAATTATTTTAGTGGATTCTGTAGGTTTTCTGGATATACAATAACTATGAGAAAAATTCTGAAATGACAGTTGAAATGGAAGGATCTGCAAGGCTGTTTTTTTTTTTCTTTTTTTTTTTTTTTTTTGCAGTACGTGGGCCTCTCACTGTTGTGGCCTCTCCCGTTGTGGAGCACAGGCTCCGGACGCACAGGCTCAACGGCCATGGCTCACGGGCCTAGCCACTCCGTGGCATGTGGGATCTTCCCAGACCGGGGCATGAACCCATGTCCCCTGCATCGGCAGGCGGACTCTTAACCACTGCACCACCAAGGAAGCCCTGCAAGGCTGCTTTTTGGGTCCCTCCAACAGTGCTTGAGTAGCAAAGCTCCATAAATTGAAAACTGTAATGTTTGTTTGTAGATCAGTTCAGGGCTTTATATGCTATAGAAAGCCAAGGAGGCAAATACAATTCACAGATGAGCCACTGAGGTGAACACGACAATAGATTATGTTGTCTGGATGCAAGATCAATGTACAAAAAATGGAATAGCATTAATTTAAACAATAACAGGTTAGAAAGTGCACTAATAAAAATTATTTAATATTTAGTAGAGCAACAAAATAGAGTATCTATGAAGAAGTCTCACAGATTAGGAAGATTTTGGTGGAGAAAAACTGCAAATAAGCAAATAAATAATTAAATGCTAGTTCTTGGATTACACAACAAGGAACTAAATTAATTGAGAGATATACCTGCATTGTCAGGAAAAGGAATGATAGACATTTCTCTGTGTATCACATTGATACCTACAGACGAATGTTGCACTAGTCTAATAGATTGTGTTCCTAGAATAGCCACGACAATCAGGAAAAAAATAATAGGGAGAATTTTTCTTCAGATACCAATATAAAGCCTCTTTGCAAAAAAAAAAAAAAGTTGGTATTAATGCTGCAGGAGTAAAAATAGATCAAAGGAACAACCTAGTGATTGCAACCATAGACCCTCACATGTGTAGGAATAGGGTGGAGGCTAGTGGGAGAAAGTGGGGATACTGAATGTAAATGCAGTGCAATTAGCTTTTAATCTGAAAAATAATACTTGAAATATTGAAAGGTAATAATCTTTACTTCTAAGTTTAAAATACATATATTTTTTCCAGCTACATTAAAGACATAAATGAGAATTACAAAAATTTAAGAATATTAAAAAAGGAAACTCAGGAAATACATTTATAGCATGGAGGTGAAAAGATCTCTATACAAAGATACCAAAGAATAAGTAATAAAGGAAAGAAGTAATAATGTATTGTGATCAAAATTTTAGACAATTGATTGACAAAAGACAGGAACAAAGTTGAAAGACATTATGTATAGCCACAATAGTCTTAATATAAATAACTATTAAATAATTCCAACAATTAAATAGGAAAAAATTGCATCTAGCCGAGATCAGGTTCTCCGACTAGAGTTCAGTAAACGTCTTTATTTTAGTACTTACCAGAATATAATTACTTACATATACATATAATTATTTAAGACATCCCTCTTCTACTAGACAGTGAACAATCGATTAGTAATTTTCTCTCATACAGCATGCCAAGTTTCTCCTACTCTTGCAACACTGTTGGATCATTACATAATAGAGCACCTGCCAAGTAACATAATACACTTGAATGGGTGTGTCTCGGGCCAAGAATACAAGGCGTGTAAAGATAGTTCAATATTATAACGTTAATAATGTTAATAGGTTAAAAAGAGGAAACACATAGTCAAATGTATAGATTTTAAAAGACATTTGTTAGCTTCACTTTCATCACTGTTGCTGAATATATCTACTATGTAATACCATTAAATTTTAGAAATATATATATGATATAGTTTGTAATTATTGCTGAGCTCAGAATAATTTTTGAAGGAAGTAGATGGGGAGAAACAGAGAGAGAGAGGGAGAGAGAGAGAAGATTGATCAGTGTCTACAATTAATTGCACTGATGATGTTGGCCAGTAAAATGAAAAAATAACTTATCTAAATTCTAAAAAGAAAAGAAACAAAAGAAACTTGCTGACATGAAGGACTGGGGAGCTATACAT
Organism: Leucopleurus acutus; assembly: GCF_964270905.1. Lineage (NCBI taxonomy): Eukaryota > Metazoa > Chordata > Mammalia > Artiodactyla > Delphinidae > Leucopleurus > Leucopleurus acutus. The sequence goes on from NC_139142.1 coordinate 175,347,434, forward strand.
CAAAGAAGTTCCTAATAAAAAGAGAGTTACCATGTTCCAGGATAGGAAAATTCATTAGTTCTATGGTAGCAGTTCCTTCCAGTGTTACACTATAGTTTGCATGTCATTTCAGTTAAAGTCTAAATGGGCTTATTTTCTCGGAATTTGGCAAAATAATTTTAATTTCATTTGTATATTTCTCTGAGCCTGTTCATTGTGGCATTATTTAAAGTTGGTAATAATTACAGACTACTCAGTTGCTCTAAGTTGGATTAAATAATTCACTAAATAAATTATGCTTGTATGATGGAATGTTAAGTAGCTATTGAAATTAGATTTAGGAAATATACTTGTAATAAAAACTTTTTATATACATAAACACATTCACACCTAAAAATGTTAACAGATTTTATCTGCAGATGTCCTGATTAGAGGTGACTTTTTTTCTTTGCTTAGCTGGCATTTCTTTTTTTTTTGGCAGCAAATGTGCATAACTAGTGTATTAAAATGAGTGGATAACAAATCAAAAAAGATAATAAAATATATGGAAAATTTTATAGGCTTCCTAGAGGTGTTAGTAAAATGGATTAATATTTTAAAAGAGTGAAAAGAAACAATGCCACATTTTTTAAAGATAGCATTGTAGATGTTACAACTGATTATAAAATTAAATTATTAACATTTTACATCAATATATTGAAAAATTTAGACAAGAAATAAAAGAATATATTTAATCTGTGCAACTATCATTATAACATATAATGAAAGAAAAAAATGTTTAATATCACTAGAAAGACAAAACAAGTGGGGTTTGAATAAATGAAAAATAGACCCCGTTCATAGATAAAAAGCCAAATACCAAATATATCTCAATGATTACTAAATCTTTTTGTAAAAATAAAATAATTCTAATAAAATATATTAAAATATTCTCTTAGAAGTATAGTAAGGTTTATGAGAAAAAAATATACTTCGGAAAGAAAGAGAATTATGAGAAGAGAAGAAAAAAGAGAAAGAAATCATGTAAAAAGTTTTAAATGTATATGAAGTAAAGCCATCACAAGTTTAAAAACTTTTTCACATGTACAGGCATAAAGACACATATCAATGGAACAAATATTAATTTGCAGAAATAGACCCAGTTCCTATAGACATTCTTTATAGGATAAAGGTGATGCATTATTAAGGTACCGGTCTTTTCAAAAGACTCATATAAAGATAAACGGCTTGGTTCTTGGGGTCCCGAGACCAGTAGTGGAGTGATGGTAGGCAGCTGTGTCCTGTGACATCATGAGGGGACCCCGGTTACTTTCACGTGTGGCTCTGTCATCCTGGTGTTGAATTTGCCCACGTGCCCAGCAAAAACTAAAAGGAAGGAGAAAAGAATGGGTGTTTGTAGACAGTTTGCATCTGCTCTACAGTCTGTTCTCTGGCCGCTGAAGTTTGCAGGAAGACCCCTCTCCCCCCACACACAGAAATGGCCTCTCCTGTAAGCAGATAATCCAGAGTATCACCTGGTGATGCGTCCGGGCCAGTCCTCCGATCCAGTATCAGTGGTAGAGTAAGAGGAGGTGACTTCTATAAAAATCTACACCCTCAGAGTGGAACCCTGAGAAATATGGCTTCATGATGGGTTGTATTGGACAGGAACTGCAAAGATACCCACCTGGGGAGTGGAAGGAATTCCTCATTCACCCTTTTTCAGGGTCTCCTTCTTCCACATGCTCCATCATTCTGGAATTTCCAGAGAGATCTTCCTTCCACATGGCCTCCATGGGCACCTCATAAGTGCAAGTTGCAGATCACGATTCCACCTGGGGCTGTGCTGTTTGAGCAGCCTGTTTACTGACGCTATAGGTTTGGGGTCCACGGACTGCCTTTAGGAATTAATCTGTCACAGGCTGTTTTATAAAGGATTACTGCAGTTTCTTTTGCAATAAATTCCTTTAAAAGCTTGGTAGGTTTTCTGTTGCAGAGGTAAAAAGTAACCCCAGGAAGTACCTGGTCTCGTCAGAGACCCTAAGTGTATGGAATCTCCTCTTTTATTTTCTAACCACAGGCTGAGAAGAGTTCCTTTAGCAAAACTGTAGTTCTTTCCATCTGTGTTTTCAAATAGGCTAATTCTTGCCCTACTTCATCTTGGTCTAGTATCTTTCTTAGGTAGTAATGATGGGCAAACCCAAAAACATATTTAGATGTTTCTACCATCTTCCCTAGAACTATAGTTTAAGAAGAATTCAGCTTTCCAATACATTTCAGGCAATGCTCTAAAAAACTGTTTGTATGGCATAACCAGGATAATCAATTTTCTAGAGTAAAAGATTTGTCTGTTCTATTTCTGCTGTCAAAACCAAGACAATGCCATTTATTTTAGGTTTTTATAGTGTCAATATAACACTTACAGATATCAATTTCTGCATTACTTGGTGTACAGGCTAATATATTATAATATCCTTGCCCCCCAGAATTATAAATTTACTTTGATTTCTCTTCAGTCTGGCAGCACACTGTTCAGAGCAGAGAGCATCTACAGTCCAGAGCCCTGGTTTTTCTGTCCTTCTTTGTTGCCATCTAGTTGCCTTTGTCCTCTGGATAAAGTGTGCTTTATCTCCACCATGAATGGTTCCGGGGTACACTGGACAGAAGATGAGGACATCAACTTTCTTACAGGGACATTATCCAGAAATTGATGCATCACTTCTGCACACATCCTGTTGGTCAGGACTGAAGTCCCAGGGAAGCTCAAACGTGTAGACTCTTGTTAGCCACGAGCCTAGTGAAAATCCAGAATGTTTTCCAATGTTACGTAAAAGAAAGGAGAACATTCATACTGGAAGGAATTTAGTAAACTCTGTCAAAGGTAACATTGCATGTCAGTGGTTACAAGACAGATACTTCAGTTAATATGTGGTAGAATTCAGTAGCTAGCTGAAATTAAAGCTTTTCATCCCTGAATTACAGTTTATACCAAAATAGATTTAAGAATGATCAAAGATGTAAACACAAAATAAAACTTTAAATTTTGTGGATGGAGAAATGGAATAACCGTTTTCATAATATTAATATGACCAAAAAAACCCCAAAGCTGTGAATCTTAAGACAGGTAAATTTTAACCTAAATCCAAAATCAGAATTTCAACATAGAAATGCACACATAGGTGTATGCACATGCACAGAGTTAAAAAACAAATGACAATTCGTAGAAAGATTTGTAATATTCTTTAGAGAAAGAGGGTTAATTTCCTTAACACATAAAGGATTCTCACCCAGTGACATGAATGAGCATACACCCAAATAAACACAGAAGGATGGACAATAGGCTTAAAATCTCAAAGGAGGAAAAAAAAGTCTCTGGAACATATAACCAGAACATATTACCAGTTTATAATATCCAATTCGCTCAGGTCAAAGCACTTCATTTTATATTGTGTTTTCCAGAGGTAGGAAAACGTGTTCTCATCCAACATTGATGGGAGTTGCAAACAGTGCCCCTTCCTGGGCGTTTTGCTGAGCGTTCTTAAGAACACTTGCTCTTTGACCTAACAAATCTACTGTAGTAAATGGTCTTACTATATATTGGCACACGTTGAAAATAGCAAATTAACCACAGCCTTGTCTGCCTTATCAAATTGCTGGGGAAGTGTCTATTTCCAGGACACTACACACACCTAGTGTTCCTCTCCCACATCACTGGTGCCTCCTCTCCATCTCAGTTGTTAACCCCTCCTCACCTCCTGGACCACATAACATTGACGTATGCCCAAATCCAACCCTTGGGCTTCTCACGTTCCTTTATGCTCATTCCTTTCAGGGTCTAATCCATCCCCAAAGCTTTAAAAAGCATGTAATGCTGATGAGTTCCCAAATGGTATCTTCAGCCTGGACATCATCTCTGGATATCCACTGGTGTCTCTCAATTTCCTCATTGCTATCTTCACTACAATAACTCCTACACTAATTGTTGATACCCCAGCCCTGCCTCCCAACAATTACTCACAGCACCATCCTTTCAGTTTCTTAGTTCCAAAGCTTCAGGATAACCCTGACTTTCTCTTTTTCATTTCTCTCCCTTCTCGCTCATATCTGATCTAGAAGTAAATCCATTGATACTCTCATTAATAGAGTAATTTGATCCATTCATGCATTAGAATATTATGCAGCCAAAGACCAAATGAGACTGCCTAATAGGTGCTTGTGACACTAGCCCTGGGATGTTAAGTATAAAATAGTCACATTGTAAGATATTACATATATTCTGCTAACAGTGTTTAAAAATAATATGTGTATACAGTATCTTGTTTGTAAGATAATATAAAAAGTCATCTGCCTAAATATGTAACAAATTAAGGATTGGGGTTAATTGAATACCTCCAAATTACATATGTAAATGGGGGACAAGGAAATGAGACAGATGAGGCTTCATCTCTAATATTTAAATTTTTTCTTTTAAAATTCTTTCATAAATGTGGCAAAATGTTAATATTTGTTTATTCCACTTGACACCTTTATTAGTTTTTAGTCTTCAGTTTCATGTTTTTAGTTTAAAGTTATTTTTCAAACTAACACATAAAAGAAGACAGTGATACTGAGAATATGGGATAGTCCTAGGGCCAAAACTGGATAATTATCTCTTCAGTTATATATGTATAAATATATGTGTCACAGTGCTGTACTGGCATAAAGAAGACATACAAATGATTGGAATAGAATAAAGAGTCAAGAAATAAACTCTCACATATACAGCCAGATGATCTTCTACAAGGTGCCAAGATGACACGATGGGAAAAGGACAGTCTTTTCAGCAAGGGGTGTTAGGAAAGCTGGATATCCAGATGGAAAAGGATAAAAGTTGGACCCTTACCTTACATAATATGCAAAAAAACAATAATTCAAAATGAATTAAAGACTTAAAACTGTAAACCTCCTGGAAGAAAATAAAGGGGAAAACCTTCATGACATTGGTCTTGGCAATGATTTCTTGAATATGACACCAAAAACACAGGCAGCAAAAGCAAAAAATGGAAAAATGAGACTATGTCAAACTTAAAACCTTAAAACTTAAAAACTTCTGTTAATAAAGGGAAACAATGAATAAAGTAAAGAGGCAGCTAATGGAATGGGAGAAAATATTTCCAAGTCATATACTTGATAATGTGTAATATCTATAAAATATAAGGAACACCTACACCTCAACAACAAAAACATAAATATTTGTATTAAAAAATTGACAAAGGCTTGATTAGACATTTCTACAAAGAAGATACACAAATGGCCAACAGGTATATTAAAAGATGTTCAGTATCACCAGTCATTAAGGAAATGTAAAGCAAAACCACAGGAGATATCACCTCATACCTACCTATTAGGGTGGCCACTGTCAAAAGAATGGGAAACAGCAGGTTCTGGTGAGGATGTGTAGAAATTGGAACTCTTGTGCATCATTGGTGAGAATGTAAAATGGTGCATCCATTGTGGATAAAACGGAATGAAGATTCTTCAAAAAGGAAATTACCATATGATCCAGCAGTCTCAATTCTGGATATATATTCAAAAGAATTCAGAGCGGGATCTCAGAGATATTTGTACACCCATGTTCATAGAAGAGTTATTTACTATAGCCAAGAGGTGAAAGCAATCCAACTGTCCATGAATGGATGAATGAATAAAAAAATGTGGTGTAAACGTACAATCGAATATTATTCAGCCTTTAAAAAGAATCAAGTCTGCAATATGTGACAACATGGATGGACCTTGAGGACATTGTGCTGAGTGAAATAAGCCTGTCACAAAAGCACAGATATTGTATGATTCCCTTCCCTCATAGGAAGTATCTAAACCAGTCAAAAATCACAGAAAACCATAGTAGTGAGATTTTGCAAAATGAAGAAGTTCTAGAGATCTGTTGCGCAATGATGTGAATATACTTAACAATGCTACTGAACTCTACACGTAAAAATGGTTAAGATGTTTAAAAAAACGTGTCAGGTCCTTCACTAGATTTTGGTGAGGCAGTGATGACAAGACAAACGTGTTCCCTTTCTTTTGGAGGTCATAGAAAATTCTGATGACAACTGTGAAGAGGGGAAGGGTGCTTTGAAAATTAATTGAAAATTAATAATAGGGGCCCTGACTTAGTCTGGGGTCCCTGTAATGGACACACCCTTCATTATTCTTTAAAAGCTTAATTGTAATCATTATTTATAAGGTGTTCAGTACACATCTCTACTATAATTGTTCATTAATGCTTTGCGTCATTATCTCTGTAGTTTGTACTTTATACTGTTGTCACAAGGATTTGGAGGTGGAGCACATGTCAATGGCCACACAGAATGAGAGCTGTGACTAGTAATACCTTTAATGGTAGGAACTTATATTAAATGGTAGGAACTTATATTAAATGGTAGGAACTTATATTAAATTATATTAAATACAAACTTTCCTGGATGTTCAGAGCTAAAGTAACAATGATAAGTATTTTTGTAATCATGAATAATTTTACGAGTTCATCTCTGCAAGGTGCCTAGAAAGGTAACTGGCACAGAACAAATGCTATATGCAAGGTGTTCCTGTCATTATACTTTTTTCTATTACTGTTACCATTGTTATTGTTCATTATTATTATTTCTATTGTTTAACACATTCATTATGCAAAGAAAAGTGTTTCTTAACATTTCCAAACAACTGGCAGCTGCCTGTGCCTCTTTTTAAAACTATTTATTTCAGGAAAATCCTGCATGTGCCACCCATTTGCCCTCAGTGTATTTCCATCTGTTCTTCTGTGTTTCTTTTATGTATTCTCGCCCCACATTCAACTGCTTTTCCAACTTCAATAAGTATGTTGTTTCTCATGTGACTTGTTCTGTAATAAAAAAGTAATAGCTTTGTGTACTAATTTTTTATTATCCCACTAAGTACATGGTGAATTCCTATTCAGCAGTAAATTATTTGAAATCTTATTCCTTAACTTATTGAAATTGTCTGTATTCTGGCAAGGGACCACCAATTGTTTAACACAGTTGATATTGTCTTTGCCTCTGTCACCATCTCTAGCTGTTGGATTCTTTGTGCCATTTTTTGTCACTCACACACAGAGGTATGGTGTATCCAGAAGACATGTGCGCATGTAAATGGCCAGTGGCAGAGAGGTCCCACTGGAATGCAAAAGCTAGATGGTCAGAGGGGTTAGCTAATCATAAAAAAATTATATTCATTTTAATGTACAAAAAAACTACCTGTCCTGTACCATGTACCTGTGGGACACTTGGAAGTAGTCAAAATTGGAGATAATAATTTTTGAATTCTAAGCATTTGTTTACTTTAAAGTACAGTCATATATATTCTAAATATTCAGCAAAATATGCCTTGTTTCTTTGAATGTATATTTTGCGTTTCTGAGTTAAATTTCATCCAAGCTGTTGATTTATATCAGCTTAATGCAGAAAATGCCATGAAGAAAAAAATCAAATAAAGAGAAATTATAATAATAACTGAACATAGTTGTAATATGGATAGAATAATGCTGCTTCTCAAATTGGAACAGGACTTTTGGTTAAAAGTCTTCCAAATTTTTATTTCAGTTTGGGAAATACTAACTTATGTTTTATTTGTCACTGTATTTAGTGAAGTAAAAATAGAAAATATTTCAGATAAGCTATTACTTTTGCATTTTTTTCCTCAACACCAGAACATATGATCCTTGAGGGACCTCATCACCTAGAATAGGGTTTGGCATATGCTAGGTGTGATATAATGGTCAATAGACTAGAGAACAAATGGATAATTATAATTCATGGGTGATCCATCTTCATAAAATACTGGACTCTAAAAAAACAGGTAGAATCAGTACACAGGATGGTGGAGCTATTCCAGGTGGCAGAATCTATTGTTTGGTGGAAGTTGGAAGGAATGTGTTTCTGTATTAAAGAGAAGAGAAGAAATACAAAGAGAGACCTGGATACTGAGAGTGAGGTAGCTGGCAGAATAGAGTAATTCAAAAGCATTTTATAGCTTTTCTTCTCACTATGTACAACATTTTACATTTTTAGATGGTATGTGTTTATGACTTAAGTCACACGAACATGAGTAAATACAGAATCCAACGAGTTGCAAATTTAGCAATGCAGTAGGCAGCAAAATTCCACTAGAAATTAAATACACACAAAAATAAAATATTGCTTCTCTTTGTAGGCAATGTTGTCTCTGCCCACCCATCGACTTTAGAATCTGTTGTCTGTGTTGTTGCCCTGAATTTATACACAACTAATGAGGTTCTTGGAAAATACTTTATGCTTAATTTCATTTTAATTTGAGAGAATATCATTGTTTTTACTTGTGACACCATAAATAAGTAACATTGATGTTTGCTTTATTTTAACTTCCCCAAAGAATGAATTTGAATAAAACCATCACATTTGTGACCTAAGATGATCTCTTGGGCAACTCTGCATAATGGCAGAGTTCATCTGTGCCAGGTTGCAGGTTTAAAACAAATTGATGGCTCATTGATAAATTCCTGGAATTGGAGAAGGGGTCAGCACTCATAAAAACACTAGCATAACCTTCACTATAGCAGCATGAATGGTTTTCCATAGCCATGCTTATTTCATAATGTGCAGGAGGGTTTATCAGGCTAAACAAACCATATGGTGAAATGAATCCTTAAATTGAAAAACAGAAAGGCATTTTTAAAGTGTCAAAGAGGAGATAAAGTCATCTACACATTTCTGTAGATAAGGTGCAAGAATGAAAAATCTGAAAAGTAAAAATATGGCATGGTAAAAAAAATTAAAAATTCGGGACCCTGACTGATGATGGTAAAAATCAAAATTAAAGAAAATGTACTTCCCATTTGGCCTCCATGGATTTATTACATAAGAAAATTACTTCAGCCAATTTTTTTTTGTTTTAGAAAAATATGATTTCTGTCTAACTTAAAGCATAATTCTGTCTGATTCTGTTCAGTGTTTTGCTCATGTTATGATTTCTTCAAAGTGCAAAGAAAAGAAAACACAGCTTGTTTCATTGACAGGAAGCACAAGTGGGCTAGAAAAATTGGTTGTCACTATTGAGCAATGTTAGTTGCCAAAGCATGTGCCACTCTGGAATGATTTTAGGATAAAAAAGACCATATAGGGCTTCCCTGGTGGTGCAGTGGTTAAGAATCCGCCTGCCAATGCAGGGGACATGGGTTCGGGCCCTGGTCCGGGAAGATCCCATATGCTGCAGAGCAACGAAGCCTGGGTGCCACAACTACTGAAGCCTGTGTGCCTAGAGCCCATGCTCTGCAACAAGAGAAGCCACCGCAATGAGAAGCCTGTGCACAGCAATGAAGAGTAGCCCCAACTCGCCACAACTTGAGAAAGGCCACGTGCAGCAACGAAGACCCAACGCAGACAAAAAAAAAAAGACCATGTAAAAATTGTTTGAGGATGTCAGTGAAGCTCAGTCTAAAAGGACATAAACATTCCAAGTTCCTTGATTTTCTCTTCCTTAATCAGAAGCAAACTTAGAATAGGAAGAGCTGAGTGAAATTGTGGTGTTCTACTTACTCTTCAAATAAACAGCTTCACCTCACTGTGGAAGGGACAGGTGTTTTTCAATCTTTTGTTTATTGGGAAATAAAAGACCAGTGAGCCCCAACTGCATGAAAAATAGGTGACTGAGTTGAATATGGCATCTGCTCTCCACTAATGTAATTTCTTCAGCTTAATTGCTTTCTGACAGCAATCCCTGGATTTCTCAGAAGCCTTCTGTCCAATATTTAGCTGCAGAAGATTCTCCCAGACCTCTTTATTGATGCCACAACCAGAACATTTAAATTACATAGCCATATACATAACACTTCTATTTAAACATTTAAGATTATATGGATATGGGTATAGCTATGGATGTACATGCGTGTGTGTCTATTCTCAATAAATAAATCATCACAGGCTAATGGTGGAACTCAGAAATATCTTTGAACATGTGTAAAAATTAATTCTTTGATCTTATCTGAAATCTTTATTCAGTATACAAACATACACACACACAATTCTGCTATTCCATCTTTGTTTTTGGAGCTTAAAGATTTGCTACAGTACAAGGACTGTTTCACAGTAGAGCATTGAGCAACATGGTGAAATCATAATGAACATTATGGTCATCTAGAGTCACAACATGTTCTCTTGTAATTAATTTTGATGAAGAATTATATAAGGGCTTTATTTCTAATTCTCTCTGTAAAGAGAGTAAAAAATATTAAATTACATAACAACATTGCTATGGGCACAGAAGAATTGAGATTAAAACCACATCCCACCTTTAGAAGTGTCTGGGTTCCTTTCAGAGTTTAAGTCTCTACAGACAATCAAATAACCATAGAGTGTTCTCTTACTCCCCTTATTCTGTCCTAGATTTTATATCTGCGTAAATTCAGTTGTATGCTAGGTCATGCTGGGCCATTTCAGAATGTCAGAAAACAATATGTCTTTGTTTCAGATTTTCCGTGACTTCAGGAACACTTGTATTCTGTTGGTTATCTGACCTTCTGTTTTCCCATATTTTGATTGTAGGAGCAAATATCTCTTTTCCATGGTGTAGAGGGAGTGATATGAAAATTCATTTAGTCTCTTAGTATTTTCAGGTATGAGACGGGTAAAATATCTGCCCAAGAAATAGGTATGCTATAAAGAGTGATGGATAATTGCACACTTGTAAAATCAGGATATACACAAATACATGCATAATTTAAAAACTTGGGAAAATTAAAATGATGGAATTTGTTAAAATATCCTAAGCAATTGATGACTTATATACATTTATTTATTTTGGTAATCCACCTGGCTTTTCTCTCCCCTCCTCCACCCATTGCCTTTGGGTTCAATCTCTTTACCTCTATACAAATAGTCTATTGATTGGAGCTTATGATCAGGCAAGGTTATGAAATTATTATACTGTTATATTTTAATTTTGTAATCACTGTTGATGTGTGAATCTGTATAGTTTAAACATAAAGATTAAGAACAAGAATTATGGAAGCAAATATCCTCATTCAAGTCCCCACTCTCTTATTTACTACACGTGTATTCTTGGACTATCTCCTTTTCTTCTTTAATCCTCACTCCTTATCTTAAAGTGCAGTCATATCCATTGCACCAAGAGAACGCACACAGACTCCCTAGCAAAGAGTGTGGCACAGGTAAGTACTCATCACCTGCCAGCCAGCAATGGTAGTCATGATGATGTTGATGGCAACTGTACAATAGAAATGAATGGCTTGACCTACTTTTTTCACTCAACTGTATTTGGTCATTAATTTCCTTTACCGTCTCACAGTGGGAAGAGGAAACACTCTCGTTTGAAAAATATTTGAGCCTTTATTTCACAGTGTTGTAGCTGACAGGTCTGAGACAGATTTACTAATCCATAAGACCCTTTGTTTTCTCCTCTGGAGAAGCCATTCCTAGTGTATCTCTCTAGTTGAGACTATTTGTATCACATTGCTCAAGGGACTCTACTGAAAACTACATAAACTAGTGCAAGTGAAAATGCTTTGTAAACTGTAAGAGTCCAAAGATTTTTAATTGTTTATTTGATCTCAAATGTTTAATTAGATACATGAGTTCTCATTAAACCTAGTACATAATCATGACCACAGGAGTTGTTGATATGTAAATATTTACTCCTTGTGAGTTTGGGGAGGGATGGTATGGTTAATACATCTGCACTTTAAAAAAAGAAAAACAAAATAATAATGTGGGTGACCAGAGACCCCATTTTGAGAAAGAATGCATAAACTATAAAATAACCCGAAACTATGGGGGAAAGTAGCAGCAAAATAGTAGCTAAGTGATGGGGATAAAGAAAGGTCTAAGATTGGTAATGGGTCATGAGATTAAATTATGATTAATCTGAAGATGGCAGTTATCTTCTTCACAGATGGTTTTCCCTATTGAAATAAAATTGATTTGTGAATAGTATTGCTATGTTCCACCTAAAGTAAACCAAATGAAAATCTTCATTCCAGACAAAAATAAATATCAGCAAAAGAGAGAAAACACAGAGATATAAGGGTCTTACCTGTAAGTTGAAGGACTGATATTAGCAGATCTCATACAGAATGCTCTCAACATTTTAAAGTTCTTTTCTGGAAATAAAAAACTAAAATCAAGGTATTTTAATGATTGATATCTGATCCATTTACTTTACTTGTTTTTCCCCCCTGTGAGGTGAGAGCTTAATGGTCTTGGTAAATTAAGAGTAATTTGGTGAGGATGAGTTGTCACTGTCATCATTGGGGAAAAAATTTTAGTCAATTATATTTAATATCAAGTTATTTAAAAAACAACTTATTAAGTGATATAGTTAATATTTTCAACCTGATTGTTTATATTCAATGCCCAGTTCAGGAAAGGAAACATTTTAGTTAACAGCAGTGTGCTTGTATTTAATGCCACAAAACTGTACACCTAAAAATGGTTAAAATGATAAATTTTATGTTATGTGTATTTAACCACAATGAAAAAAATGAACAAGAATGTTTTTGTATTTCATATTTAGATTTTAGTGTAAAGCTTGACTACCTGTACAATTAATATCAGTTCTTTAATTCCCAGTTAAAACTTTCTCAAAGAAGGAAAAGAAAATATTATAAGCATGCCTGTGATATTTTAGATAAAATACTCTAACTCATAGAAAATTACTTATAAAATATTAACTATAAAAACCAATAAAATGTATACTGTAGTATTAGGGTTCTTGTTCCTTCCATCTTATAGTTTCAAACTTAATATTGAATTCAGAAAACCTAGAGAATGATTCATTTAAATGAAAAAGGAGAAAATGTAAGGAATGTTACCAGGCTCAGTTTCATGGCTGTAAATCAGTGGTGGCACCAGGAACTGAGCAATTCTGGGAGAAGTAGCAGAGCTTGTCTGGAATGCTTGGGGAGAGCTGTATCAGGCTTGAAATCCAGCTGAGCTGCAAGCTGCAGAACAGAGTCTGGAGTCAAACAGAGGGTAGAAAAAGCAAAGAAAGGATGCCATTTCCTCTCCTGAGCTCCTCCACTTGGATTACAAACATTTACAGATGTTATTGTCCAGCTTCTGAGCTGCTCTTATGAATTTACAACAGCTAACTGAATGGATGAAAGAAAATCTCAGAGGTCAGTTGATCAAGAAATTGGAAACCCAACCTATTGGATAAGTCATCCAAGTGGATGATAAAGGAATCACGATTTGAGATATGAAACTTGAGATACAGAAACCTGGCCACATATTCATCTAACCCCTAGGGAAAATAAAACATATCATGAAAGAGAAGGAAACATTAAAGAAAGAATGAGCAAGATGTTACGAAAACATCCAAACTAGGTGGTCACTGAATATTTACTTGAGTAACATCTCTAGGGACTAGAGACTTAAGGAATTCTGTTTGGAAAATGCTGTACTAGATGCATTACCATTAAAATCCGGGGGAAAAAAACAAAAACAAAATGCTTTCTATCTCACTGATTTTACTTTTGTTCGAAAATACTGGACGATGCAAATAGAAGGTAAAATAAAATACTGGGCTGGTTGAAGTACAATTATCATTATATGTAGACAAATTGATTTTCTAAATTGTAAACTCAAGGTATTTTTGTAATATTTCCCTATGTTCCTTTCTTTGTATTGATGTTATATTTTTTAAAACATAAAGATTAATGACAATGTTGAATTTATGTCAAAATACATTAGATGGTAATAAAAGGCAATTTAAACTCTTTTAAAAGGTGTTTTATACTAGGCTGCAAAGAAAATATAAAATAATCAAAGTAGAAAATAAATTCACTTGTTACTTTGATAATAATTACAGTAACTACATATAAAGAATAAAATGTAATAAATCCAAAAACATGTTGAATTTATTCTAATAAATTTCTCTTTAAAAACCTTGAAGTAAACATAAAATAAAGAAAATCTAGAAAATGGGTTAAAGACCTAAATGTAAGGCCAGACACTATAAAACTCTTAGAGGAAAACATAGGCAGAACACTCTATGACATAAATCGCAGCAAGATCCTTTTAGACCCACCTCCTAGAGAAATGGAAATAAAAATAAACAAATGGGACCTAATGAAACTTCAAAGCTTTTGCACAGCAAAGGAAACCATTAACAAGATGAAAAGACAACCCTCAGAATGGGAGAAAATATTTGCAAATGAAGCAACTGACAATGGATTAATCTCCAAACTATACAAGCAGCTCATGCAGCTCAATATCAAAAAAACAAACAACCCAATCCAAAAATGTGCAGAAGACCTAAATAGACATTTCTCCAAAGAAGATATACAGACTGCCAACAAACACATGAAAGGATGCTCAACATCACTAATCATTAGAGAAATGCAAATCAAAACTTCAATGAGGTATCATCTCACACCAGTCCGAATGGCCATCATCAAAAAATCTACAAACAATAAATGCTGGCGAGGGTGTGGAGAAAAGGGAACCCTCTTGCACTGTTGGTGGGAATGTAAATTGATACAGCCACTATGGAGAACAGTATGGAGGTTCCTTAAAAAACTAAAAATAGAGCTACCATACGACCCAGCAGTCCCACTACTGGGCATATACCCTGAGAAAACCACGATTCAAAAAGAGTCATGTACCACAATATTCATTGCAGCTCTATTTACAATAGCCAGGACATGGAAGCACCCTAAGTGTCCATCATCAGAAGAATGGATAAAGAAGATGTGGCACATATGTACAATGGAATGTTACTCAGCCATATAAAGAAACGAAATTGAATTATTGGTAGTGAGGTGGATGGACCTAGAGTCTGTCATACAGAGTGAAGTAAGTCAAAGAGAAAAACAAATACCATATGCTAACACATATATATGGAATCTAAAAAAAAAATGGTTCTGAAGAACCTAGGAGCAGGACAGGAATAAAGACTCAGACACAGAGAATGTACTTGAGGACACGGGGAGGGAAAGGGTAAGCTGGGACGAAGTGAGAAAGTGATATGGACTTATATATACTACCAAATATAAAATAGATAGCTAGTGGGAAGCAGCCGCATAGCACAGGGAGATCAGCTCGGTGCTTTGTGACCATCTAGAGGGGTGGCATAGGGTGGGTGGGAGTAAGATGCAAGAGGGAAGAGATATGGGGATATATGTATATGTATAGCTGATTCGCTTTGTTATAAAGCAGAAACTAACACACCATTGTAAAGCAATTATACTCCAATAAAGATGTTAAAAAAATAAAAAATAAAACATTTAGAATTAGCTTTGAAGCTGTCTCAAAAAAAAATAAAAGAAATAATGAAAATCTAGAAATGAAGGACCAGAAATATTCAAAACAGTAAGAAAAGTATTTGGTATAAGAAATTAAGAAAACAATAGCAGCAACAAATGAATGGAATTAATTTAAGAGAAAAAGCAGAAATTTGGGAATGAGATCATTAATCATATTAAGAGGTTGTTATTGCAATAAAATACACATTTCTCTGGCAATCTATCGTGAAATGAAAGAATACAGAAAAAAACAAAGATACGCAGTCTTTTTCAATATTGTCCTACCCACCCAAAATGCCTAAAAATAAAAATTATAAACATATATTTCTGAGAAGGAAATGATTTTTAATTTATTATTATATGATATATTAATTTTCTGCTTGTAAGCAAATAAATTAATTTTAAATGTATTAGATTTAATATTAATATTTTAAATGAATATTTTGCAAAGGAAATATGGAAAGAATTAAAATTTTGTACTTTCCACAGATATCCAACTCAAAATTGTCAGGGAAATATAGCTTTCTTAGTAGTGGAAAGAACAATAGAAGGAAAACCATACCTAGGCACATTATATTGCTGTAAAACAACATCAGTCAGTCAAGGCAGAATTATTTTAACTGAAAATATTTGCTAAGTAGAAATTCCTTTTAAAAATGAAGTCTAAGTTACAGCATCTTCAGACAAGTGAAACTGTATAGAGATTGTCAACAGAAGAACTACTCAAAAAGATATACAAAAGTGTATTATTAAGAGAGAACTAAAATTTTCCCTGGTAAGAGGTAGATGGTATATGAACATATGGAAAAGCTTAAAAAAAACTTTGAAAAGGGAAATATTTGGGTAAATCTAATTGGATTTGGGCCAACTTAAAACAATAATATTAATATTTTGTGGGATGTATACATATAAAGTAAAATACATGACCACCATAGTTAAAATTTCAGGAGTGAGGTCAATGGAGTTGCAGTTGAGTGTTCTGTGGATATTGAATTGTTCTGGTCATACTAAGAATTCTAGTTTTCATTAGATTTAGTCCTAAGGCAAGAATGCATGTCTTGCCAAGGTGTCCACTAAAAAATACATGAAAGTATACCAAACAAGCCAATGGAGAAAGAAAATAAAATTACAGTAAATACAATATTTAATGGAAAAGTACAAGGAAAGAGAGAAAAGGAAACAACAGACATATGGTGTTAATAGAAAAAAAACAGTAATATGATCAATTTAAACCCCAAAGAGTAGTAATTACACATTGTCAGAATGAATTCAAAAGAAGCTTTATATGATTCTTACGTGTGGATATCTTAGTGTCTTAGCTTTGGCTGCTAATTGTCAGAATGAATTCAAAAGAAGCTTTATATGATTCTTACGTGTGGATATCTTAGTGTCTTAGCTTTGGCTGCTAGAACAAAATACCATGGACTGGGAGCTTAAGTTATTTATTGATTTTCTTTTTCCTTTTATGGATTATGTTATTGGTGCCACGTTTAAGAACTCTTCACTTGTTTCTAAATCCTTAAGATTTTCCCCTATGTTTTCTTCCCAAAGTTTTATACTTAAAGTTTTATTTTAAATCTATGATCTATTTTGAGATAATTTTTTTAAAGGTGTAAGGTTTAGGGTTCATGCTCATTTTGTGCTCATGGATGTCCAATTGCTCCAGCACCATTTGTAAAAAGATTATTTTTCTACATTGAAATGCTTTTGCATATTTGCCAACAATCAATTGGTTAAAAACTCTGTTGGCCATAACTGTTTGTTAATCTTTGATTTCTCTGTTATACTCTTATGGTCTATGCTGCAGTTCCTCTGCTGATGCAAAAATATCTTGATTGTGTATCTGGGTAGTAAGTCTTAAAATTGGGTGGTGTGAAATCTCCTATTTTATTCTTCTTTTGCAAAATTGTTTATTCTAGTCCCTTTGTCTTTTCATATGAACTTCAGAATAACCTTTATCTATATCTGCAGTAATTGTGCTTGGAATTTAGTAGGAACTACATATATTGAAACTATACCTCAATTTGGGGAGAACGAGCGTCTTTACTATTTTGAGTCTTCTAACCCATGAATGTAGTAAGCCTCTCTATGGAGATATTCTTCGATTTCTTTCCTTACCATTTTGTATTTTTCTTCATATTAATCCTTTACATGTTTTGTTAGATTTACACTTAAATATTTCATTTTCTTTTGAGTGAATGTAGTTGTGTCGTGTTTTTAAATTTGATTCCCACTTGTTCATTGCTAGTACATAGAAACACAATATTCCATTTTAGGGGATTTTTAAAAATAATCATAGAGAGATTTTCCTTCAGTGTGTTGAACCCATTAACATCTATTGCAACGCAAGAAATATTTGGTTGTAATTTGTAAACTTATTTCATATTTTGTATTTCAATATCTTCTTTTTTTGTCTGACATATTCTTTGTATTTTTTTCCTCCAGTAATTTTCAAAGGGTAATATTTAGGCATTCAAATACTATAAATATATATTAACATTTATTTTACTCTAAGTTCAATATAGGAAATAAAATTGCAATTATTAGATTCCTGTAAAATATGGAGACACTGTCACACTAATGCTTATAGCCCGCCTACCGCCTGCTAATATATAATGTACTTTTCCTCAACTATTTTATTTGTGAAATTGTTCACAGTGCCATTATATACTTATTTTTAAACATTTATGTTGTTATATAGAGCTGATTTGAAGAGAAAATGAGTTAATCTTCATTAAATACTTTTAACTAGAGCTTACCTGGGGCAGAAACTCAATAGATATTGACAACAATTATTACTAAACATATATGGAATTTGTTTACACTTTTCACCCTCAGTAACTTAGTATCATAATGCCACTAAAAATCAACCAACCAATTAACAAACAGTAAGAACAACAACAAACTCCTGATTTATCCCTCAGCTAACTGGAGTATAACTTCAGATAAGTTTTCCAGAATGAGTTTAGACATAGCATACGAGTGAAGCCTGGTCTAGTCTGTATTATTTAAGATAGTTTAAATAGTTTTTACATAGTTTTAAAAATATGGTTTATACTATATTTTATACTATAAAGATAAAAGTTAATTAAAATGAAAATATTAAAATGTTTATAGTTTTATACAGTTTTACATAGTATATATTATTATAATTGATATAATGAGCTACTAAATTGCTTATATAATTCAGGGTTCACAATTATTTCTCTCATAATTCTATAGCTCTTATTCCATGGTATCCTGTCATCTAAAAATGTACAAAGAAACTGAGCCTAAACTGTTTTTTTTTTTTTTTTTTGGCTCTAGGGTGTTGATAACTATCCAGTCTTAAAATAGCAGAGAAAAAAGAGGATTTCTCTCTTGGTTTTGTAATACAGCTTTACTTAGAGTACGATTTCACAACATGAACTGAATATATTTGTCGATTCATTAGGGAATGAGATTTGTATAATGTGAATAGCTATTAGTCAAAATGCAATTGAAATCAGTAATTAATACTACCATCTGGAACCAGCCCCAATTACCATGAAACAAAAGCTTCTGTACATGGAACACAGCTGCTACATTTGAGTGGATTTGTACTTTATCCTGACAAAGGGCTCAAATTTTGGAAGAAAATATAAAACATACAGTGCTGGTGATCTGGTAGTGAGAAGAATAGAAGACATTGAACATGAGCAAAACCTAGATGTACATAAAGACAGGGTTTATAGGTATTTTAAGGTCATTAGCTATAAATTGTTTTTAATTGAAATTCCTGCTTCACAAAGTGAATTTGTGAGTCTAAAATTTGCTAAGATTAACCCAGCTTTACAATTGAAGCAATAGTTTTTATAAAGCATTTTTTTCTTAAAATATCTTTATAAAAGTATAACCTGCATAATTTAAAATAATTTATGATTTGTATGTATGCAGGTACTTACTTCCTAGTTTATTTGCTTTGGAAAGAGGACAATTTTCCCATTCAGTGATGCTCCAAAGTTCAAGGAGGTATGTTTTTTCAGATGTCTTGTTTTATAGATTCAGGTTGTTTTCCAGTCCAAGAAAGTTTTCTTTATGGATTTTTTTTTATTCTTAAAAGTTCTTCCTTTTGCTTCATCTAGTCTAAAAAAAGTTATGAATGGTGGTATTCCTGTCACTGATTTGAGCATCTACAACATGGATTAATCTCTTTTCGTCTTTGATGCCAATTTGATCTTTGCTGCATCCTTTCCTCTCGTTCTTTTAAGACCATCATCTCTTTCTTCATCTCAGCCTGTTGCTATTGTAGCTAACCTGTCTTTTCCTGTTTCATTGAGCCCACTGTTCTTCCTTCCTAAGAGTGAAAAGAAGTGCTATCTAAAATTTTTAATGCAAATATTGAACAACGCAATGATATATTTCATCATGCTTTTTATGATAGATTATCTCTTAATACCCCAGCCTTTTTTGGGGGGGCTCCCTTCATTATATTTCTGTTTTGCCATATTTGAACGGAAAAAAGGTTAACAAAATTAATGTTTATTTCAAAATGATCATGGACTCTTATTTTCCATACTTCCCTAATGCTATAAAAATTTTCTTCTTAGATTTTAAGCTTTATCCTGATTTGTATAAGCATAATAGTCAGCTTGGGCAGCCACAACAGAATACCACAGATTGGTTGCTCTAAATAACAGACATTTATTTCTCACAGTTCTAGAGGCTGGATGTCCAATATCAAGGTGTTAGCATGGTCAGCTTCTGGTGAGAGCTCTCCTGGCTTCCCTTCTCGCTCTGTCCCCCCAGGGAGGAGAGAGAGCAAGTGCGCTCTCTGGTGTCTTTTTCATAAGATCACTGATCTCATCATTAGAGCCCCACCATCATGACCTCATCCAATCCTACTTACCTCCCAAGGACCTCATCTCCTAGCACCATCACTAAGGGTGTTAGGGCTTAAACATATGGCATTTGTGGGAGTGGGAGTGGGAGTGACAATAACATGTAACCCACAGGAATAAGTTTACTCATTTAGCACAGGATATGGTTTGAAAAGCAGTGAGAATTAACTTTATTTCTGGGTAGTTTTCCACTCTCTGTTCTCAGTAAAGTCAGTTTCTTTGTGGGTTCTTCAGGCTGACTGCCTCTTCCTGGGCAAAACCTCTGAGCCATTGATCTCAGCTGGGGTGGAGACAGTGGCTCCCTTAGGACATTTCCCAAGACTTTATATCAGTTTTAAAAATAGTTTTTACTAGTTATACTTGTTTCATTCAGGGGGTGGGTCCGTGGTTCCCAAACCTGCATTGCAAAAATGGATCTCCATTGATTTTTATGAAAAGTGGTTGGCAGTGTTTCTGTATTATCATCTTTCAGAAAAGTCCCTTGAGACCATTCTAAACACCTCTTTCTCCTCTCCTTCCCCACTTACGTCTTGGAAACCTTCAGAGACAGAAGGTATTAGAGGATGTTAGAAATCAGTGAGTCTGATAGTAAGGACCCCGGGGGGGGGGGCTTCATGGGTTTGTTTCTCATTGTGATAATTGCTTCTTTGAGTTGTAAAATATAAACAAACGTGAGTATAGAACTTCATTAAAAAAAAATGGAATCTAAGTGAAAAATAGAACCCATAAGCTAAGTGTCTCCCTTTCACACCTACAGTTACCCTCCACTCCTGTTCTTACACTGGTTTAGGCACTCCTCAGCCATAAGCATTTTTTTTTAAAGAATATGTGCCATGTGTTAGATTTACTTCTCTTTTATTACTTTTTAATTGAATCTTATTTTTTAAATAAATTTATTTATTTTTGGCTGTGTTGGGTCTTCATTGCTGCATGCAGGCTTTCTCTAGTTGCGGCAAGCAGGGGCTACTCTTCGTTGTGGTACACAGGCTTCTCATTGCGGTGGTTTCTCTTGTTGCAGAGCATGGGCTCGAGGTGCATGGGCTTCAGTAGTTGTGGCACATGGGCTCAGTATTTGTGGCACCCGGGCTTAGTTGCTCTGCAGCATGTGGGATCTTCCCAGACCAGGGCTCAAACCCGTGTCCCCTGCATCGGCAGGTGGATTCTTAACCACTGCACCACCAGGAAAGTCCCAGTCATAAGCATCTTAACTGTGATTGTTTTAATATATCTGGGTTATATCAACACATGTCTTCTCTGATGCACGTTCCCTTCCTAAAATGTTTTTATTTTGTTACTTTTAGTTTTATCTTTGTTATCACTTTATCCATAAAACACTTGCATAATTAACTTGTTAATCTACCTCTTTATTCTTTATATTTAACTTCATCATATCACTCCTTTTGTAGATTAAAAAAAATAACATTTTAGTTTTCACATCTTGACTATTGTAAATGTTGCTGCAATGAGCACGGGAGTGCATATCTCTGAGATCTTGATTGCAGTTCTTTTGGATGCATACCCAGAAATGGGATGGCTGGATCATGTGTTAATTGTATTTTTAAATTTTTGAAGAATCGTCCTACTGCTTTCCATGGTGACTGCACCATTTTGCATTCCCACCAACAGTTTCTGATGGTCCCCTTTTCTCTACATACTTGCCAGTACTTATTATTTCTTGTGTTTATGATGATAGCCATTCTAACAGATGTAAAGTGATATCTCATGATTTCGATTTACATTTTCCTGATGATTGGTGAATGTGAATTTTTTTCATGTACCTGTTGACCATATCTTTGTCTTATTTGAAGAAATACCTATTCAAGTCCTTAGGCATTTTTTCAATTTTTTTTTTCTCTTGAGTTGTAGGAGTACCTTATGTATTTTGGAGATTAATACCCTATCAGATATATGGTTTTATTGCAGATGTTTTCTCTCATTCCATAGGTTGCCTTTTAACTCTATTGAATGCTTCCTTTGCTGTGCAGAGCTTTTAAAATTATGATGTAATCCCACTTGTCTATTTTTTGTTTAATTGCCTGTGGTTCTGATGTCACGTCCATGAAATTATTCTCAGGATCAATGTCATGAAGTTTTTCCGCCTATGTTATCTTCTAGGAATTTTAAAATTTCAGGTCTTATGTTTAAGTCTTTAATCCATTTTGAGTTGGTTTTTGTGTATGCTGTAAGATAAGGCTCAATTTCATTCTCTTGCATGTGGATACTTATTTTTCCCATTACCATTTATTTATTGAAGACACTGTCCGTTCTCCATTGTCTATTCCTGATACCCTTGTCAAAGATTGGTTGACTGTATAATCTGGTTTTATTTCTGGGCTCTATATTCTGTTCCACTGGTCTATATATTTGCCTTTATCCCAGCCTACTGTTTTGTTTACCATGGATTTGTAATATATTTTGAAATCATGAAGTGTGATGCCTCTAGCTTTGTTCTTCTTCTCAGGATTCATTTGACTGTCCAAGGTCTTTTGTGGTTCCATATGAATTTTAGAATTTTTTTCTCTTTCTATAAAAATTGCCAGTGATACTTTGATAGGGATTGCGTTGAATCTGTAGATGGCTTTGGGTACTATAGGCATTTTAACATTGTTAAATCTTCTAATCCATGAACACTGGATGTCTTTTCATTTTGTATCTTCTTTAATTTCGATCATCAATATTTTGTAACTTTTATTATACAGATTTTTACCTCCTTAGTTAAGTTTATTTCTAAGTATTTAATTCTTTTTAATGCTGTCATAAATGGATTTGTTTTCCTAATTTTCTTTTCAGATAATTTTTATAGGTATATAGAAATGCAAATGAGTTTTGTAAGTTAATTTCATATTGTGCAACTTTACTGATTTTTATATTCTAACAGTTTTTTGGTGGAGTTTTTGGGATTTTCTACCTAAAATATCATGCTGTTTCTAAACAGGGACAGTTTTATTTCTTCCTTTCTGATTTGGATGATTGTTATTTCTTCTTCTTGCCTAATTTCTCTGCATAGAGTTCCACATATTATATTGAATAGAAATGGTGAATGGTGAATATATTGAATGCAGTGGTACTTCCTTTCTTTTCTCCTGATCTTGGAGGAAAAGATTTTATTTTTTTCACTGTTGAGTAAGATGTTAGCTCTGGGCTTGTCATATATGGTGTTTATTATGTTGAGATATTTGCCTTCTTTAACCAATTTGTTGAGCGTTTTTATCATGAAACGATGTTGAATTTTGTCAAATGCCTTTTCTGCATCTGTTGAGATGATCCTATGATTTTTATCCTCTATTCTGTTAATGTAGTGTATCATCTTTATTGATTTGCACAGTTGTTTATAGTTGACTCATGGATTTTTTTCTTTTTCTTTGGCATCAGTTGTAATGTCATTTCTTTCATTTACAAGTTTATTTATTTGAGTCTTCTCTCTTTTTACCTTAGTCCAGTTAAGGGGTTGAAAACCAGCTTATTTTTCCAAAAACAAGTCAGTTTTGTTGATTTTTTTCTTCTGCTTTTCTATTCTCTATGTCTTTTATTTCTGCTCTGATCTATGCTGTTTCCTTCCTTCTGCTTCTTTGGTCTTCGTTTCATCTTCTTTTCCTATTTCCTTGAGGTGTGAAGTTAGGTTGCTTATTGGATATATTTCCTTTTTTAATGTAGGCTTTTATCACAGGAAACTTTTCCTCTGAATATTGCTTTTGTTGAATCCCATTAATTTTGGTATGTTGTGTTATTATTTTCAATTTGTTAAGGTTTTTTTCTAATTTCCTTTTTGATTTCTCCTTTGACCTTCTGGCTCTTCAAGAGTTTGCTATTTAATTCCCACATTTGTAAATTTTCCAGTTTGCCTTTTGCTATTGATTTCTACTTTCATCCCATTGTGGTTAGAGGAGACGCTTGGTATGATTTTAATTTTCTTAAATTTGTAAACATTTGTTTTTTGATCTAACGTGATCTATAGTGGAAAATTTCCCTGTGCATTTGAGAAAAATATATATTATGCTGCTGTTAAGTGGAATGTTCTGTGTATGTCTGTTGGGCCCATTTGGTTATAGTGTTGTCTTCTGTTTCTTTATTGATCTTCTGTTTTGATGTTCTATCCATTAAGAGACAAGGAAGGGTATTATATAATGATAAAAGGATCAATCCACTAGAAAAATATAATTCTAAATATATATGCATCCAACATCAGAGCACCTAAATATATCAAGCAAACATTGACAGAACTGAAAGGAGAAATAGAAAGGAATACAATAATAGTAGGAAACTTCAATACCCCACTTTCCATAATGAATACATTTTCTGAAGCCTTTTATGTCTGAAATTGTGTTTCTTATGGGTGATAATTTGGTTTGATATGGAATTCTGTCTTGAAAATTACCCTCCCTCTGAAATTGAGATAATGTTCCTTTGCCTTAAAGAATGAATATTGCCAATGTTGTCAGTCTATTTTTTACTCTTTTGAAGGTGAGTTTTTCTTTTTTTCTTTCTGAAGAAGCTGAGCTGAGAAGCTCTTAAGAGCATCACTTTGTCATTGGCATTCTGAGTGTGGCTCATTAATTCATAATGCTTGTTGCTGAGTATGCCCTTTAGCATACTGAAATCTCATGTTTCTTCAGCACTTAAAAATGTAATTTTTATTTTAAAAAATAGTTTAGCTATAATAGTTTGTTCTCTCTTATATTTTCTCCATTCTCTCTCTGCATCTGCTATAAAATGCATATTGCCATTCTTCAATTGTTTTGCTTTCTAAGATTTTTCTCACCTGTTTTCTACACTTAACTTGTTCTAATTCTATGATTGTTTTTAAGTTTATTATGTAGGCATTCTATTGATTTTTAAATTTTAATAATATTTTATGTAACAGTGTACAGTTTGCTTTCTCACTAATTACTAATATCTCTGCATAGTTCCTTTCTTAGAGCAACCTATTTTTATTTATTTTATGTTTACCTTCCTCAAGTTTGCCATGAAATATTAAATTTTTAAGAATTCTCTTGGTGCCTTAGTGACAGTTTTTCTGACTTCAGTACTTTGTTGTATGTTTTCATATTTATCTTTGTGGTGCCTATTACCCTAAAATTTCTGGTAATAGATGTGTGCTCATACCTTAACATGAAAAAAATTTTGATTAATATACAGTGCTGACATTTTTTCCTTTTCTCCCCACAGTCTGGTAAATCAGTTGTTTATAATAAACAGGGAAGCTGTAGGAAAGCTCTCTGTAGAGGGGTTGCCATGTGAATTGCTAAGCTTCTGTTCAAGTTGGCTGCATTGGCAGTTGGTAAATTGGCTGAGACCGTTCTCTTGTGCCAAACTAAGGTGTGATCTGCCCTGGCATGCCAGCATCTCTACTGGGAACAGAGCCCTCCACAGCAGATTAGCTGAAGCATTTTAAACACTTCCTTCTTTGTGTGTGCAAGAGCTACTTGAATTTGAGGACTGAAAGTCATGAGTGTAAAATAGAACCTGTACACCCCTTCTGCAAATAATCTACATATTTAATAACCATCCTGATTACATCTCTACCCTCTCTGTGCACCAAACAATAAGTTAGGAACTTCTCTAAAAATATCTCTGTTTACTTTGAATTTTCATGTATTTGTGCATATTTGAGACTTATTCTCTTTTCTCTGGTTAATCCATTAATGTGGTCCCATGTTTTTTCTATCTCACACAAATTTGCTAAAATATCTAGTCTGCCCATGCTCATACCCCTATTCTTAGAGCTATAGTGGATGCATTCCCATTCATACATTTTATTTTTATTCCACTTAGATTTGGTAAAAATCAGAATTGGACATGTATGATAAATTGTTATTTTGCACCATTGTTTGTTTACTGCCTTATGCCAGTGAGAATTAGATTAAAAATGTTATGGCTTATCATGGCAACAATGATTATATTCTGTATTTTTTCTATTAACTTACTCTCAACATTAATTACATATTTTTACCAGAATTACCAGCAGTTCTTTCTAACCTTCATTTTATGAGAGATGATTTATTAAATATTCAGTGCTATGCTTAGCCCCTAACATTTGGCATCAAGCCTACCTACAGGTTGCATGGTTTCATATACCCACATTCATGTATATTTACATACCGGAGAAATTCTCATACATGTGCCTGAAAAGATGTAAACAAACATGTTCATGGAACACTTCTTATAGTGGGAAACAAGTAATCTGAATGTTTATCAATAAGGAAATACAGAGTCTGTGTAATTTATCCAATAAGATTTTTAAATAATGTAGACCAGGCAACAGCATTAAGATACATCCCAAAATATTAGTATAAACCTCAGAAGTACATAGTTGTATGACAACATCAGGTTGCAAAATAATTATACATCATGAAAACATTTATGTGCATGTTTAAAGCATGATCCAAACAATTATATCTACAAATTGTAAATGTGATCCTATATGTGTACATGTGTGCATGTATGGTGTGTGTGCACGTGTGTGCATGTGTGTGTGTTTTCTAATGGGCCAGAAAAATACACAATGACATATGAGTGTTGTTGCCTCTTGGGATTCACATGTTATGAGAAGAGAAAGGGATTAGGGTATTTGTTAAAGTAGATTTAAATTTTATCTCGAATTTTTTAGCTTTATTGAGATATTGATATAAAATATATGTAAGTTGAGGGTATGCAGTGTGATGATTTGATGCAACAATACATTGGGAAATGATTACCACAATAAGGTTAGTTAACACCTCCCTCATATCACATAATTACTTTTATTTTTGCAGTGAGTACATTTAAGATTTACTTTCTTAACAAGTTTCAAGTATGTAATATAGTTTTAAATGAACTATAGTCACCATGTTGTACATTAGTTCCCCAGAACTTATTCTTCTTATAACTGAAAGTTTGTGCCCTTGGACCAACATCTCCCCAGCCCCTGTCAATCACCAGTCTCCTTTCTGTATCTGCATTTTTTTTTTTTTAGATTCCACATATAAATGACATCATATATCATTTGTCTTTGTCTGACTTACTTCACTCAGCATAACGCCCTAAAGGTCCATCCATGATGTTACAAATAGCAGGATTTCCTCTTTTTTAGGGTTGAATAATATTTTTATTGTATATATATCAAAATTTCTTTATCCATTCATTCAGTAGTGGACACTTGGGTTATTTCCATATTTTGGCTATGATGAATAACTCTGTAATGAATATGGGAGTGCAGATATCCCTTTGAAATAATATTTTCATTTCTTTCATATATATACCCAGAAGTTGGGGTGCTGGACCATATAGTAGATCTATTTTTAATTTTGGGGGTAACCTCTATACTGTTTTGCATAGTGGCTGCACCAATTTACATTCCCATCGACAGTGTATTAGTGTTCCTGTTTCTCCACCTCTTCATCAGCATTTATCTCTTATAATTTTAATGATAACAATTCTGAGAGGTGTGAGGTGATCTCTCAATGTAATTTTGATTTGCATTTCTTTAATTATTAGTGATGTTGAACACTTTTTCATTTACCTGTTGGCTGTTTTTATGTCTTTGGGAAAATGTCTATTGAAGTCCTTTGCCCATTTTTTAACCATACTATTTGTTTGTTTTTCTATTGCACTGTATCTGTTCTTTATGTATTTTGGATATTAACCCCTTAGCAGATAAATGGTTTGCACATATTTTTACCCACTCCATAGGTTACCTTTTTATTTTGCTGATTGTTTCTTTTCTTGTGCAGTAGCTTTTAAGTTTGATGTAGTCTCACTTGTTTATTTTTGTTTTGGTTTTTTGTGTGTCTGTGTGTGCATTTGGTGTCTTTTTCAAAAATATTTTGCCAAGACTGTCAAAGAGATTTTTCCCTATATTTCTTTTAGTAGTTTTACAGTTTGGGATCTTAAATTTAAGTCTTTAATCGATTTCAAGTTATTTTTGTGAGGTGTATGAGATAGTTGTCCATCTTTATTATTCTGCATGTGGTGTCCAGTTTTCCCAACACCACTTATTGAAGAGACTATCCTTTCCCCTTTGAGTCTTCTTGGTCCCTTGTCAATATTAGTTGATCTTACATGCTTGGGTATATTTCTGGGCTCTCTTTCTCTTCCATTGGTCTATGTGTCTAATTTTTTGCCAGTTCCAGACTGTTTTGATTATTATAGCTTTGTAAAAAGAATTGAAATCAGGAATTGTGTTGACTCCATCTTTGCTCTTCTTTCTAAGGATTGCTTTGGCTATTCTAGCTCTATCACGGTTCCATAGGAATTTCAGATATTTTTTCTATTTCTGCAAAAAATGTTATTGGAATTTTGATAGGGATTGCATTGAATCTATCAAAAGCCTTGGGTAGTATGGACATTTTAACAATATTAATTTTTCCTTTCCATGAACAGGAGATATCTTTCCATTTATTTGTGTTGTTTTCAACTTCTTTCATCAGTGTCTTGTAATTTTCAGTGTACGGATCTTTCACTTACTTGCTTATATTTCTTGTTTTTTCAAAGCTAGAAACAAGTAATTGTAGTAATAGAAATATAAGTATTTAAATGTTATTCTAATTTGTTTTTATATTTTTCAAATTTAACAAAACACTTCTCCATATAATTATAAAGATTATTTAAATTTTTCTAAGGATTGAAAATGAATTTTAATTTTTTTATATTTGTGGGGTTTTGTTGACATTTGAAACTAAACTGATGATAGGTTAATATGTCAGTTGCCTAATGAATTTTCTTTTCATTGTATTAATAAAGTGATAAATTAGAACTTAGTAAGACCTTATGTATTTAAGCAAGTTTCCATTAACAGACCATGAATTGTTATAGAGAAAGAAAAATCTATCAATTAGGGCATAGGCATGTGGGCTTCCGTGGTAATGAGTTTATTATAGAAGCAAGGTTTTATAATCAATCCTAACACATAAAACTTAAAGAAGCTGTCTTTACAAAGGGATGTGGTCATACAGACCTCTTTTCTGGTTTAGGAGTGTATTTTCTAGCCAGGGGAAGGGAAAGAGTTGATCCATATGTGGACAAAGATCTTCATTCTCTTTTGCCCAGATTTCTATCAATCAGAGTCAAATAAATAGACTGAGAATTAGGTGACTTTAAATTTAGAGCATTTGCATTATTCAAGCGATACTGTGGAGATTCAAAACTTCTAAGTTTCTAACCTTCTTTCTAGAAATACCCTGAGACGGAAATGGGATGCTTTTCTCTTGTGTGAAAGTGTGCATCACCAACCAGGTAAGTGAAATTCTTACAACTGAGCATCATCACCTCCCAACTCTATCCTGCCCACCTAGAAAGATCAAAATACAAGTTTGATATTGCAAATGAAAAGTTCCACACTGGGGCAGGGCTGTCAGCAGTTTTATTTAAATTCACAGGGCATAAGTATCATATCACATTTTCAAAAGTGTTTAGGGGGCCTATTCTTCTGTCTCATTTCATTAGTTCCCAAAGACAGTGAAAGACAATGCAGATGAGCTTAATTATTATCTTCTTCTGCTTGAGCATGCTATGAGAAAAGATTAAGGGGAGGCGGAAGAGGAAGAGATGAAACATCCATGACACAAATTAGTATTTAGCATACATTTTGAAATCATGCTGTTTCTGCCAGCTTCAGTGCTTCTCTTTTTGGACATAGAACAGACCCAAACTCTTCATTTTTAGCTCAATTATGTTACTATCTACATTTAAAGCACATTTATTCCTAGGTTTCTGATATCTCCAAATGCCCTGCACTATATAATTTTGCATAGAAAGAATTAAACATGACTAGGTTAAAACATACAGAATCCTGCTGTAAGAACTAACACATACCCTTACCATTCTCGCCATTATGCTTTAAGCATAGGAAATTCTAGGCTTTGAGCTTACCAGTTAAATAGGAACTATGATATCATCAAATTGCCAAATTAAATAAGAAATATATTCATACAGTATGGAAAATGAGTTGCCACATTTAGATATCTATTTCAATTCTCACAGAAATAACTTGATGAAAGCACTTTGTTTAGTGCTAAAATCTAAGAATGACTCAAAGTAATGCAAGCCAAAAATTATACATATTCATGTCAACCAACAGTAAACAGATTTGAAATCAATGCCCTCTTTCATTACTAAACAGCTTCCAAGCAGTAACTGAAGTTCAAAGAAGGCACATAAAGAGCAGAAGCAGAAACTCACCCTTGTTCCCCAGAGCCCTCCCTGTAGGCCCAATTTCTGCCACTGAACCTTTTCCATGAAACTCCTTTAAGGTTCTGTAGGGTGGGTACCTTTTCACTCTATGTCCTGCCAAAATTTTAGTATGTCAAAGACCCAAGTGTCTGAATGACTGAAGAATAAACCTGGTCTCAGGCCTTGATAGCAACCTCAGGTGTTCAAATTTGGGATTTGAAAGTCATAGTAGCTAAAGGTTATTTCAGATGTTGGTTCAGTTTCTATGACCCAGACTGGAGAAACAAATATCACCGAAAAAATGTTGTGAGATCTTCACAATCCATGCTTATGTCCTTTTCACGGATACTCAAATTGAGAAGGTGAATCATCCAGAAAATCGTGAGTTTTTGCTTTAGAATTAATTGCTACTTATACGCTTCTTTCTCTCTTTCATCCTACACCAAATCCCCTCTAGATGCCTTTATGCAATTCTGTCTGTCTTGGAGCAGCCACTGAGAAAACATTCCAGTGTCTACTTCAGGAACTTCTAGGACGGAGATGCATACATGTGGCCATCACTCCATCCTTCTGCCCCTTGGGGCACCTCATGCAACAAGGCAGCTTTACCAAGGCCCCCTGTGTATGCAGGAAGCTTTGCTTCTCCATGGAGATGGAATTACCAAGGGCTCTGTGAGGCATATGCATCTAGTCCTGCCACCAGCACCCAGGAATCAGCAACAGTGCTGCGAACGTCCCCTCTGCTGGGCTGGTTCTGCAGCCAGGGCTTTGTTCTCTTAGCCACAGCCCTTGACAGGTGACCAGACCGAGTAGCAAGGAGATCCCCCCACCAAGTCCCTCAGAAGAGCCTGGCTTCAGCCATTTGCCATGTCTGGGAGAAGATGGTAAACCTAGTGGCTTTTCATTTCACCAAAAGAGCAGACTCGCAAGCCCATTTACTACTGGTGCAACTCAAAAGACAGGCATTTCTTCCTGCTTGTTATCTTCAGACCAACCTCTGTCTGTGTTAGCAGACAATAGGACAGTCCTATTGTCCTATTGTCTGACTGTCCTATTGTCTGCTAACACCATGCAGACACATCCATTCTATAACTTTGCTGTTAATACTGAGCACGCGATGAAAAATCAGTGGACATTTAAGTGAATAAACAGCTGGAAGGAGTGAGACCAAACTACTCCATCTCCTGCCACTGCCATAAATCCATGAAGGGAACCCTGTCATACATATTTTCCATTCGATAAAAAAGATCTTACTGTAGAAAGCTATGAAAAAAAAGGAAAACTGTAAAAAAAATGAATAATTGGAAGTGAAAATAATTATAACTTCAAAAATGCATCCAAGAGAGTAATTAACATAAGGACCCTGATAACATTTTAAATGCTGAGTTAGGAGACCATATTGGCAGATTGCTCTATGACATGGAGTAAAATTATTAAGAAAAATGAATGTTATGAGAGAAAACCTGAGAGCCATGGAAAAGAATAAATGTAAATCTCTGTAAGAAGTCCAGATGAAAATGGAGTAATCAAAGACACAGTGAGAAAACACTTTTCTGAAAAAAAAAAAAAAAGTAAGGGGCTTCCCTGGTGGCGCAGTGGTTGAGAGTCCGCCTGCCGATGCAGGGGACACGGGTTCGTGCCCCGGTTTGGGAAGATCCCACATGCCGCGGAGCAGCTGGGCCCGTGAGCCATGGCCGCTGAGCCTGCGTGTCCGGAGCCTGTGCTCCGCAACGGGAGGGGCCACAACAGTGAGAGGCCCGCATACCGCAAAAAAAAAACAAAAAAAAAACCAAAAGCACTTTCTGAGGTAAAAGTAAACTCAGTTTTCCAAATTGAAATGTCTTGTTGAGTATAAGGGAGATTTGAAAATAAGATAAACATATTCTAGTAAAATGCATAATTTTAAGGATGAAGAAAGAATCAACAAACTTCCAAATAGAGAAAATAAATTATGTAGAAAGGGAAGATCAAATTAGCATCAGTCTTATCAACTCTGATAATGGTAACACCTCACAGGAAACCATGAAAATTCAATTTATATAACTATCCTATTTCATTGACTGGCAAAAACAAAACCTATGTAAGTTATGTATTTATTATTGTTATTAAAAAATGGTAACTGCCATAGCAGAATAAAATAGTTTTTGTACTACCAGGAGATTATAGAATTGTGATCTGAGCGTTTTAGAACAGGTTAAAAATGTTCTTCATGGCTTCAGAGGGGAAGAAAAAGACATTTCAGACAAACATGGAATAGACACACTTTTAGAACAGTAGACACTTGTGAAATAAGCATCTGAAATCTGTCAAATTAAAATTGAATCAGGAAAAAAAAGCCAAAGGCAAGGGCTGACATGACAGAATAAGAGCAATGAAATGAATACATTTCTGATGTTAAATTTAGAAAAGTTGATAACAGTAATTTTAAGTATAATGAAATTGTTAGTAATATGCTATTACATTTTCATAATAAATATATTATTAAAATGAGTAATCACCTGGCACTAAAAGTCTGGATAAGTTTAATAAAATAGGGATATGGGTATAAGAGAATCATAGCATAACACTGCTAAAAGTCTCACGATGGGATATTATATATTTCTTGATTTTGATAATTATATTTTGTTTACTTATGTTTCACTCATAAAACAGTCCAGTAGTGAAATAAAAACTGTTTATTGAGATATTTAACAACTCAGCCAAAGCAAGAGAAAGAAAAATGAAAACACAGAAGAAATGATAAAAAGAAAATATAAAACATGCCATGAATAAGTCCTAGTACAAAAAAATTTACAAAAGGATTTTTTTAATAAAGGAATAGGAAAATTTATAATGTAATAGAGTATTCCATGCAAGGATGTAATTGTCTTTTAATTTATGTATCAAAGACAGAAGTACAAACTATTATTACTACTATGTTTTACTTCACTGGTTTTGGGTGCGAAATAAAGTTTATTTTATTTTAATTTGTATGCAATTTTAAAGTACACTTAACTGCACATATTTAAGCTGTACAGTTTGATCAGTTTTGTATTCATCTGTAAAACCAGCACCAAAATCAAGATAACCCAATCTATTTTATTTCAATGTGTAAACCATGGTGACTTCAACCCTAAATTTTCCCTAACAGGATATATCCTTCGTCAGTCTTTATCCTTCTTAAGTATATTAGGTAGATTCATTTCCTAGGGCTGCTGTAACACATACCTCATACTGGGTGCCTTAAACATCAGAAATTATTGTCTCACCATCCTCAGCTGGAAACTGAGACCAAACCATTAGTAGGGTCGATCTCTCCTGAGGTCTCTCTCCTTGGTGTGTAGACCGTCGTGTTCTCTCTGTGTCCTCCCATGGTCATCCTTCTGTGCGTGTTTGTGTCCTGATCTCCTCTAATAAGGACACCAGTGATATGGGATTAGGGCCCCACCCTAATGACCTCCTATTAACTCAATCGTCTCTTTAAAGACTGCCTTCAAATGCAGTCACATTCTGAGCTCTGGGGAGTTAGAATTTCACATAGGACTTTTGATGGGACACAATTAAACCCGTAACAGTGGAGATTCCCAGAATCCCAAATCCATCTGGTGGTCATTCTCTTCCCACCAGTCATCCGTCTCAGGTCATTCACCAACAAATAACTAATGATAATCCCGAATCACTCACTTATTCATACCATGCATTTAGTGCTTCTGAAACTGTTCTGTTTAACCCAAGGTGGCTGGGTGTTTGTGGGGTGATGGAAGCTGAGTTGAGAGGGATTTATACTTGGAAGCTGCAGAACCTGACCCTGAAGTCAGATCCCCTTTCGCAGTGGGGAGTGAGGAAGGAGGTGAGGACCCCACACCCTAAATACTGAGAAATTTCTTGGTGATTTAATGCTTGAAAGTCAGGGCAAAATTCTCAAGCTCTTTGAGTCTCACAAGTTACAATTGAAATGCAAATCAAAACTACAATGAGGTATCACTTCACACTGGTCAGAAGGGCTATCATCAAAAAATCTACAAACAATAAATGCTGGAGAGGGTGTGGAGAAAAGGGAACCCTGTGGGAATGTAAATTGATACGGCCACTATGGAAAACAGTATGGAGGTTCCTTAAAAAACTAAAAGTAGAACTACCATATGACCCGACAATCCCACTACTAGGCATATACCCAGAGAACACATGCACCCCAGTGTTCATAGCAGCACTATTTACAATAGCCAGGATATGGAAGCAACCTAAATGTCCATCAACAGAGGAATGGATAAAGAAGATGTGGTATATATATGTATATATATACAATGGAACATTACTCAGCCATAAAAAAGAATGAAACTGGGTCATTTGTAGAGACGTGGATGGACCTAGAGAGTGTCATACAGAGAGAAGTAAGTCAGAAAGAGAAAACCAAGTATCATATAATAACGCATATATGTGTTATCTAGAAAAATGGTATAGATGATCTTATTTGCAAAGCAGAGATAGAAACACAGACATAGAGAACAAATGTATGAATACCAAGGGGGAAAGGAGGAATTGGGAGACTGGGATTGACACATACACATTATGGATACTATGTATAAAATAGACAACTGATGGGAACGTACTGTAGAGCACAGGGAACTCTACCTAATGCACTGTGGTAACCTAAATGGGAGGGAAGTCCAAAAGGGAGGGGATATCTGTACGTGTATGGCTGATGAATTTTGTTGTGCAGTGGAGGCTAACACAACATTGTAAAGCAACCACACTCCAATAAAAATTAATTTAAAAAAATTTGAGCTTTAATATAAGTTGTGCCCAGCCCAGAAGAGCAAACTCATACAGTCAGCTCCTAGATTTGGGAGAAAATGTCAATGTTGATTGTTGTGTAGCACTGTGGAGTTTGTGGTTGCTTATGTAGCATCATCATGGCTTTAGATAACTAACTGATACAGAAATTGGTTCTGAGGAGTAAGGTGCTGACATAACAAAAATTTTTCATGTACAGACCTGGCATTTAGACTGGAGGTGGGGATGTAAGAAAAACTGTGAGCAAGTTACTGGAAATTTTTGAGGAAAAGTACTGACGGAATTGTCATTGGAGGCTCCAGAATGGTGAGCCATCTTATGTGTTTGAGAAATAATTGCAATTCTGTCATTTGCAATAACTGGGAAGATGGAAAATATACCTAATGAACTGTTAAGAGTTGGCTAACAGGACCTCCAGCCAGAATATTGAAAGAGCTTGATTTCAGGTGAATACTAGAAGGTTTGAAAACCACAAGATGAGTGAAATAAAGAGCTGGCCAATTTTTAATTCAAATTTAGAGGCGTTGTATAGAGGTCTGGTCTTGTGGGTTTGGAAAATAAAGCTGTTTCTCATCTTTCATCTCTCTCCAGCCAGCAAAGGACTCTCAAAATAATATATAGCCTGGGGCACAGATCAAATCAATGGTGTGGCAGTAAGAACCTTTGTTAGGATCTCTGGAAGATTTGAGGCAGTGCCTAATAGACACTTTGAACTAAACAAAGGACTTCAAAGGGCTGACCCCCAACAGACTGACATGTCCAGAAGAGCACAGATCAAGACTAAAGAGTTTGTTTGGAAAAGAATTGTGAGTTTGTCTTTTTTTTTCAAATGGATTGAAATTGAATCAGATACAAAGAAGTCTGCAGGTTTTTCATGGGAGTTTCACAGGCTCAAGGGCCACAGACATGGACTGAAAGGCACTGAAATTGTCGAAATACAAAAAGAGCTCTGAGCTCCCAGCTTTCCTTGAGCAGGAAGCGGACTAAGGAGTCTGTTCAGCTGCCAACATGAACTGTTTCTGCAGAATTAGCCATTTAAGGTGACGGCTAAGAAGGACAGATTTCTCAAAGACCGAATCTAAGAACCATGGGGGCCGTTTCCAGGGCAAACAGGACCCAGTCAAGGCACATACCCTCCTAGAAAGGGAATAGTGTCAGCATTTGCCCTGCAGGATTACAGAATTTCTAAGGACCAGAGACTGCTTTGTGCTTTTTTCTCTTTTTTTTCTTCCCCCTTTCAAGCAATCTTCAGTTGGGCCTGTTTCTGTGGTTGTTCTGTCTCATCATTGTATGTTTGGGATGTGGGGGGAAATAAGTTGTCTTTTCAGTTCCCAGGTCTCTAGACCATGTACTGTCTCCAGACAGCAGGGTACACATTTTTTTTTTTTCAACTTCGACTTCAGGCACTTCATGTGGGTGCCTTGAAATTGGCAGTGCAGGGACTTCATATAGGTGCCTTGAAATTGGCCTTGGCGGGAGTATTTACATCAAAGAGTTCAACTGATGCTACAAATCAGGGTTGTTTTCCCCCAGAGAATTAGTTGTTAAATATTTATGAGCACACTACCATGCCTGGATGAAGAAGAGCCACTTCTGAACCTGACAAAGATGATAAGGTCTTCAACTTCAAGCCAAACGCAGTGATCGAATGAGACTTTTGAAGGACTTAGGAGTGTATTTTTACACAAGAGAAAGTGAATAATTGAAGCCAGAGGGCCGGTGATGGTAGATTGATTGCATTGATGGCCATAATTAATGGCCTCTGGTCTCCATGCCCTTCTCAATATGAGTAGTTCCTCCATTCCATAGCAGATTCTGTTTTCTCACCCTGTGAATCAGGTGTGGAGGACAAAATGGTGCATGGGTGTCCCTGCAGGCCTTGTTTTCTTCTGTTGGCTGACTTGCAGGGTTCTCTTGATTTCATCTGGAAACCAGATGGTCTGCTGGAGAATGAGTGTCCACATGGGGTATGATCGTCTCAGTTGGGGCCTCCTAGGTGACTCTTCCCAGTGACCAGACAGCTGGACAGAGATGTACCACTGAGCCCAGACAGGGTCAGCCAAGCCCGGCCCAGAAGACCAAAATAAACTGACCCATAGAATTCTAAATATTTATAGATAATAATGTGAACATTCTTTGATTCTTGAGTTAGTCTATACATAAGTGGAAAATTGCAAGTGATTTATAATTTTTCTATCTTGAAATACAAGATTTGTAGGGACTTATAAGTGATTTTGTAAGCCATTATCTGTATATTTCTTTTTATTTAAGAGGAGACCAACTTATTAATCACTATATAATATGTTGGTCATCATTCTACATATTTTAAAAGAAGCAATGAAAATATTTCACCCTGAAGGATTTTTCAATTTACCTGAACAAAATGTTTGAGGCAGAACTGAGCAGTCTTCTCTAAGAGCTGTGTCTCACTTTGGTCTTTCTGCAATTATAGATCCAATTGTTCACCCATCTTTATATCTTTTATTCTAACTGGAAAGTGATATTTCCATGCAAATTATTCATACATAAATACCATTAGCTTAAATTTTAGTTAAACTGTTATAGTGTATTGAACATTAACTTAGGGTGGAGTCTTTTCAAAAAGTAAAACTAAAAAAAAGCTACAACCACCAGCAACACAGTTATCTCAAGCACTCAGTCCATGATCTGGGTGTTTTGTTGTCTAGTTAACAGGGCACTTTTCAGAATTAGATCCCCAGTTAGTGTATTTTTAATGTCGATTAATAATTTCACTCATTTTGTGTAAAATCATCATCTTTTTGTGAATTCATAGAGTCTCACTCATATGATTTGCAGGAAAAAGGAGAGTATTATGAACCCCATTTGAATGTTTTGGAATTTTGTAATTATTAGGTTTAAGTGTTATCAGACAGAAACACAGTGTTAAAAAGGATTAGTTTTTAATAATTTGTGCATTTTCATTATCAATTAACTAGTAAATTAAACCTCAAACTTATCTATTCTTTTTGTAGCAAACAATAACAACGAAAAATAAGACAAAATTCATATTTATACAAATTATGACTTGGACATGTTATGGAGAGTGAAGACACAGTTATGGAATAGGAAGACTTTGTCTTTGCTAGTGCAGAAATTAATGATTTCAAAATAACTTCAGGGAAATTTTAAAATATGTAAGAAAAATTCACTTTATTATGGAATTTTTATCTCAGATTTAATCTATTTCTTGTCCCAATGTGAAATTTTATATTCTAAAATGTGTATTCAGTGGACTTCATTATGACTATAAGAAGCATTGTCTTTATCTGTAAATTTGACTCATGAAACGAAGGACTATTCATATTAAAAAGTTCAATTCAAGTTCTGCCACAAGAAATCATTTTTTAAATAAATGAGATATTATTATTACTATTATAAATAGTATTATTATTAACATTCATGTTTTGTTAACACTGTACATCATTACCTAGGGGAGTAAATAATGTTATCACATCCACTATAAATTGTTTCTGTATTGAATGTAAAGCACCATATGACTACATTAAAATTTTTTTTTAAAGGGAATGTTAGTGTCATGGTTAGTGTCACAAATTTTATGATAAAATAGAACCCAGAATTTTTTTCCTTCACTTAGCTCATTATTGTCTTTGAGTAAATTACTTAAAATCCATAACCCTTATTTTTATTTGAAAAAATCAAAATGATATAATAATGATAATGGCTATATAAAAGAAACATTGAGAATAATATTAATAATAATGGCTATATAAAAGAAACATTGAGGAATAACTACTATATATAAACAGGAAAAAATACAGTAAGTAATTTCCCAGAAAGGAGTTGAAATAAAAGCACAAAACAGGCATTTTCTCCACAAAACACTAATGAAATTAAGAATAGTGAAAAACAAGGATATGATAAAAGCATATAGTGCTTTGTATTTGAAAAATTCATGGCTTAGAAAATAAATGTTTTTCTTTATATTTCTTTTTATCCTTAGAATGGCCACTTAGGACATATCTTGTTATGAAGAAACACTTCCCTGAAGTTCAATTATGCTTTTGGTTTAACTTCATTTTTATACTAATGTGGACTTCAAGTAAAATTAAATAACAGTATTAAATACCATGCAGACTCCAATTCCATGTATTAGTGGAGGATTGTTCTCCCTGTGTCTCTAACACTACCCAGCAATCCTCCAGATTCTATTTACACAAACACACACACAGACACACGGCGGGGGGGGGGGGCGGGGGAGAGAAAGAGAGAGAGAGAGAGAGAGGAGAGAGATTCGCTTGATTAATAATTATCTGATAGGGCTTCCCTGGTGGCTCAGTGGTTGAGAGTCCACCTGCCGATGCAGGTGACACGGGTTCGTGCCCTGGTCTGGGAAAATCCCACATGCCGCGGAGTGGCTAGGCCCGTGAGCCATGGCCGCTGAGCCTGCACGTCCAGAGCCTGTGCTCCGCAATGGGAGAGGCCACAACAGTGAGAGGCCCGAGTACCGGAAAAAAAAAAAATAATAATAATAATAATAATTACCTGATAAAAATTGTAAAACTGTTACTGGAATTTGGGGTAATTTGTTATTTCTTTCTTATATATTATGCCTTGCTTGAATCTCTACAAAGAGTTTATGTCCTTTTTTCAAAAATAATAAGATTACTAGTCTATTAAAATTAAGCAGCAATTATTAAGTAAGTGTACAAGTGTAAAGTGAGCTATTTCAGAACAAATTCTTTTTCCCTCTCTTTGTACTTATCAGTGTGTCACAGAGTCTTTCTTTTCCTTCTCTCCTTATAGTTTATTGTCTCTTCTTACTCCTGTTACATCTGTGTAGGAGACCTATGGTGATATCAGATGTAAGAAATATCATTCGTGAGATGAAGATGGCTCTGTTAGTGACCTCCACACTTTTCAGCCTGATCATTCTAGAGTTTTCAAGATGAGTTATCAACACGTTCTTTCCTTAACTTCTGTTTCTATGGCAACATTTCCTCCTAGCTTGCCATCTATATGCCGTTTATTTTTCTATTACCTACATTTACTTATTACATGTTATTTTTTTAACATCACCCCATTACTTCTTTTTACCTTCCATCTTACCTAACTCCTGGCTCCAGGGTTTGAAGAGTTTAGGTATCTCCACACCAGTAACTGCAGTCAGTATTTATAAGGATGGGACACATGCTTCTCCTAGCTTAGATTCTTCACCATTCTCTTCTCCAAATTCTTCACTAATAAAAAATTTATTGTAACCTTTAATTTTCTTCAATTTAATTTAACTTGTTTCTAGCTCAGTTTATTCTTGGTTGTTTTTTAAAAAAGAGTCCCAGTGTTGACACAGCAACAGCACAACATTTCTAGTCACTGTTACTAAGAAACACAACTCTTGATTTCATATGGTTCAGTTCTTAACTCTTACAGAAATTATTTTCTGCTGAGCAGTCTTCTCTTTCCCAGGAGTAGGGTTTTTTTATTTTATTTTTATTTCTTTCCTCTAACACTTTGAAAAAGAAGAAGACAAGCTCTTAATCTCTGAGACTTTTCTAGCTTTTCTAGTGAAGGCATGGGATGCTGTGAGTTGATTTCTAATGAACCTCCAACAGTCTGAGTCTGTGTAAAAGGGTTAGCATGACCCATGATCTTGAACTTTAACAGAGGTTAGATTGTTTTGAACCATAACCACATATGTTAAATATAGTTAAAACATTTAGTGCAGCCATCACATATTCAAACATAAGCACATGTTTTATACCGTTACTAGATGGTAAGTGGATGCTTTGAGGAAGAGCGGGAGCCCAGTTCTGAGGAGACCTGGGCAGGGCACTGTGTGGGACTAACCAGGACGCTTAGAGTCTCAGAGGGACCCGACTCATTGGGAATCTGCATGGCGGGCAGAGGTGGGAACCCCAAAGGGCAGTAGGTGGCCACTGTACATTGCAAGAATGACTACACCAGGACAGTCGTGGCCACAAGAAATTGCCTGGGGGAGAATTACCAAAAGTGAATGGTGGTTACAAAATCAACCCACCAAGTGAGTTACAGAGTCCAGTGAATGGCACTAGATATTTATAGACATGCTCAGATCAATTTGGAGACCTTTGATGGCTAAGTATGCCTATACTGTTTTTTCTTTTTAAATTCAGGTCTTACAATGACAGTTTGTTAAGCAATAAATGAATGCTGCTGGTCAGCCACCATTTTCATGATGCTCAGATAAGCAGGGGGAATTTGTGTCACAGGAAAAACTGTGAATTTTGTTACAAATGATTTGTCTTTCTATTTACTCTTCTGCCTTCCACCGTTAAGCTATCATATTTTGTAAGTGATGGAAAAGAGGAGGAAAGGAGAGGGGAGGGGAGAGAGGAGAGGAGGGAGCATCTCTGCAGTCCACTGAGAAGCAGTATTGACGTTCCTTGTGTGAAGCATATCTGGGCTGTTCACAAATTTACAATGATACCTGTCACCCTTGAGGTTGGGTGCAGCCATGTGAATTGCTTGACCAATTAAATGTGAACAAATACAAAGGACGTCACTTTCTAGGCGTCACGTTAGAGCTAGGAAGCATTTTCTATATTCCTTTTTCTTGCTTGACAATGGAAAGCATGCATTGAGCATATATACACTTTTGTTGTAAAAATTCATTGAGATTTGGGGATTTTTCTTAATGCAGCTAACTATACACATCTTGACTGATACATCATGTTAGTTCCCTAAAGAACAGATGTTTCCTTTCTTTCATGATTGTGTTCCAAACCTAATGTTCTTCTGATTGTTCTGCCGCAAGTGGTTGCTCTAAACTAAGTATGGTAAAAGGAGGCTGAAATTTCAACTCATCAAATGCACCCTTCCTGTTTCATGAATTCCAGTCTTACCCAGTACATAACACCATCTTGACAGGCTTTCTCAATTTTTGAAAAAAATATTAACTGTGCCCAGAAGACATTTTTCTTCCATTATGAAATGGTGAAATGCACAAATGTGTTAGGACAGGAGAAGGTAGAGGTCTCACAAAGTGCCTCTATTCTGTATTCTTTACTTTTGGTGACTCTTTTCTTACCATGTACTAGTGCGCTGCTGAATCCTCAAATTGGGAATGCTTTCATTCTGTGTTTTCAGGACCAGTTCAGACGGGGCATATGACTTCCTGTTTCAAGACTGGACTTGTGTTCAGCATCTCCATTTCCTCCCCATGTTGCTACCATATTCTCTTTGATGGTTTTCATGGTATTCTTATGCATACTGTAATTTTAAAATACTGTTAACAGCAGTCTGAGGGAATTGAAGGGAAAGAAGGGATGCAAGACAGATTTGCAATGATTTGTGTGAAATTATTCCATTATTAAAAATTCAGTTACTGTTCTTATGTAATGTATGCCAACTTCATCAAAT
Organism: Leucopleurus acutus; assembly: GCF_964270905.1. Taxonomy (NCBI): domain Eukaryota; kingdom Metazoa; phylum Chordata; class Mammalia; order Artiodactyla; family Delphinidae; genus Leucopleurus; species Leucopleurus acutus. The sequence goes on from NC_139142.1 coordinate 175,389,839, forward strand.
ATAGTCTTTTACTACATGTCTGAACAAACCTGTGTTAAAGGTTTGACCATTCCTCTGGATACATTATCTATCACGTTTCATTTTTCTGAATACACATGGTCTATGATTCAATTTTAGGAGGTGTCATTTATAAAATATGCAGTTCCCTGCTATTTGGGAAAACTTTATCTGGGGATTATTAATATAATTCACTTGGTAATAACACCTTCAGATCTGGTGCAACATACATTTTCTGTGTGTATTAACAGTAATGAAGAATAGGCATTATAGTGGTGCTACATTAGGGAAAGATAAAACGCCCCATTGGGCTTTAAAAAGGAGCCCAGTACAAATGTGACATTTACTTAACTATAGAGCATGAATGGTAATGCTACAATTATGTTAAGAGCTGTAGAAGTATTATTAAAATCTTATAAAACAACCAGTCTCTGCCCCCCACCCCCTTGGAGGCTTGCTTTATCCTTTTATGAATCGTTTCTGTTGTAGAGTCATGGCTTTGGCTGCAGCAGCCGGTCCAGGGCCAGGTGCTGTTGGGAAAATTATACAATTTGATGACTGCAGTCTGGAATCTGAGGCAGTTGATTTCCAGTAGAAAAAATGAAGTTCCTTCTCATACTGTGTTCACTAACCATGCATATCTTGGTCCATATTTCTAGTGGCATTATTTGGTGTTGTTCATAACCTGGTAAACATCTGCTCATTGTTGGTATGTGGCTTTGTTTTTGTTCTGGTTTGGTTTTCTCGTTTGCTTTTACTTTGATAATTTTTATGTGCTTTTTTATTTACCACACTTATAATTTTAGAGTACAGATAATAGAAGAGAGTCTCTTTATTTTGAATATGGCATCCAGTGGCAACTGAATACACTCTGAATATTTTCTCTTGAAAAGTCACCAAAGTGAGTAAAAAAATTAGTCAAGTCCCCTTTATTTCTATCCATGGCTAGAAATTACAACCTTTTTGGAGGATTTTTTTTCAGTGACTAACTATTGGAAGTAGAATAAACATTGTCGTATATAACCTGCATATCTATCCACTGTATGATTTCTCAAAATTCTTTAAATTAAAATTAATAGGAGGACCTTCAAGATGACAGAGGAGTAAGACATGAAGATCACCTTCCTCCCCACAAATACATCAAAAAAATACACCTACATGTGGAACAACTCCTACAGAACACCTACTGAATGCTGGCAGAAGACCTCAGACTTCCCAAAAGGCAAGAAACTCTCCAAGTACCTGGCCATCTGGCTGACAGGGTCTTGGTGCTCTGGCCAAGTGTCAGGCCTAAGCCTCTGAGGTGGGAGAGCTGAGTTCAGGACACTGGACCACCAGAGACCTCCCGTCCCCAAGTAATATCAATCGGTGAGAGCTCTGCCAGAGATCTCTGTCTCAACGCTAAGACCCAGCTCCACTCAACAACCAGCAAGCTCCAGTGCTGGACACCCCATGCCAAAAAACTAGCAAGACGGGAACACAACACCACCCATTATCAGAGAGGCTGCCTAAAATCATAATAAGTTCACAGACACCCCAAAACACACAACCAGATGTGGTCCTGCCCACCAGAAAGACAAGATCCAGCCTCATCCACCAGAATGCAGACATCAGTCCTCTCCATCAGGAAGTGTACACAAGCCACTGAACCAACCTTACCCACTGGAGGCAGACACCAAAAACAACAGGAACTATGAACCTGCAGCCTGTGAAAAGGAGACCCCAAACACAATAAGTTAAGCAAAATGAGAAGACAGAGAAATACGCAGCAGATGAAGGAGCAAGGTAAAAACCCACCAGATCAAAGAAATGAAGAGGAAATAGGAAGCCTACATGAAAAAGAATTGAGTAATGATAGTAAAGATGATACAAAATCTTGGAAATAGAATGGAGAAAATACAAGCAATGTTTAACAAGGACCTAGAAGAACTAAAGAGCGAACAAACAATGATGAACAACACAAAAAATGAAATTATAAACTCTCTAGAAGGAATCAATAGCAGAATACTGAGGCAGAAGAACGAATAAGTGACCTGGAAGATAAAATAGTGGAAATAACTACCACAGAGCATAATAAAGAAAAAAGAATGAAAAGAATTGAGGACAGTCTCAGAGACCTCTGGGACAACATTAAATGACTGACATTTGAATTATAGGGGTCCCAGAAGAAGAAGAGAAAAAGAAAGGGACTGAGAAAATATTTGAAGATATTATAGCTGAAAACTTCCCTAACATGGGAAAGGAAATGGTCAGTCAAGTCCAGGAAGTGCAGGGAGACCCATACAGGATAAATGCAAGGAGAAAAACGCCAAGACACATATTAATCAAACTATCAAAACTTAAATACAAAGAAAAAATATTAAAAGCAACAAGGGGAAAGCAACAAATAACACACAAGGGAATCCCCATAAGGTTAACAGCTGACCTTTCAGCAGAAACTCTGCAAGCCAGAAGGGAGTGGCAGGACATATTTAAAGTAATGAAAGGGAAAAACCTACAACCAAGATTACTCTACCCAGCAAGGATCTCTTTCAGATTCGACAGAGAAATTAAAAGCTTTAGAGACAAGCAAAATCTAAGAGGATTCAGCACCACCAAACCAGCTTTAACACAAGAGAAGGAAAAGACCTACAGAAACAAACCCAAAACAATTAAGAAAATGGTAACAGGAACATACATATCTATAATTACCTTAAATGTAAATGGATTAAATGCTCCAACCAAAAGACGTAGACTGGCTGAATGGATACAAAAACAAGACCCGTATATATGCTGTCAACAAGAGACCCACTTCAGACCTAGGGACATATACAGACTGAAAGTGAGGGGATGGAAAAAGATATTTTATGCAAATGGAAATCAAAGGAAAACTGGAGAAGCAATTCTCATAACAGGCAAAATAGACTTTATATAAAGACTATTACAGGAGACAAAGAAGGACATAACACAATGATCAAGGGATCAATCCAAGTAGAAGATATAACAATTGTAAATATTTATGCACCCAATGTAGTAGCACCTCAATACATAAGACAAATGCTAACAACCATAAAAGGGGAAATCAACAGGAACACAATCATAGTAGGAGACTTTAACAGCCCACATTCACCAATGGACAGATGATCCAAAATAAAAATAAATAAGGAAACAAAGCTTTAAATGACACATTAAACAAGATGGTCTTAATTGATATTTATGGGACACAACAGAATACACTTTCTTCTCAAGTGCTCATGGAACATTCTCCGGGATATATCCTACTTGGGACACAAATCAAGCCTTGGTAAATTTAAGAATATTGAAATCATATCAGGTATCTTTTCCAACCACAACTTTGTGAAACTAGATATCAATCACAGGAAAAAATCTTTAAAAAATAAAAACACATGGCGGCTAACCAATACACTATTAAATAACCACAAGATCACTGAAGAAATCAAAGAGGAAATCAAAGCATACCTAGATTTTATTTTTGTGTATGGTGTTAACACCTAAATGTAAGGCCAGACACTATCAAACTCTTAGAGGAAAGCATAGGCAGAAAAATCTATTTCATATATCACAGCAAGGTCCTTTTTGATCCACCTCCTAGAGAAATGGAAATAAAAAGAAACAAATGGGACCTAATGAAACCTGCAAGCTTTTGCACAGCAAAGGAAACCATAAACAATACGAAAAGACAACCCTCAGAATGGGAGAAAATATCTGCAAACGAAGCAACTGACAAAGGATTAATCTCCAAAATTTACAAGCAGCTCAGTATCAGAAAAACAAACAACCCAATCCAAAAGTGGGCAGAACCTTAATAGACATTTCTCCAAAGAGGATATACAGATTGCAAACAAACACATGAAAGAATGCTCAACATTATTAATCATTAGAGAAATGCAAATCAAAACTACAATGAGATATCATCTCACACCAGTCAGAATGGCCATCATCAAAAAATCTAGAAACAATAAATGCTGGAGAGGGTGTGGAGAAAAGGGAACACTCTTGCACTGTTGGTGGGAATGTAAATTGATACAGCCACTACGGAGAACAGTATGGAGGTTCCTTAAAAAACTAAAAAGAGAACTACCATACATCCCAGCAATCCCACTACTGGGCATATACCCTGAGAAAACCATAATTCAGAAAGAGTCATGTACCACAATGTTCACTGCAGCACTATTTACAATAGCCAGGACGTGGAAGCAACCTAAGTGTCTATCGACAGATGAATGGATAAAGAAGATGTGGCACATACATACAATGGAATATTACTCAGCCATAAAAAGAAATGAAATTGAGTTATTTGTAGTGAGGTGGATGGACCTAGAGTCTGTCATACAGAGTGAAGTAAGTCAGAAAGAGAAAAACAAGTATCATATGTTAACACATATATATGCAATCTAAAAAAAATGGTTCTGAAGAACCTAGGGGCAAGACAGGAATAAAGACACAGACATAGAGAATGGACTTGAGGACACAGGGAGGGGGAAGGTTAAGCTTGGATGAAGTGAGAGAGTGGCATTGACATATATACACTACCAAATATAAATAGCTCGTTAGTGGGAAGCAACCGCATAGCACAGGGAGATCAGCTTGGTGCTTTTTGGCCACCTAGAGGAGTGGGATAGGGAGGGTGGGGGGGAGAAGCAATAGGGAGGGGATATGGGGATATATTTATTCGTATAGCTGATTCACTTTGTTACACAGCAGACAGTAACACAACAATGTAAATCAATTATACTCCAATAAAGTTGTTAAAAAAATTAAGTCATTGGTCAAATCAAAGTTTTGAATTAGCATGGAGTGGTTATTTTTGTGTTTTATGGTAGATTATGTCAATTCTGAAATAACCTTTTTCTTACATTTCTCTCTTATTGGTCATTTTAGGCAATAATACCTTGTGTTTGCATTAGTGGGATTCTAGGATAATTTATTTTTAAGACCACTGAGAAACAGGTCAATATTGCCATATGTTTTGTTGGTTTTCTATATTGGTAGGAAGATACTTTACTGAATTAATCCAATATAATTAGTTTTTGTCTAAAAGAGGGAACAATCTTTTTTACTTAAGCTGCAATTTACCCAAGAATATTTCTGGGTTCATACTTTATTAACTTTGAAGTTTTCTTAAAGTAAATGAGGATTTCCAATAATCATTACAGACCTTAATAATGAAGAACATAAAACTTCCCAGAAAATCAATATTTGAATGCTGCTTTAAGCTGTTTTTACACATCATTAATTTTGATATGTCTCAAATTAATATCATTAATAAATGGACTCATTACATTGTAATAATAATACATATTGTTTAAAATATTTTGAAAAGTTTTAATTTTTTCCCACCAATATATTATATGTGACATATGAGATCTTTGAGGAAAATGAAGTTTTGAGCTCAAAATTAGTTAAAAGTTATAAATGCATTTAAGTTTCCTTGTTATTAGTAGTTATTATTAACTGATGATGACTTTATCATCTTAAAGTATGAGGTATTGGGATGACATAGTTTCTAATACTGTGTTCGTTTTCTTTTCCTCATAAGGAACAGGTAACATTGAATGATAATAGAAGTTAGCAAGGCAAGTAATTAAATGTGTCTTAACTCCTTACTTTCCAAGGTGAATCCTTCCTTCATTTACATGTGGTGTTCTCTCTCTGGCATCTGACCAGCTCTCTCAGAAGAACTAGGGCTATGAATTGTCCTTAATCATCTGGGAGAAGCAGCTCAATCCAGTTTAGACATGTGTTTATTGATGGCTCTTTGGCAATGAGCACGTCACTAGACATGGCAAGAATAAATAAGAAAGGAAGTGTTCTATCTCTGCCCTTGCATTTCCATAAAACAAAACGTGGGTATCACTTGGAATGAGGCCCATTCTACATGACAGACGATGAGAGATCATACTCACGCAAGCCTAGTAGTCTAGTAGTAGTCTAGTAAGTCTCTCTTGAGAATTCTTTCCAGTGATCTTGTCAACTCAATTAAAATGTGATAATCTGGCACCCACATAACTAGATAACTTACCAAATGATAGTCAAGCATTGTCTCACTACTTCAACCTGACCATAGGGGTGTCTGTCCATATCTACATCTACATCTTTGTCTGTATCTGTATCATCTATCTATCTATCTGTAGATAGATAGATAGATGATAGATACATAGATACGTAGATAGATAGATATGCACTGTATATACAGAAACATTAAAATGTTTAATCAGTCTAAAAACACACACACTATCTTTTACTAGCTCTGTTCTAAAGAGGACTTTCTTTTTCACAATTTCATTGTGAGTCTTGGGTTGCCTACCTCTATAAGTCTAATTAATATGTTTATACACAGGATAGTCATACATCCTAGCTTCTGCCTACTGTCCTGACATCTTTTCTGGTTTAGAATTTGCTCCAATTCATTTTAAAAATTGTTTTAATAACATGCCATTTTAAATTTCATTAAAGTAAGGTAGGATAGGTATAGTAGATTTCTAATTTGCAGTTCCAGTTTCTACTGTGAAGGAAGATTTTACTCTTAATTCTTGATTAAATCTGAAATATCATTAGCGATGGTCTTTCCTCCCCATTCCCCAGATTCTACAGCAACTATTTGGGCTGCAGCGCCTCCAGCTGGTCACCCCATGTGCTTGATCCATGTGGAAGCCTGTGAAATGCATCCAGAGGGCATAGGTAGTCAAGGAATTGTGGGTTAACTTACCTTAAAATAGGTAGGCAGGTAGAAGCTTATCTAATGCATTTAAAATAATCTGACATTCTGAATACAACAGCATTGTCATTTATTACCTGGTATAAACCTACAGTGATTTATTTAATACGTTCTTTGGGAAGCAATGAGCTAAAAATGAAAGCATATGCTTAGTGAAAAATTAAGCACTATGTATCTGCTAGAAAACACACAAATGAATATGCACCCTGCAAAATACGTTTGTTGACAATTATCATCCACTACGGTATACAATGACGCCATGGAACCCAAAGGACATAAATCTGCTGAAGATGTGTCAGGATTGACTTCAAAGGTCATCGATTCTTTTTTTTTTTTTTTGCGGTACACGGGCCTCACTGTCGTGGCCTCTCCCATTGCGGAGCACAGGCTCAGCGGCCGTGGCTCACGGGCCCAGCCGCTCCGCGGCATGTGGGATCTTCCCGGACCGGGGCACGAACCCGTGTCCCCTGCATCGGCAGGCGGACCCTCGACCACTGCGCCACCAGAGAACATAAATTATGTTCAGGACATTTGAGGTCATCGATTCTTTTAAGAACTCTGTAGTCAAAGAAGACCGTTCAACACATGCAGCTGCAGATGCATAGGTAACATTGAGTAACATCTCTCTGTTAAGTTTAACTCTGCCTATATTTTTGAGAGTTCTTTTAACCAACTAAGGGACCTCCTAATACGGTCCTGCATGACTACTAATATAGCTTGTGAACTTCTCCCGGGTTCTTTCAGGGTGAGTGGTAACCACCTCTGTTGAAGATCCTTGAAGTATATTCTGAGCTGTGTTCCTCCTTTTCCATTTCATCTCATTCCCTGCTCGATGACAGCCACCCTTCTGCCTGCAGAAGTTTATTCCCACTCCAGTTCTGTTATTATAAATCTGTCTGCTTACCTTCTACACATTTATTTCCATGAGATTTCATGAAGGTTGGGACAATAATCTGTTTAGTCAATTGCCATGAATTGGAAGCCTATCTGTCTAGATATCTATACTTATTTATTTTAGATTTAAACTTGTTGGGTACAACATACATGCAGTGAAGTGCAAAAAAAACTTAACTGTGGAGCTAGGTGTATTGGTCCTACATATAAACCCAGGCAGCCACCCCCAGATCATGATACAGATCATTTCCAGAGCCGCAGGAGATCCCTTCCTGCCTCTTCATGTAGGTTATACCACAGAGGCAGCCACTCCTCTGACTTAGCACAGGGGTGAGGATGAGGAAGTAGTTTTCCATTAACTCCCATCTGTCATTTGCTAGGGCTGCTTCTTGGGGCTCTCACTCTTTAGAAGTCTTGGCAGGCCAAGGATTTCCTTCAGCCAGAGAAATCCCTCAGGCAGGGGTGCAGGTGCTTGTGGGAAGATTGGAGCCCACAGCTTGCATGGGAGCAATGAGGTCTGACGGCAAACGGGCAGAGCGCCCACAGAGGCGGCGGGGGTCCACCCACTGCAACACCAAGACCCATGCTTGCCCCACACTGTATCCATTCGGGCTTGTTACTGATTCTTTAAGGAGGTAAAAGCCACAGGTATTTTTAAAAGACAGTAGAAAGCCTAGTGTGGCAAAATACAAATGATAATTCCCACCTCCAACCAAATCTGTAATTTACATCTGTATTCATTATGACCATCTACAGCATCCCCTCTGCTCTTGGGCAGTAGCTGTGCTGGTCTGGGCCACTTGCCTAGTGGGATCAATCAGAACTTCATTCCATAAGGCGGGTCCCTGGTTATGAGCCAGGTCAGACTGTGGCTGTTGATTGCCTGTGGCAGTGATCTCAGGGAGTTCACCCCAGGGGATCCCGCAAGCGCCACACACCCCTTCCTGTCCCTGTTTGAGGCAGAAGGCAGCTCCTCGCAATTACCAGGGTCAGGTACCCTTATAGCTGTAGTAACTCCTTTCTGCCAACCAAAGTGTTTGGGGGTTTTGAAGACTCTCTGGTCTCTGAAGTGTAATTAGCAAAAAGTAAAAATAAGTGACCAAAGACTTAAAATTCCTGCCTTGTCACCCTGAGGATTAAATGTAGATGTTTTTAATATACTTGGTATGTTTGCAATATTTGAAGAGAATTTTTGAACCTGTGGATTATATTTTTTCAATCTTATTGTACAAATGCCTTTTCTATGAATAATAGGTTGTCTTATACAGAGAACACTTTGCAATTTGGTACTGACATGAAGGGCAGGGGATCAGGAAAATACATGCATCTAAGCCCACAGTAAACCAAACGTGGACTCATGGCTAATGTGTCCAGTGTCAGACACTTTGTACTGCTACCGAAATTGCCAAATGATTTTAGTAAATGGGATTTGAACACACACACACACAAACACACACACACACACACACATACACCCCTCAGATGACTCATCGGCAGCCACAACTTCACGTTTAGTGGATCACCTAGTGTGTCTTCTGTTCCAAGAGTCCTTTCCCACCTCAGGAAGCAGAAGACCTCATCCATCAGCTTATGGTTGGAGGACAAGAAGCACAGATTCCCCATTGTCACTGGGATCATGATGAGAGAGGCCATTCCTACTTCTACTGTAACCATCTACTCTAACTCTCAGAGACACAGCACAATATAAAGGCCATTGGTTCATAATGCATAGTGCATCTTGAAGAACTGTACCTGGGCTTTGGTCATGCTTTGCCTGTTTTTATATCATATGAAATGGAATGACATGCTTTGCACTCTTTTGCCTCTAACTTCTGTCACTCAGCATTAAATCTGTAAGCTTCACTTGGTTGTTATGTGTTCCAAGAGTTCATTTTTTTCATTGCTATGTTGTGTTTAGTTGCATGACTGTATCACAAATTATTTACCATTACTGTTCCTGCTGACATTTGCAATTTTTGGATATTCAACTCTCATTAATATATCTGCCATGGAAGGTATCATAGGTGCCTTTTGGTGACATGAGCATTCATCTCTCCAGGGCATAAGTGCAAGAAGAAAACATCAAGTGATAGGTTCTGTCAGATGCTTTTCCAGATGGTTTCCCAGGAACAGTGAAACAGGATCTTCACCAATACTCGGTGTTGCCAGTCCTTTTAATTCTGGTGGACTATGGTGTTATCTCTTTGGGGTTTTAATTTTTATTATAGTGGTGATAAATTATGTTCAGGACATTTGAGGATTTTTTTTTCCCTTGACTATTGGGTATTATTTTCTCAAAAGAGTCTATATAAGATTTTTTTCTTATTTAGTGAATTTGTGTGAATTTTCTTTTTTTATGTTACTGATTTGTAAAATTTCCTTATATGTTCTGGATATGAGTCATTTGTTGTGCAATGTTTTGCAAATATTTTATCCCCGTTTGTGGATCATTATCTCTCTCAATGGTGTCTTTTGATGGGCCTGAGGTTTATAATTAAGAAAGTTGAAATTTTTTCTTGTATATGGAGTAACTTTTGTTTGCTGTTTAAAAAATCTATCTAATCCAAGGTCACTAATGTATTATCCTATTCTAGATGCTTAATTGTACAGTGTGAGGAAGAGGTGAAATTACATTTTTAAATATGGATTTTCAATTGGCCTGATTCCATTTATTGAAAATATCATCTTTTTCTCACCACATTGCACTGGAACCTTTGGTATACATTAGTAGGCTATAAACTTATAAGCCCTGTGGATTCTGTATTCAATTCCATTAGTTACTTTAGCTATCTTGGAGAAAGTAATATAGTGTCTTTTTTATTGTAGCTATAGAGTACATATTGATAGTCAATAGTTAAGTCCTCCAGTTTTGTTTCTTTCTCTTGAATATTGCTTCAATGAATTTCAGTTTCTATCACCACAAAGCAGCTGGCAACAAATTTGCTCTGTGGACAGCTATAAAAGTGAACAAAACATGAAAAATATCTGTTTTCAGACGTTAGTCAGTATACATCACTTAGTATGTATCGCTTAATTAATATACACATATAAATCTTTGCTTTGTCAGAAAGAAGCAATGCCACCCCAATTTAAACAAGCACACCCAGTACCCAAATCTTGGTTTCTAATGCCATTCCCCAATTAAAAAAAAAAGAGTAATCAGGGCTTCTTTGAGAAATGGCTGATTCTAGGATCCTGGCAAGAAATGTACAAAATGTACCTGGAGCATGTTGTGGCAGAAAGTAAGGAAGTGCTGAACACACACAAACACACACACACACACACATACACACATACAATCCATGGAGTATGTCAAAAGGATAAGGAGCCAACCCAAAGTGTTCACAATGGTCAAAGCTGGGACAATTTAGGCAACAAAATAATTAAAGCAGTATTGATTTATAACCCAAAGTATGAAATAATGCCCATGTATCTAAACTGATATAAATGGTTGAATAAATAAATAAATGGAGGATAAGAGATTCAATTTCTGATACAAAAAAAAATCCAAATAATGTATGTAGATATTCTTTTCTCAGTGAGAGAGTGAGAACCCTCCCTCCTTCACTGTGAGCTTTGCAGAGTGACTTCCTTCCAAAGAATAGATTGAAGTGGGGGTGGGGCAGAGTCTTCTCTTTGGAGACACTCGACACAGGCTGGCTCCACCAGGTGGTCCAGGTTGACATCAGTAGCATCAGATCTTGTTGATGGTGTGCAGCCTTGATCCTCGATGATGGAAATGGCATTTGACCTCTGGTCTTTCTTCCCCCAAAACAAAACAAAATAAACAAACAAACAAAAACCAATTTAGTCATGAAAAAATCAAATTCCAACAAAAGGACTTTCTACAAAATGCCTGACCAGCACCTCTCAAAATTGGCAAGGTCCTCAAAATCAAGGAAAGTCAGAGAAATGATCACAGCAAAAGGAGACTCAGGAGACAGGACAACTACTGTAACGTGGCGTCCTGGATGGGATCCTGGGACAGGAAGAGGACATAAGAGAAAAACTAAGGGCATCTGAATAACCAAATATATCGATACCGGTTCCATACTTGTGGCAAAGGTATCCTACTAACGCACAATGCCAACGTCGGGGAGACTGAGGCTGGGATGTATGGGAACTCTCTGAGTATTTTCTCAATGTTTGTTTCAATCTAAAACTGTTCTGAAAATAAAGTCTATTTGAAAATAAATAAAAATGAAAAAAGACTACTCCCTGAAATAACTTTAGACTTCTGAACTAGCCTTTTTATCTTTCATCCTCTGACACCAATGCCCAGGAAGCTTTCTTTTAATTAGTGAGTGATTAGCATGTAACTCATTTATTGAAAGTTACATTTAAAAATTTACCAAAATTTATTTCATAAAATATTAATTTGCATTAAAATAAATTCTGTAGTTTTGAAAAGATATGTTTATCATAATCCAACTAGTCGTTACCTCTGTTTTCAACAACGTTAAAAAGGAATCATTTCAAAGCTGGGTTAAATATTTATTGTCTAACACTAAACATGTGTTTTTATTATGCCTCTTATTCTAAGAAATGACTAAATGGGTCAAGTTAGAAATCTATAAAATGGAGTTGTTAACATTGCATTTTTCCTATTTTTTTCTGAGGAAATTTTTTTCCTACAAGAAGTGACTTGCTTTTACTTTCATATAATGAAATGCTTCACTTTTCCTCAAGAAGCACGTTGTCAGAACTCCTCAGTAGTAAAACTGGGTTTATGTTTTTGCCTTTGGCAGGTCATGAAGGGTGTCAGCTTGAGTGACTTAGAAAGTCGTGCTCCTAAGAATTCAAAGAAAGTGCCTAGAGGTGCCGCGAGAAGAACAATATGGCGAGGGAGAGAAGGACACTCTGGGAAGAATAAATTAGTTCTAGATGCTTTCTCGGCAAATAGCTACAGGCCTACATTGTGTAGCTTCACCAGACAGGAGCTTCTGGATAATGGTGAGTGTGGGCTGATGCCATATTTACATTCTCTTCTGTGGAAGGGCAAGGCTTCTCTTTACATTATCAATGGGGGAGAAGAGATAAATCTGAAATCAAATTGGGAGAAGTAATAATAGACTGCAGTATAGTGGAACCATAACTTTTATATGCACTAGGAAGCCAGAGAATTTGTGTGACTCATTTATTGTGTTGGTCTGGAGTGAGCCCACAGTATCTCAGAGGTGTGTCTGTAGTTGGGATGACAGTAGCATAGATTTATGGGGTTTGTAATCATTAATTTATATAAAGAATTTGTAAGAGTGGAGAATATAAATTTTTATTGAAGTATAATTGACTTACAATATTATATTAGTTTCAGACATACAACATTGTGATTTGATATTTTTATACATTACAAAAGGATCACGTGGTAAGTCTAGTTACCACCTGTCAAATATATACCAGATTATTTGTCATCATTGTTATCTAACTAAAATATCCTGCTGCTTTGAGAGCTCTGATTTTAATAAACAATTTTTATCACTGATGCAAGATAAAACTTTAATTCAGAAAGACAATTTTTTAGATCAGGTGTTATACCTAAAACAAATGTTTTTATAAACACTTTTTTAAACCACTGCTCTACAGTCTTCTGTGAATTTGGTTTATGGTTTTTCTTCATTGCCAAACACCCAGAATGCCTTGAATGTATTTAGAATTTCTTCTGAATATTTACAAGGACCAGGCATTTTTTTCTCCATTTTTCTCAGTCTCTCCAGAACACAGATGTAGGCTACCATACTGTGGTGTAACCCAGAACTCTCTGACTTTTATTAGCAGTAAAATAGTTATAGTTCAGCAATTCTAAAATAAATAGCTTGCTACTCTGGTCAAAAATTAATCTCATTTTGTCCCACCTATTTATGGCAGTAATGGATTTCAGGGAATCAAATAGAACAAAGTTCTCCTTTATTATAAATAGGCTGAGGGGGAGTCTGGTATGGAAGCCAATTTTTCATAACTATGAGGTGCCGGACAAGGCTCAAAGAATTTCCATATTTTACCCCATTTTATTTAGAAATAAACTCCTTGCAAGTGAGAACTACAAAATATCATGAAACAACATATATATAGTCAATAAATATAAAATTAAAGGTGTTGTAAGCTGTCAATAAAGTCACGTCTCAGGCAAATAATTTGTAAGAGCTTTGTAATACTTTTTTACACCAAAAATAGACCTGTATTAAATACTTAAATTATTAGAGACCGTATTTCAAATATGTTGATAAATTATAGAAAGATGTGTAGGAATATTTGTCTTTCTGATATGTTTCCTATGCATGTCCCTATCTTTCAAATTAGGTATAATTAGATATCTTTAGTACTTAAACTCTTTAAAAAAAAACAGTCTGGGGACTTCTCTGGCGGTCCAGTGGTTTGGGACTCGGCACTTTCACTACTGTGGGCCTGGGTTCGATCCCGGGTCAGCGAACTAAGATCCTGCAAGACACGGGGCATGGCCAAAAAAAAAAGTCTGAATTCAGATTGCTGTCCAGAAAATAGTCCTTCCTCAGGCTTTGACTACTTGACATAATGTACTTCTGTACAAAATTCACTATTCATTCAGTATTGGCCTGAGGCATTTACAAAGGGGGAAGGAGTAATAAAGCTGGTGTCGGACTCCACTGGGTCCACACTGGGTACCATCGTTCAGAATGCTCTGAATGCTCAGAGGTGACTTGGAAAGGCAGTATTGCAAGAGGAATGACATCAGACCTTCTTCCTAAAGAAATAAGAAGGTAAAATCAACCACCATCCGTGGCATTGTCTTGTCTTCCCAGCCTGGAGGCCCATCTACCAAACACCTGGTCCAAAGGGACCTTCAGCCTCCTCCAGAGAAAGGGCCCTCTTGTCAGTGGCATCAGTGCTTCATAGAGCATCCCACGGAAATGCCCCAGGGACATAAAACCTACCTTACAAGTGGCCGCGCAAATGTCAAAGCTACTACATCCTAAGAGAGGGAGAACAGTGCATTATCAAATAGACTTTTTAAAACATTTTCTGTTGACTTTGTAAAAACCTACCTGGGCCACTCTGAAAATACACTGAAGGTCCACACCTAGCATTCCAGTCCAGATCAAGTACCACAGTTCTCACGCAGCAGGTTTGCAAATGTTGAAAACAGGAGGTCAAGTGTAATGAAAATAAGGATGCTACCAAACTCTTCATTTTGCTTACTTTTGTACATTATCTTCCTGAAGGGGAAATGGGAGGGTTAACACTGTAAAGGATTTGACACCTACAAAAGAGAACCAGAATTGTCAAATAAGTGCAAATAATTTATAGTTACAAGCCATTAAGTAGTTTGTAGCAATATCTGAATCATCCAGCAGATGTAACGTCAGGGGAAAGGGAAGGTGTGGAGTTTCTGTTTAAAGTGTCCCATAGTCATTGCAAGTTGGACAAAAGCAAAAGCTGTTAAAAAGTAAACATGGTACCTTCAAAGAGGGCCAAAGATTTCCTTCAAATTATAGATGTTGTTGTTGAAAATGCCCTATTTGAAGCAGTAAAGGACAGTGGTTGCGGGCCTGGGAGTTAGGGTCTGACTTTAGTTGAAATGTCCATTCTTACACAACACTCTTTGTGAACTTGGGCAGTGAGGCTGAACTCTGACGCTTCCAATTCTCCATCTGTTAAATGGGAATATTTATCACTTAGGGTCCTTAAGAGGAATAACAGAGATAGTAAATATAAAACACTTGGAATACTCCCTGGCCCAAAGCAAGCAATAAATAAGCATTAGCTGTTATTGAGTTATATCAAGAGTTAAGAGTTATATCAAGAACTCTTGTTTGAAATGTGATGAAATTTGAAAAACAATAAAAGATACAGGATTCGGTTGCTAAGGCAATGACATGAGAAGATTTCAAAACCATCTTTTTCTAGTAAATAAAGTTGTTCATGCAGAAGAACTGGAATGTTAAAAAGTTTCAGCATTTGAGGTAAATTAAGGACAAATATATTGATATTAAAATCTCAAGAAAAAGCCTGACAAAACAAATTATTGGTTTTTTTCCATTACGTTCACTGAGTTTGAACTTCTGCTTTCATCATTAAAAATAAACTCATTTCCTTGCACAATACTTTTCTTTAACACAAGGACTTGAGAAAAATAAATGATTCAGGTTCCAGTTAAGCTCATAAGCAAATTTTACAAAGTAATTTCTAAATGAAAGCAAATTTCTTGTAAAAAGAAATGCACAGGGCTTTTGATGGCGCAGTGGTTGAGAGTCCGCCTGCCGATGCAGGGGACACGGGCTCGTGCCCCGGTCTGGGAAGATCCCACATGCCGCGGAGCGGCTAGGCCGGTGAGCCATGGACGCTGAGCCTGCGCGTCCGGAGCCTGTGCTCCGCAACGAAAAAAAAAATGCATAATTGCTTTTAGAAGAGGAAATGTACTGTTACTATTCAAGAGGGCACTACATGAGGGAGTATCAGTGTTTTCCAGATGCTTTAAAATGTTTTATTGGATTTCGAGTTAATGTTATACAGTAACAGTGATACTTACAAGAGAGGAAGTCTTTTTACCAGATTAAAGTTGAGTTGATTTTGAAACTCTGGCTGAATGTCCTGTCAGCATGGTGCAGGTGGAACTCAGAGATCCTTTCCATTACTCACTGACCTGCGGGCTTCAGGTAGCAGATCCACACGAGGTACCGATTTCAACTTCCCTCTGGTTTGACACAGCCTCTGAGGAGCCCTGAGAGAGGACAGCTCTGCCACATGCGACTAGTCATTTAAACCCCAGGTGTCCCTCTGTCACGATTTCCCCCACAAGTTCTATCATACCACAGCTTAAATGTCTGAGTTATGCCACTTCTGATCTCTGATCTTAAATTTGTCTTGACATCCTGATTTAGAGTCCCCTTGTTCCTGACCAGCTTCCTTTGCTGTATTTGTTATTTCCAAATCCCCATCTCGTGAATGAGGTTTAAATTCCTACAGTCACATGCATAACATGTATGATCTTTGTAGTAATAGAACTAGAAGTGAACCTATCAGTCACTTCTTCACTACTTTGGATCTAGACATTGTCTTCTGTATTTTGCTCTAGATGCATTTGTGTTCTGTCTGTGCACACATGTGTTAGGTCTGAAACTAAAGGTCTGAATTTCACCCTGCTTGTAAGCTAACAAAATAGCCGGCCCCAATTTCCTACTAACAAAAGACAGGAGACGCCAGGGTCAGAGAAACAGACTGTGTATTACTCAGGACACGAAGGAAGCTTGACCTAGGCCAGGAACGCATGAGCCATGAGATTTGTCTTCTAACACGATGGATCCTGATCGTTGCGTCTGTGACAGCTCCCCCTTGTCATCAACTGAAAATTAGCCACATGCCCAAACCATCCATCAGAGGGATCATTCGGTCTGGCGATCAATGTCTCCTAACCAGGATGCCACAGCACGTCAGGGGTGTGACACCCGATTTCCATCAATAAGAAAGCCTCTTTTTGCTGCAACTAATGACACGTGCTGATATTAATAACAATTAAGTTAAAAGGTTAATAGATTTTCCAATGCCTCACATGAAAATTAAGTGTTCACTGGAACATGCAGGAACTTTGCTTTATTTTTATATGAGAATCCAAAGCGTGGCACTGTGAAAAAGGGAAACAGGGTGGTGCAGAGAATAAGGATTTTCTTTAGACAAACATGTTATAACAGTAATTGTATTGTAGTTATTGTAGACCTATACTGAGTTGATTTCAGTATTCAAAATTAATCTGTCCTAGAGTCTACAGAAATTAAAAATTCAGAAATGTCCTTTGAGGAAAAATGATTGAGAATTCAAGGATGGGGTTATGACGCCACCACCACCTGTCAGGTTAATACGCCAGAATCAAAGAGGTTCTTTTTAAAAATTACACATGAGTCAAGATTACTAATTATTTTATTAGACTAGGTTTTATGTTTTAATAGAAGCATGTTTAAAGCTTTTGTCAGTTATTCCGTTATCTTTTGTAAAATATAGAATGATGTTGCTCATGACTGAAGAAAAAGAAAACAGTGAAAAACTATTTAAAAAAAAAACAGACTTCTCTTGAGAAAAAGATACTTCGAGGAAAAAGTAGACCATTTTAAAATATATTTTTACATCTACATTGATCTTGTCCAAAAGCAAAGAATATCAAGTTATATTAGGCCGTTTTTACACAGTCACATGGAAGCAAAACATAGAAAAATACCTGCCAAGTATAAAGAGTGTAAGTGGATAATCTAAGGAAATACTGGCTTCTATCCTTGTTATTATGTCAAATATAAGAATAAGTGTATTTTATAAACTGTGAGGCTTTAAGAGATCATAAAACCAATCATTTTTGACCATGCATCTGTACCTTACCCATTACCTTTTTAAAAGAAAGAATACGTGGTGGAGGTTTTTGAATAGAGTTGCTAAATTTTAATACAAGATAAAGCAGTGTCCAAGAGCATCTTCCGGTCTAAGGGTGGTCAATGTCCCCCTGTTTTCCTGTTAGAACATCCAAGGCCGTTTGCTTCCCTATCAACACATAGACTCTTTGTGCACTCCACCCAATTTTAAGGGAGCAGAAACGCTGGCCTTTTCACTATTGTGGTCCCTGATCTCAACACTGCTGGGCTGATGTTTGGAGCCCAGTGTACGTTTGCTGAGTGATTGAGCATGACTGTAGATCAGGGGCTGCTTTCAAGTTTCCATAGAACTGTCTCTGCTTCACTTCAGTCAGTGAAAACCTGAAAAGCGACAGGGAAGCCAAGGGCATTAGCAGCGACGTAAGTAAACTGCATTCACGATGCCCCTTGAGAAGGTAAAAAACACCTGTCTCCCCTTCCTCTGCATCCAGGTCAGCTCTAAGTATGGATGAATTAGCCTAAAATCACCACTGCATTGAGACCAAAAGCATTAAGATCGCTGGTGTTGCCTGAATTCATTTTCAGATTATGTGATTTTCTGATTTGCTGTGACAAAACCCACCTATAACCTACCATTGGCCACCTGCCCAAATAGAAATTAATCTTACTTCCTTTCCACACGTCTCAGAACTGTAGGAGCTGGGTTGTCAAAGGTGGCTGCCTTCTGTGTAGAGTCCCTTGTTCTCCTTATATTTTTACTTGGACTTAAGAGTTCACACAAATCTGCATGATTAAAAACCACCTTTTCAGATGTTCTGATACGGTGATGACTGTGGATGCCCAGTCTGAACTTGGAGCACGCCCATGAGAGCAGCTGCAAATAGACATGGCGGGCTAAGATTCTTTTTGTTTAATTCCAGCAAAAGTGTAGCCATTTAGTGACTTAGACAGCTTAATGTCATCTGTGCTTTTCTACAAATATTCAGCTTGCCGTTTCTTTATTTCTTGTAACTAACAGATGATATCTGTGTTCAGGAATGACAGTACCATTTGTATAAGGGTAATGAGAAGTGGGATGTTCCTTGGTTCTTATTCTCTTAATTTCCTTCTTTTCTACTTTAATCATTCCTTCTGCCACCTTTGTAAGAAACATCATCAAGCCATTGAATTATTATTTTAAAAAGTAGTAATGTAATCTTAGATGAAAATGTTTTGAAGAAATCAAAGTGTTTACTATCATTCACTTTTTTGAGATAAAATGCAGGGAGAAATGATGTTGCTTAAGATCACTCACTGCTGGTTATCAATGAATTCAGAATTAGAATATTTTTCTTTCTCATAACACTTTGTATGGTCATCTGTTCAGAATTTCAAAGGCATATTTAGCTGTTTCAGACTCTCTTGGCTTCCCACCCTTTCACATTTTTAATTCAATAAAAGGAGCAGAAGATTTGAGGGACGGTTGTCGTTATTCTGGGGGTAGGACTTTTCTCCACGATGCTGTCAGTTTCAGGAAGCAGGAGCCATTCATTCTCAGCTTTGGAAACAAGTCCTAACATCCCGGGACAGGGACAGGTGCGGTGGGGAAGCTGCCAGCAATTTTAGGGAGATATATCAACTGAGGCAGGGGCCTTTCAGGAGTTCCCCACATCTTTTCTAAAGAACGTTCTGATAACACGCAGGAGTAAGGAGTGGCCATACCACATTTTAGCAGAGGTAAATGAAGGTTTTCAGTACTCAGCTGGACTGGCATCCCCGGGAGCTGGGTATCTGTGCTGGGTCACGTGCGTCCATCCAAGTGTGAATCTGTAAAGTCCAGTTAGCTTAGGATAGGAGACAGAGCTGCAGAGGGTCCTCTCTCTGATGTAACAACTGGTGGCTAAAGGTCTCCTGACACCCGGGCATCTTGTCTGACAATCCAACAAAACACTATGTATAATTTTAAAGAAATCCTCTCGCCCTCGGGAGGGTATTTATGGTAATGATACAAAGAAAAGGTATGTTAAAGTTGTTCTGAACTTTTAAGACACTCTCTTGCAAATAATCATTGTGGATAAAAAACCTGTACAGCTCAAAGCAAAATGGAAAAAAAAATTGAGATTTTGTTTGGAATTTAGATTTCACAGAAGGGGTGGAAGGGTCCATAGTTTTCAATTCTTTCCATGTAAAGATGAGTCTACAGTAGACACATGGGTATGTGTGAGTGGCTGAGAAACATGACTCTCAACCTTTGACCTCATGCATCTTGCAGAACCCACACTGTGTGTCCTTCAGCTCATGTGTACAGGAGATGTGAGTGTTCCAGTAGTCAAACATGCATCCAATTCTACAGCTGATTGAAATGCCTTTAATTTTGTGACCCGTGAGCTGAGAGCAAGTGGCCTACAGCATCCACTTTTGTTAAGAGAATCTGCAAACGTGCATTTTTCACAGGTTCTTATCTTTAGCTCATATGAGTTTGTGGCATGGTGTCTGCTTGCTGATCCTGGTTCTTCTCACACAGACGTACCCCGGAGGAGCTTTTCTGTGTTGTTTCAATGCTGGTAGATGCTCTGTTCTTAACATTTCGTCATTAGTGATATGGCTTTGCCACTAGTTAAAAACAAGGTTGTAACTGTGCTTCAGGGGGTGGTTGTGATTTGGTGTTTACATTGTGTTTCAGGAGTTTGCTGCAAAGGCAGCGTATTGCACTGCACGACCAGCCCCAGTTTTTCATGTTCCCTAAACCTGTCCCTTTACTGTGCGGCTTTCCTCTCTCAGGAGAGGGGCAGAGTGTATTTCTGCATCACATGACTCCACTGACCATCTGACTCGATCTGGTAGAAAGAGGGGGAGCTCCAACCAGCCAATTCCAGACCTTGGCTACCTAGGTCCCCGTTGGCTCATAACCATGAGAACATCTCAGACTAGCCCAAGATGCTGGAAAGAGGGGAAGAGACATGGGCCTGAGCTGTCCCAGAGAGCCACCCATCCACCAGCTGAGCCACCCAACGAACCCAACCAAGATTAGCAAAGAAAAGAGGGTGCTTATTTTTGTGTAGCACTGAGACTTTGTGGCTGTTTGTTCCCACTAGTTGCCCTGCGAGGCAGGTGACAGTGGACTTTTAGATCAGGGAGTCCAGCCTTGTGTCTCTCAGCTCCCCCTTCCTCAGCAGAGCAGCCGTCCTGCACGGCCCTCGCCTTCACTCAGTGGCGCTTGCTGGGGGTGACCATAAGTGGGTGCCGGGACTCACAGAACAAAGACACACACAAAACAATGCAGGTATATTTCTTCTGGGGCTTAGCGGATGCTTGCAAAGCAGTGAATGATGGGTTCCCATCATCTGTAATAACTGCACCGAGGTAAACAAAACACAGCGAGGGGAGAGGGAATTTGCATATGTTGGGGAAACAATCCTTCACATTTGCTACTCCTGGAGAAACTCACCGGGATTGAAAACTGCTCCCTATTCTGCCTGTCGGCATCGCAGTGAAATGCCACTTCTTTAATGAAGCGATTCCGACAGAGCCCAGCTCTGTTCTCTAGAGAAGCTCCTAGATGTGCCTTGAAGGTGATCATTTCTTACCCTGGCCCTTCCCCTGATTTCCTTTCTTTTTTTAAAGATTTTTTTTTTTTTTTGATGTGGACCATTTTTTTTAAGTCTGTATTGAATTTGTTACAATTTTGCTTCTGTTTTATGTTTTGGTTTTATTGGCCGAGAGGCATGTGGGATCTTAGCCTCCTGACCAGGGATTGAACCCACACCTCCTGCAGTGGAAGGCAAAGTCTTAACCACTGGACCGCCAGGGAAGTCCCTCCCCTGATTTCCTGTTGTATCTTTGCAGGTTCAGCACTCTGTAAACGATGATACAGATCAATGTCTCTTTTCAAAGCCTGGTGTAAGGGTTTAGAAAATTGTAGAATAAAAGTGGGGTAATTTCTAAGAGGTGTCTACTTAGATAAACGAATGGTGGCAGGCTGTGGCTTCTCCATTTTGCAACTGTGCTTTCATAGTTTCCTCCCTTTACATGGATGGCATCGCTGCTGGGATTCTACACGGGTTGTATATTCCTCTACTGTCAGCTTCAAAATTCCCAAGACTCTGGGCAACTAAACAAGAGTAGCTTGAGTTGACAAAACCTTTTGTCCATGTTTTCACAAAGTGAACAAAGGAAATATTCTCATGTCCTCTGTGCAGATCTTCTGACTCCTCTGGGCCAGATTGATCTATAAAGTTTATGAATGATTAATGAATATCTCAATATCGTAGAACTTACTATGTTCTTAGTACTGTCCTCATATGTTCGTCTTTCTTTCTAACTTTGCCTCTGAGAACCTTGCTTGGACAACTTTATACATCTGATTTTCTCCACCTTGTCTGACATAGAACTCAATAATATTTTTTAATTATCCATAGGCATATTTCCCTGTTTTAACTTTGTTTAGGTATTATTGTAAATTAATTTTATTCCTTCAAAGTATTTCATGCTTAAGAATAATTTTTCAATAGTTCCTAGGTAAATTCTTTGGTGGAGCGAAACAAGGAAATGACTTTCTGGAAAAAAAACTAATAGTCCATTTCTTTTGGACTCTACCACTTTTAAAAGCAAATTGAGACCCTGGAAGCATTTGGCAACATCAGGAAGGTGCAACACCTACTCTACAGTTTAGAAATAAAACTACTGATTTTGATAAAATTGTAAAGACAGTCTCTTCTTGAACATGAGGAAAAGTAGTGCTGTTACTCTGACAGTTGTTAATTTTCTTTTCATGGTCCAGCCAGTTACACTTTCAAATAATCCTGCAGGCTGCTATTTCCTGCCTGGGAAAGCCTGGATTCTGACTTAATTTTTTTGAAGGGCAGACAAATTATTCCCCAGATCAGCTAATGGTGGCAGAACATATTTGACAAGTAGCCACCTGATGGGATCAGAGGCTCCAAGCGTGTTTTCAAGTTAAACTTTAAAAACCTCTCTCAGCTGGAACTTTCCCTCCTGCTCAGAGCAGTCTGGCCAACACCGCTGGCCACAGGCAGCCCTCTTGACTCAAATGAATTGAGCTTTTTAATTACTGAGGTAACCCAGCCTTCCAGCTTAATGACCAAGAAAAAGCATTCGTTTTAGAGCCCTCAGTGGTAATCACTGAGCTTCCAGGAAAAGACAAGCGCCTCTGAAAAGTTAATTCACCAAAGCATCTTCTGCCTTCTGCCACATAAAACATCATGCTTTCCTCTCAGAGATGGATGGCTGAGATGAAAAATTTGAAAAAAAAAAAGTGTCATGTTAAGATAACATCACTCAGAGCATGAAGTGGGATTCCTCCTTCTGTTCAAATCTGTTCAACTTACTACTGAAAATGTGATTTTTTTATTTTAATTTTTTCTCCCTGCAAAGAGAAATGAAATGGCCTTCACTGAGAAAGAGTGCTAAACTGATTTACCCATCATTATTGGCTATACATTATTGTCCTTTTCTTCTCATTTAAAGATGAAGAACTATTTTTACTAATGAAAATTCCATTTCTTTTCATTTAAATGAGTAAGTAGTTTCTCAGTATTAACTATGATATTCATTTAGCTGAGTTCCAAATAAAGAATTATAAAAGAAATAAGACATGATTGCAAGTGTAAGCAACCAATGATTAAAGACATCCTAGAGAAGTATGGCATCTTAAACAAATGCAAGTTTTCGAAGAATATACACTCCAGTAAAAAAAAAAAAAAAAAAAAAAAGCCAAAACCTTGAAAACGATTATAAGAAAGTTTACTTGACGTTTTGGGTCCACATTGGGACTGCTCACAATTGCCAAGAGGCCCAGATCATTTGTTTTTGTAAGTCAGTATCCTTGCAGGTTACTGCTTTTCTGCTCTTGATATGCCAGGCTTGACAACACAGAGTTGTCTGCCACACACAATGCACACCCTCCTGAGCTTAACAAAACAGGGATTCCTGGCAGCAGTGGGTATAGTAAATGTTTCATCCAATTTACTCCCTCTTTTTTATTTGATTTATTGCCTGAGTGCATTATGTCCACATATTCTGAAGATGCTGCGTGTGTGACCCTAAGTCTGCTTGATGCTTATATATCAATTCCTTTTCACATTTTTAGTTTATCTTTAGTTTATAGTTTATAAATCTCTTTTGCACACATTACCTCGTCTTTCACCTATCCATCAATCCTGGAAGTTAAGGAGAACAAATATGATGCTTAAAATAATCAAGTAAATGATGCAGGAAGAGAAACACATTTATTTGGGTTCATGTAGTTGGTGGTTGAACTCTGGGGATGAGACATTCCAGCCCAAATTAACCCACTGACCACTGGGCATGCTCTACACCCTGACACGGAGCGGCCACATGTAATTTCCAATACCTTCAATCCCAACATGGGCAGTCTGCTCTAGTGCAGGTGAGGGTTAGTAAGGACTTGATATCTTGCTTATTTCACAAAGCTGTGACAGGATTTGTGATCACACTGATCTCATCATGACCTCCAGGTCACTTAGTCCCCACATTACATTTGCACTCCTTTGATGCTTTAAGCAATTTGTTCTGACAGAACGTGTTCACATGTAAGTCTGAACAGAACCTTGAGTCTATGGACCGTCAAGGGAAGGAAGCAGAGTGATCACAGCATCTTAGAGTGTGAGAGCTCTAGAGTCATCTGTCACATCTGTCTTCCAAAAATAATGCATAAATAAACAACAGGGTCCTACTGTACAGCACAGGGAACTGTATTCAGTATCCTGTGGTAAACCGTAATGGCAAAGAATATGAAAAAGAATATATATGCATATTACTGAATCACCTTGCTGTATACCAGAAACTAACACAGCATTGTAAATTAACTATACTTCATTAAAAATAAATAAATAAAAATAACACATAAATAATATATCATTGCATGTTTCTTATGTCATACACAAGTAGGAAATGAACATTCATTATTGCATTAGTTTTCAAATATATATTTATTTATATATACAAAACATATACATATACAATACATATATCTTTTTTTTAAGGAATTCTATTTTTCAAAAGAAATCTTATGCCAAACCCAATGTTCAAAAAACATAAAAACTGAGCAGCTCTGGTTAAAACAGAACTGAGGGGGGGATGCTGAAGTGCTATCAGATTGTGGGGTTTTGCTCTTTCTAAAGTGGTTTGGATATTGGACCCTCCCCTGATTATATCAGAAATCAGAATCAGATAATCTCCATCTCTGAGTTGGGCCCACAATTCCTACCTCCAGTGCAGCTCCCAGGTGATTTTTACACACGAGACTCACGCCTCTGTTCCAAAGTCTTTTCTTGGATAGTTATGAGAAAGGAAAAAAAAGGCTGAAAAACACTAATACAAAACCAATCCATTTCATAAGTAAATAAGCTTTGATCCCCCAGAGAGATCGAATTGCTTGTCCACAATCACAGTGTTGGTTAGGGGCCCAGCTGTGATGAGAAGGGAGATTTCTTGCTTTGTGTTCAGTGCCGTCACCCTGACCCAGGTGAGAAACACCTGGCTGTGATAGAGTAAGAAGCAGTGAGAGTCTTAGAAGTAAGTACAGGATGTCCTTGAGCTTTGCTGCATCAGACCTCATCGTCCTTGGAATGCACAACCTCAAAGAGGATGGATGGATTTGTAGACATTTCTGTTGGATAGAAAATTTTACAATCGCAACTTATGTTCCAAAAACACTGGGAAGAGATTTCTCTGACAGTGAACATTTAATGGCCTCAGAATTCAATAACACATTAGGAAAAGAAGGCGTGTTTTATTTGAATATTTCAAACAATGGTAAAATCCTAGGAGATCTTTTCACCTGCAATATACTTTACTCAAGTCTTAAGTAATTTAAGAAAAATTGCACAACTACGTTTGCAAAAACTAAGTGGCAGAATTGGTGTTCCACCCCTGGATGTCAACTTTCAGGTCCCGACACGACCATGATTCAAGATTTTAACACGTCCATCTTAATAACCGCTAGAATGAGCGGGGAAAAAACAATGAATACGTAGTAGATTTAAGCAACTCAGTTAATGCACTTTATCTATTTGATGTATATAGACACTGCATTCAAACGGTAGAATACACTTTTCCATGGGCACCTGAAACATTTACCAGAATAGACCGCATGCTGGGCCGTAAAAAAAGTCTGAGCATATTTCCAAGGGTTGAAATCCTGTGAAGTGTGTTCACTGACCCCAGCAAGATTCATCCAGAAATCACTAAGGGCAGGACAAACAAAAGTGCCTAAGTGTTTGGATATCAAACAAGACTGTGAAATAATCTGTGGATTAGATGGTACGTTCAGTGATAATATGAAAATATTTTGAACTGAATGATAGTGAAAAACAATATTTGGGTCCGAATTATCCAGAGGGAGAAGCTGGGCTGCAGAGGAGAAGCAGCAATGGCCTCGACCACTGGGCCCTTGTGCTCTTCATCTCCCAGGCCCCCTGGGGAGGGAGGTAACATTGGGTCTTTTGCTCCCCTGGTGGGAAGATTCCTGGTGGGAATCAGGGCTTCTAAACCTTCCGAGCCCAGAGTTGTAAAGTGCAGAAAGCATGGATTCCCAAAATGCGTCCCTAGGAGTTCTGGTATGTGGGTCCACTCTAACCCTCACTTTCCTGTCTTGGATGTATGTTGTGCATGGAGCAGTAGCTCATGGGTCGCTGATTTAGGGCACGTCCTACTTCCACGTGCGTGCTGTGTGTCATCTTTGAGTGGGCTTCTCTGTGGTGCTTCCATGGACCTTCCATCACTGTCTCGTCAAGGAGACAGTAGACACCCTGTGAGCCGGAGCTGGGCCGGGACCTCAGTTATTCCCCCGGTTCCATATGCGATGACTCTGTTATGCAGGGATCCTCTCATTCCATTGCTGTCATTGAGCCTAAGAGTGTGACAGCACCTGCTAATGGAGCCTCGGCCTGGAGAGAAGTACCGCTAACCCTCCTCCTCTTCAGCATCATAAATGCAGTGGCTACCAGGCTGCATTGGGATGGAATACATAGTGTGCTGGTCAACGGCGGCCCCCGAGTGTGCCCACGTGGTCGCAGGGACCTGGCAGATGTGATTAAGCTAAAGGTCTAGAGATGGAAGATTATCCTGGATTACTCAGATGGGCCCTCAGGCAAACAGAAGGGTCCTCATAGCAGGAGGCAGAGAAGGCAGTGAGATGATAGTGGAGGTGCTAAGCCGAGGCTCTGGAGATGCCCAAAGGGGCCAGGAGCCCAGGATGCTGCCCTGGAAGCTGGGAAGTGGACCGCAGATGCTCCCCTAGACCCTCCAGAGGGAGCACAGACCTGGATGCTGTGGTTTCAGCCCAGTGAAACTGAATTCTGATTTCTGGTCTCAGAACTGTGGGGTAATAAAGTGTGCTGTTTCAAGCACCAGGTTTGCCGGAATCTGTGACTGCAGCGCCGGGAAGCTACGCACACAACACAGCCGCTGTAGCACACAAACCTCCCAGCCTTCTGGTTCCTTCGTAACTGCTGCTTCTCTTATTGTGGGCAGTCATGGTCCCTACTGCTGGAAGAGCTGCTTCAGCAACGTGGTGGCATTATCCCCGGGTCTCTGCCACGGGTTAAGTCCTGCATCCTGGGAGATGCTCTTACCCTGAGAAATTCCCTCACCCAGCGTGACATGTGCCTCACCTGAACTCGTGCACGTGGAATCTGGCCCCATGCCTTTCTCGGCACGGCCGCAGGTGCGCACTGGCTGGTCACTGAGCCCGCCCAGGGCCTCCGGCCAGTTTTGCTCCAGTTTAACTGTGGTCACAGGCCTGGGGGCAGATCTTGGAGGTGGTTGGAGAAAGGCCTCTGTCTTTTCCTCAAGCAAAAACAGAACCGGAGGCCCCAGGGGGTGATCAGATTCCTGGACAGAAGGAGCCTGAGACCCTGAGTGACAGCAAGTAGCAGCGGGACCCAACCGCCCATGGGGACATTGAGAGTGTTAGAATAAAGCAAACCTTTATCATATTAAGCCTGAGATCAAGGTCTTTTTGCTGTCGTTTTGTTTTGTCTGTTTTGTTTTGTTTGTTGTATACACTAATAAAATCTCTAGCGTGAGGTACACCCTCAATTGAAGTTTGTTTAATGTATATATAAATAAATGAATATGAGAGTACGTGAGCCATGATTTATGTAAAGAAACCCTTAATTGCATTTTTGGTCTTCCTTAGAAAATAATCTGCAGGACTTATATTCACCCTCTGCTCACCTACGTTCATCATCATATATTCTAGAAATTGTAATTCTTTTCAGCACATATAAATGAGCATTTCCAAATTAAAGAGAAAGCATGGCCAACTCGACAGTGTGCTTTCAGGACAATGTTTGCCAAGCACTCAGCTTAAAAACAGTATGTAATTACACAGTGTTTTTATTATCTCACTAAAAATATTGTTCATCGTAGAGAATCCTGCATTTCCCGATTTCTGAAATTAAAGAACCTGGAGGCTGGTTTCAATGTGATAAGAAAAATCCATGTTCTTCAACATTCTTCTTTGTGTATAATTACCTGCAAAGCTGTAGTATGATCACTTTATCATATTTCTTTTCAACGTTCTGCTAAATCTATGGGGGTATGTGTGTGTGTGCACGCATGTGTGTATATATATACACATATTTGTAAATATATACTTTTATTATGATGCTCTAGAAAATAAGATCTTATAAAACAATCATTGTTTGAGAGCTTTGTGATAAAAATACACCCATACTGCCAGTGGATCCTAATTTTATGTTGTGGCTTCTTGCCCACAAGGATTTCAGTTGATTTCTCACTGATGCATGAAAAGTTAGTTTGTCACAGTAAAGTGTTACTCTGACTTTGGTCAATTTATGCTGTAATGTGCTTGGAACTGCAACTGACTTAGATCTTTAGCCATTTCCAAAGGACAGTAGTAAAGCTACGTTGTTATTTAAAAATTTAAGGAATTTTATGTCCAATTGAAATGTTTAGGGTAGTTATTTCTCATTTCTTAGAAAACTGCATTATTCATTAAGCAGATAAGCATTTCGTTCTTTTTCAGGTGATGATGTTTTAAGGCACATTAAAATATAAATCTGAACAGAAAGATATAGGAAAAAAAACAAAAATTAAAAGGTAGCCTATTATGAAATCTATAAATATACCCTTCTCAAAAATAGGCTGCACATAACACTTTAATTGTTACCACGTGCTTCCAGCAATGGGTTTTTGTCCCCCTTTGCAGTGATAAAATCTGTAAAGTTGTGAATTAAAATACAAATTTCCAAAGTATCCTTTACAAGTGTTTTTGAAAATCAGTGTCATTTTTTATCACTTCATGACAACTAATTCGTATTGCCAACTCTCAGACTAATTTTCATATATTTCTTAGCATGTATTAATATCAGGCTATATGAGTGAGAGGAAAAATTCTCCTTTTTGGGTGAGGTTTAGATTTATTCCTGTTCTCCTAGGTCCTGCAGCTTGCACTGCTGTTTCAACAGGGTCCATTCTCATTTCTTTACTGCTGCTCAGATCATGCTACCTCTTCTCAACTGCTGCCTTTTTATAGTCCTCCTCAAACAGAGCCATCCTTTTCATTTAATATCTAGAAGAAGCTCAGTGTTAAACAACAGAATGATAAAATGAATACAATGTTTGGTTACATAAAAATAGAATTGGACAGTGTCACAAAAAAAACCTCTTTTTGGTTTTAGAATAATGTTAAAAACCATATTTGGTCCCATTTACCATTGCAACAAAAAGAATAAAATACCTAGGAATAAACCTACCAAAAGAGACAAAAGACCTGTACGCAGAAAACTATAAAACCCTGATGAAAGAAATTGAAGATGATAAAAACAGATGGAGAGATAGACCATGTTCTTGGATTGGAAGAATCAACATCGTGAAAATGACTCTACTACCCAAAGCAATCTACAGATTCAATGCAATCCCTATCAAATTACCAATAGCATTTTTCACAGAACTAGAACAAAAAATTGCACAATTTATATGGAAATACAAAAGACCCCGAAGAGCCGAAGCAATCTTGAGAAAGAAAAACGGAGCTGGAGGAATCAGGCTCCCAGACTTCAGACTAGAATACAGAGCTACAGTAATCAAGACAATATGGTACTGGCACAAAAACAGAAACATAGATCAATGGGACAAGATAGAAAGCCCAGAGATAAACCCACACACATAAGGTCACCTTATTTTTGATAAAGGAGGCAAGAATATAAAAAAGAAAAATATAAAATGGAGGCTCGTTCAGAAGTCAGCTGGTTGATACTGACTGTTTGAAAGTCCGGTCACTTCCCTGCCACACCCCCACAGTCTAATTCCCTCAATAACACTTGAAGCCCATTCAGGAAAAACCACAGACGTCAAGAAATGCCAGAGACCCTGCGGCATTTCTGGAACTTTGCACCTTGTGCATCTGAGGGTTGAACATACTTTAGTATTGTGGCAAATATTGGAGTTTTGATCAGTCAAACTATGTTTGGTTTTTTTTTAACATCTTTATTGGAGTATAATTGTTTTACAATGGTGTGTTAGTTTCTGCTTTATAACAAAGTGAATCAGCTATACATATACATATATCCCCATATCTCCTCCCTCTTGCGTCTCCCTCCCAACCTCCCTATCCCACCCCTCTAGATGGTCTCAAAGCACCAAGCTGATCTCCCTGTGCTATGTGGCTGCTTCCCACTAGCTACCTATTTTACATTTGGTAGTGTATATATGTCCATGCCACTCTTTCACTTCATCCCAGCTTACCCTTCCCCATCCCCGTGTCCTCAAGTACATTCTGTATGTCTGTGTCTTTCTTCCTGTTCTGCCCCTAGGTTCTTCAGAACTATTTTTCTTTTCTTTTAGATTCCGTTTATACGTGTCAGCATATGGTAATTATTTTTCTCTTTCTGACTTACTTCATTCTGTATGACAGACTCCAAGTCCACTTCACTACAAATAACTTAATTTCATTTCTTTATATGGCTGAGTAATATTCCATTGTATATATGTGCCACATCTTCTTTATCCATTTATCTGTCCACGGACACTTAGGTTGCTTCCATGTCCTGGGTATTGTAAATAGAGCTGCAATGAACATTGTGGTACATGACTCTTTTTGAATTATGGTTTTCTCAGGGTATATGCCCAGTAGTGGGATTGCTGGGTCGTATGGTAGTTCTATTTTTAGTTTTCTAAGGAACCTCCGTACTGTTCTCCATAGTGGCTGTATCAATTTACATTCCCACCAACAGTGCAAGAGTGTTCCCTTTTCTCCATACCCTCTCCAGCATTTACTGTTTGTAGATTTTTTTGATGATGGCCATTCTGTCTGGTGTGAGGTGATACCTCACTGTAGTTTCGATTTGCATTTCTCTAGTGATTAGTGATGTTGAGCATCCTTTCATGTATTTCTTTGCAATCTGTATATCTGCTTTGGAGAAATG
Source organism: Leucopleurus acutus (assembly GCF_964270905.1). Lineage (NCBI taxonomy): Eukaryota > Metazoa > Chordata > Mammalia > Artiodactyla > Delphinidae > Leucopleurus > Leucopleurus acutus. The sequence continues at coordinate 175,421,191 of NC_139142.1, forward strand.
TCTATTTAAGTCTTCTGCGCATTTTTGGATTGGGTTGTTTGTTTTTTTGATATTGAGCTGCATGACCTGGTTGTAAATTTTGAAGATTAATCTTTTGTCAGTTGCTTCATTTGCAAATATTTTCTCCCATTCTGAGTGTTGTCTTTTCTTCTTGTTAATGGTTTCCTTTGCTGTGCAAAAGCTTTTAAGTTTCATTAGGTCCCATTTGTTTATTTTTGCTTTTATTTCCATTTCTCTAGGAGGTGGGTCAAAAAGGATCTTGCTGTGATTTATGTCAAAAAGTGTTCTGCCTATGTTTTCCTCTAAGAGTTTTATAGTGTCTGGCCTTACATTTAGGTCTTTAATCGATTTTGAGTTTATTTTTGTGTATAGTGTTAGGGAGTGTTCTAATTTGATTCTTTTACATGTAGCTGTCCAGTTTTCCCAGCACCACTTATTGAAGAGGCTGTCTTTTCTCCATTTTATATTCTTGCCTCCTTTATCAAACATAAGGTGACCATATGTGTGTGGGTTTATCTCTGGGCTTTCTATCCTGTTCCATTGATCTATATTTCTGTTCTTGTGCCAGTACCATACTGTCTTGATTACTGTAACTTTATAATATAGTTTGAAGTCCAGGAACCTGATTCCTCCAGCTCCGTTTTCCTTTCTCAAGATTGCTTTGGCTCTTCAGGGTCTTCTGTGTTTCACAAATTGTGAAATGTTTTTTTCTAGTTCTGTGAAAATTGCCATTGGTAGTTAGATAGAGATTGCATTGAATCTGTAGTTTGCTTTGGGTAGTATAGTCATTTTCATAGTGTTGATTCTTCCCATCCAAGAACATGGTATATCTCTCCATCTGTTTGTAGCATATTTAATTTCTTTCATCAGTGTCTTATAGTGTTCTGCATACAGGTCTTTTGTCTCTTTAGGTAGGCTTACTCCTAGGTATTTTATTCCTTTTGTTGCAATGGGAAATGGGAGTGTTTCCTTAATTTCTCTTTCAGATTTTTAATCATTAGTGTATAGTAATGCAAGAGGTTTCTGTGCATTAATTTTGTATCCTGCTACTTTATCAAATGCATTGATTGGCTCTAGTATTTTTCTGGTTACATCTTTAGGATTCTCTATGTATAGTATCATGTCATCTGCAAACAGTGACAGTTTTACTTCTTTTTTTCCGATTTGGATTCCCTTTATTTCTTTTGCTTCTCTGATTGCTGTGGCTTAAACTTCCAAAATTATTTTGAATAAAAGTGGTGAGAGTGGGCAACCTTGTCTTGTTCCTGATCTTAGAGGAAACAGTTTCAGTTTTTCACCATTGAGAACAATGTTGGCTGTGGGTTTATGATATATGGCCTTTATTATGTTGAGGTAGGTTCCCTCTATGCCTACTTTCTGGAGAGTTTTTATAATAAATGGGTGTTGAATATTGTCAAAAGCTTTTTCTGCATCTATTGAGATGATTTTATAGTTTTTCTCCTTCAGTTTGTTAATACGGTTTATCACATTGATTGATTTGCATATATTGAAGAATCCTTGCATTCCTGGGATAAACCCCTCTTGATCATGGTGTATGATCCTTTTACTGTGCTGTTGGATTCTGTTGCTAGTATTTTGTTGAGAAGTTTTGCATGTTTGTTCATCAGTGATATTGGTCTGTGGTTTTCTTTGTGACATCTTTGTCTGGTTTTGGTATCAGGGTGATGGTGGCCTCATAGAATGACTTCGAGAGTGTTCCTCCCTCTGCTATATTTTGGAAGAGTTTGAGAAGTATAGGTGTTAGCTCTTCTCTAAATGTTTGATAGAATTCACCTGTGAAACCATCTGGTCCTAGGCTTTTGTTTGTTAGAAGATTTTTAATCACAGTCTCAATTTCAGTGCTTGTGATTGGTCTGTTTATATTTTCTATTTCTTCCTGGTTCAGTCTTAGAAAGTTCTGCTTTTCTAAGAATTTGTCCATTTCTTCCAGTTTGTATGTATCCCTAGGTCTGAGCTGGGTCTCTTGTAGACAGCATATATACGGGTCTTGTTTTTGTATCCATTCATCCAGTCTGTGTCTTTTGGTTGGAGCATTTAATCCATTTACATTTAAGGTAGTTATTGATATGTATGTTCATATTACCATTTTCTTTATTGTTTTGGGTTTGTTATTGTAGGTCTTTCCTTCTCTTGTGTTTCCTGCCTAGAGAAGTTCCTTTAGTATTTGTTGTAAAGCTGGTTTGGTGGTGCTGAATTCTCTTAGCTTTTGTGTGTCTGTAAAGGTTTTAATTTCTCTGTCAATCTGAATGAGATCCTTGCTGGGTAGAGTCATCTTGGTTGTAGCTCCTTCCCTTTCATCGCTTTAAATATGTCTTGCCACTCCCTTCTGGCTTGCAGAGTTTCTGGTGAAAGATCAGCTGTTAACCTGATGGGGATTCCCTTGTATGTTATTTGTTGCATATCACGTGCTGCTTTTAATATTTTTTCTTTGTATTTAAGTTTTGATAGTTTGATTAATATGTTTCTTGGCATGTTTCTCCTTGGATTTATCCTGTATGGGACTCTCTGTTCTTCCTGTACTTGACCGAATATTTCCTTTCCCATATTAAGGAAGTTTTCAACTATAATCTCTTCAAATATTTTCTCAGTCCCTTTCTTTTTCTCTTCTTCTTCTGGGATCCCTATAATTCGAATGTTGGTGTGTTTAATGTTGTCCCAGCAGTCTCTGAGACTGTCCTCAAATCTTTTCATTCTTTTTTCTTTATTGTGGTCTGTGGTAGTTATTTCCACTATTTTATCTTCCAGGTCACTTAACCGTTCTTCTACCTCAGTTATTCTGCTATTGATTCCTTCTAGAGAATTTTTAATTTCATTTATTGTATTTTTCATCATTGTTTGTTTGCTCTTTAGTTCTTCTCCCTTCTGTTCTTAAAACCCATTTGTCCTCTGTAAAGAAACCTATTTTTCCCATAGAAGCCATTTCTCCTCCCTTCCTTTTCCTTAATGAGTTAGGTATATAAGCTTTTAACTTTGACCATTAGGAAGCTAACTCCTTATTTCTTTGGCTCCTGTGTGTATATGAAATTTTTTTTTTTTCCTGTTTGTTAACTGTATATGGTCAGTTTAATTTACAGAACCCAGTTACTGAACTTAAGACAGGAGAAGAAACAGTTTTCCTCCCCTGCAACATCATTACAGATACAGATGTGGTTAATGATAAGCAATTTAGTTCAAATAAGTGGCAAGAAATTCAAAATTTTCCATAAATGTAGTTTAAATAACTGACCAACAATCTGGGGAAAAAAATAAATGGTTTCTTGACTTACTATACTTAAAAAGTTATAGATGAAATACAGAGTTCAATTTTGAAGAATAGTGCTTACAGTTACTAAAGTAAGATATAGATGAAAACTTCCATAATTTTTGAGAAAGGGCAGCCTTTCTAAATCGTTTGTACAATCATAGATACAGAAGAAAACTTGTGGGATTTGACAAGAAACTGTTACCAGCACAGCTTTAAATAAAATTAGACCATTCCTGACACGATGCATGGTGATCATCTTTCTCCTTCATCTAATTATGTATCAGAAAATATTCCCATGTTAATACTCAAACCCTAAAGCAAGGAGTGTGACTGTGCCTCGATTCCTTTATCCTCTTCCCTTTTCTCAAACATGCATCTTTGTTCATAAGTAGTTCCAAATACATACATACAAAAGTAAAAAGAACATACCTCTGGGTTAACAACAAATATGTTCACCCTTTCTCTCCCCCTTACCTCTAATTCAGAATCTTAGTTTCTTCCCTCAGTATTCTTGTGGGCATTTTGTTCTTTTGGATAAAGTTATCAGTAGATTTTACTTAAGAATACAGATGAGAAATAAGACAGCATGCCCACATAGGGCTTAATTCAAGAATTTAAACACATTTTAATTTAAGAAAACTCAGTAATCATAGTTATTATGTTAAGAAACTAATGGGAAGAAAAGAACTAGATTATTTTTTTGAGAATAGATATGGCATTTATTTTACAAAATAATCCATTCACTAAAAATTGATAACATTACATTTGCAGAGAATCTTGCTGATGTTCTGGACTTCTCTCCCTTAAATTAGTTGCAGAATTAAACAAAACTCTTCAGAGAAATGATGAATTTTTGATATGATGGAGTGTTGGATATTACACCTTTTGATAAGATCCCAGTCATGCAGTTGCAAAATGAGGCCAACTAGGTAGTTAAAATTTGGGGTGGGGCCAAAGAAGCCTGCCTCTGCTCTATATTCAGGCTGTAAAGTCATCACTGCTTTGGGTATTTGTCTCAAAAGTTATAGTTCTGTAACAAAATACAAGTTTGAGGTCCAAGTCCTGATGTAAATGGAACCTCCATGTGGGCAGATGATGCCTCTGTCCTGCGGGTTGTTTTCAACAGTTAGAACCACGCCTGGAGCCTGGGATCCTGTTGGGATACACGTGGAACACATGGATGAGGGCGTGGTGAACTGCCAAGATCTGTGATGCCCACGCTCCAGTGTTAGTGTCTATGACTGTGGCCTCGGGAATTGCCAGGAATTCATAGGTAAAGTTCACAATGACTTAAGAGAGACTTTCCTGTAGGAAAGAGAAGGACGATTATTCTAGACGGAAGCTTAACATACTTTATCTAGACAGGCTTTACCTCTAAAGCTCATGTTGGCCCAAGTCTTTTGTATGAGACTTGCTTCTCAAAGTAAGAGGCACACGGCTGCTCAGATGTGGTTCTCCCCTTCCTTTTAAGAATAATCTTGTATATGTTAGACTTTCAGAGAATAGGGACCTTAAAGAAACAATGACAGGGCTTCCCTGGTGGCACAGTGGTTGAGAATCTGCCTGCCAATGCAGGGGACACGGGTTTGAGCCCTGGTCTGGGAAGATCCCACATGCCGCGGAGCAACTAGGCCCGTGAGCCACAACTACTGAGCCTGTGCATCTGGACCTTGTGCTCCGCAACAAGAGAGGCCGCGACAGTGAGAGACCCGCGCACCACGATGAAGAGTGGCCCCCGCTCGCCACAACTAGAGAAAGCCCTCGCACAGAAATGAAGACCCAACACAGCCAAAAATAAATAAATAATAAAAAAAGGAACAATGACAGTGGTTGCTGTCAAAGAGAGGTGGCGAATCTCTCCACATTTCTTTATATAATTGTTATTAAATATGCACCTGTCCTCTGAAATCCTGAAGACATTTCACCGACAGTGACCATAGCTTCTTATTTCAAATATTTAGTAAGAACTACAGAGTTAATAGGACAGCCCTATGGAGTCCATTGCTTTCCTCACTTTGTGTGCTTGTTTTTCAAGCAGAAAAGAGTCTTTGCTTTCTTAATAGAAGGTAACTTGTGAGTATAGGTATAAACTGTTGGTTTCTTTTCATTGGACAAATAAAATCACTGAGTACCATACTAACCTATATTAGGAGCTAGGACTTTAAATAATGAACTACAACTCATTTGAAAATATTCTTAAAAATTCACTAACTGCTTGCTTTCTAACAGACAGTTATGACCAGTAACGTTTGGATTTTTTTTAAGCGAGATATAATTTGCATATGGTAACATTCACCCTTCTTAGTTCATGGTTCCATGAGCTTTGGTAAATGTATTTTGTTGCTGAAGAGTATTCGTACCATTGTATGGATGTGCTAGGGAGCCGAACTCGCCTGGCAGATGTGAGAGTCTTCAGATTCCAAAGTAGTATCTTAAAACTATATTGAATTAAAGAAGACTTTTAGAAAACATGTGTTCTTCGTAAGAAGTCTGAATTAATTATTACTGCCTGGGTCGCTAAGCATCCCCCTTCAGACATGTAAATGGTGTCAGCGTCCTGTCCTAATGTCCTAAAATTGCCAGGATAGCACACTGTCCTGTGAGCCATTGAACATGCTGGCATCATTTGCACCTGGTAGGCTAACCTTGAGAACCACATGTGGATAAGGTTCAGGTTTGCGCATGGAATCTGTAGGTGCAGGAACAAAATATTGTAACTGAAGCTGATGGAACTCAGACTGACTGATAATGTGTATATTTAGAGCATTTAAGGCAAAGGGAATATCACCATAGATCAGGAGGAGAAGGATACTATAATGTCCCACATCCTCGATAATGCAGCTTTCAAGTTTGCTGGAGGCAGGATACGGTATTGACCTTCACTTACTATGCATTCTTGTAGAAAAGAATGGCAACGTTTCCTCCTCCCCCTCCCCCGGCCCCAGTTCTAAGGAATCTTCCTATACCAGGTTGGAATGTGCCAGTTTGGGGCAGACTCCAGGAAGACATATCTTTATTTTGGAGGAGGCTGAAATAACCAGGGAACTAAGACTCGGTTCCCAGGGGAATGCAAGTCCCAGGCTGGCTCAGAGTGGGAGAGTAATTGTGTAACAAATGCTTTTCCTCTCTGCAAATCTCAGGATCCCGTCCCTTTCTTTCACCTATAAAACCTGCAGAAAATACAAGGCATTTTTTTTATCATCCGTTCAAACTGTATGATAAATGTTCTGTGTCCCAGTGGCACTCTTCTAACTTCATGATTAATCAAATATTTAAGACAAATTTTTCAACTTGATTGGAGAGGTTACCACATGAATGTGTCCAATGCACTTTGTCTTTCATCGTGTAATATTCACAATTTAAAACCCTGTGACATATATGGCACCCTGCTCATAGGAGTGATTAATAATCATGTATTGTCTGAGGCTCAGAATGCCAAATCACAAATTATAGTGACTTTGTCATGAAGCTACATTTTTCTCCTGTGATAAGCTTTTTTCTCTTGCAATAAGCCACTTGTCTGCACTTAGAACATATTTGTACGTATAGTTCTATATTTAAAATCAACTGTCCTTCTCAAGTATATGTGTGTTTGTGATTATGATGTTTTTACATTAAGACAAGTTTTTGTGTAAGAAATAAGTCTAGAATAGAAATGTGAAAAAGAAGACAAGTTATGTATTATATATTCCAAGTCTATTTGCTTAAGTATGTTATAAGGATAATAACAGTAGGATAATAGCATTGTACCGTCGCATTCTTGTCAGCAATTCTGTGCCCCATGTGAAGACTTTAATGTTCTTTTTCATAAGCTAAAGACCCACTGAAAGTTATTTTTCAATATCCTCTCAATAAATAATAATAAAGTTATTTCTCAGTATCTTCACTTATCCTCATAAAAAGTGGCCATTTTCTAAACCAAGAAGGAGGAGAAAAACATTTTGCCCTGAAACCAAAATTCTGTTTCTGAGGTGACTAGAATCGGTCACACCCTCTAGAGAAGCTAAGAAGGTAGATTCCACTATAGAGTGAATGATTTTGGAAGGAAGGTTCTGCTCCGCTTTTTTTGTTTTTTTTTGTGAAGCAACTTCATTCTCTGACAGTGAATGCTGTCAGAACAATGGTATTGTTCTCCCTATAAACGTGTCCACTTTGTGACATGGAGACTGAGTGGAAATAATGTAATATTTATTTAGATTAGTCGTTTCCACACTTGAGCACGCATCATGTATGGTAGTCATTGGGAGTGGGGGCTTGTTACAGCTGCAGGTCTGGGACATGGTCTGGTACTGCGTTTCTAACAACCCCGGGTCCAGGTCCATCCTTTGAGAACTACTGGTGGGGTCTCCGTCAGTCCTCCGAGCTGAACTCGCCTTTTGACCAGTTATCACGTTGTAGAGAAAGAATCTGCTCCTCCTCCCCCTCCTCCACTAGACGGGCACCCAAGGGAGGGCAAGTGAGTGTCTGACTCACTGGTTTTAAACTGCATTGGTGGGATGCTTTCAAAAGACACCAAAAGAATTTTGGAAGGGGATTATCTAGTGGACAGTGATTCTTGGGAATATCGCCTTAATGATGTTAAAGAATGTACTGATAACTAAAGCAGAACCACTCTTGTTTGTGAGATTGAAACTGTTCCAATGGAAAGCGGAGTTGCTTAGAAATGTTTAACAATAGAAGCAAGACAATCAAAGGTTACGTTAGGCACAGCGCCTGCTGCAAACAGCACAGAAAGAAGGCAGCGACCTCTGTTACACGCGATCCATGTAGATCGCAGTTTCATTGACTGAGGGATCTCAACGCTCTTTTCTTTTTTTTTTTTTTTTTCCTGGATCAAAATTGTCTGTTTCTTGTGCACTGAGGGCTCAATTAAATAATACATTAATATTAAAATCTAGTTTACACTAACATGCTATGAAAAACCAGCACACACATTCCTTAAGTAAACTATAAAGCATTTCATACCTCGGAAACATTTATTTTAATAGAAACAATTTATTGATGGAAAACTGCTGGAGTAGAACAATGTCATTCTGGACTTGGTAGATGACTGAGTTGATAGCCGTGGGATTTGGAGAGGAGGAAAATTGATAAAAGGTTCATGCACAGATATGATTAAATAATGCAGAGCACGAAATTTAGAAAAATAATGAGTCATCTCCCTGGGATTTGGCGGTCCACATGTATAAAAGGGATAGAATAAAACTCATCCTTCCCATGTGCTTTTGCCCTCCTCCCAGTCTCAGCGACCTTTTATCTCTGAAAGGAACATGGACCATTTTGCAGTGGTGAGATGGTGCTCATACGGGCAATTCCTCTACTTTGACCACAGAGCTTCAAAGTTGTGGGGAGGACATGGAAATAAAAGTAAAGCAGCTCTGTTCATTTTGCTCAATAAAATCATTTAACCTCCCTTTTTTTTTCATTTTTATTGAGGTATAATTGGAAAATAAAGATTATATGTGGAAACCTCCTTATGCATTGACCTGACTGCCAGCAGCCTCCATGAGTCACCAAAGGAAGAGTCTTGCTCCCAACAGAAGGTGTTGTCTTTGTCTTCTTAGACCCCTCACATGGATCACAGTCACACTTGTACCCTAGAGATGCTGAATCCTTTTGTTTTTAACACCAAAAAGTTTCACACATCCCTCCTTCCCTGCTCATCACCCCATCTTTCCATTTATTTCTGCTCATCATTCTTTTCTTGACATTGACCATTGCAGAATATTATAACATATATTCCTAGTTCCATTCTCTCACATCCTTGCTTTACACTGCATCTGAATTAAGTTTCCAAAGCTAAGTTCTCCTCTCTCCCTTAAAACTCTGCACCTACTCTTGTATGTTTAGGGTACCTCACAAGGGGCACATGATCTAATCCCAATAACCCTCTAGAGCATGTGCCCTGGGCTCCCATCTTTCATATTCATGTGCTTTTTCACATGTCCTTCCTTCCATCTGGGATGACTTTCTTATCCCTTCATTTTCCTCCCACCCTTCAGTGTTCGTTGGGAATTAAAAGCCGTCTTATTATTCAGTTACATCTGAACAATGACCTATAGAGAAAGCATGAGTAAATATGAAAAACATTACACATACCAAGAGTTTTAGAAAACTAAAGGTAACCGTTCACTCTACTCTGTACTGTTCAAATGTAATCTCTTCCTTTGTTATAAATAGTATTTAAATGTGATGATACTTGTCATACATTAAATACATCATTATTATTCGTTTATTTATCATGGGAATTATCTTTTTTTTTTTTTTTTTTTTGCGGTACGCGGGCCTCTCACTGCTGTGGCCTCTCCCATTGTGGAGCACAGGCTCCGGACGCGCAGGCTCAGCAGCCATGGCTCACGGGCCCAGCCGCTCCGCGGCATGTGGGATCCTTCCGGACCGGGGCACGAACCCGTGTCCCCTGCATCGGCAGGCGGACTCTCAACCAGTGTGCCACCAGGGAAGCCCATGGGCATTATCTTTGAGTCTGCTTTTCTGTCTTGAGGGTCAGAAGCCAATTATTATTAAACAATTAAGAACAATTCACGGATTTAATGAAGAGGTGATCCCGCATTGAAACGCTGCGGAATTCTACTCGCTGTTTTGGAAACTGTAGGGTGTTCTAGGCCAGTAGTGAGAGCTGCTGGGGCCGGCTGGAAAGAAGATGATTCTGTTATGGGACTCACCGAATCTGGTAGCATAAAGAGATTTCTTGTCACCCTTCATCTTGGGAAAGTAAATTCCATAGCACACTGCAGACTTGAGCTTATTATCTCCAAATACCATTTGAAAATAAGTGATCAGCACTGTGGAGTCATTAAATATACACAATTGGAAGACAGAGCTTATAATCTATGAGAAAGACTTGGAATATATCGCCTCATTATTTTATTTTATAGCCAAAGACATAACTTGCATTATGTTTCAGTGAACAATGGGCATCAAACCCTGACAAAATTACCTCATTTCTTTTTTATGCTTTCTCAATATAGGCAAATGCATTACAAACTCTAATTTATTCTGACCCAGAAATTGCTCTGTGGCATATTTCTGCAGGCCCCTGTGTGCACGAAACAGGAAGTCATTCATCATAGGATTATTTTTTCTTATTTTTCCAAATCATTGTTTATATGCCCCAAAGTTAACATAAAGTCAAATTAGTTTTCTCCTAGTCAACTTTCATTGTCGTATTTCCTGGAAGGTGACTCTGTTACCCAGGGTAAGGGCCATTCTACCATATCTAAGAGTAAGAAAAACTGATAGACATATTAATAGTCAAATAAAAGACCGTGAGAACAGTTGCACCTGAGTCAGATGATCAGCTCCTGAGTATCTGAGTGTGTTCTGAGGAGCACGGTGTGTTACATCAGAGGTATTAGTGGGAAAGGAGATTTGTTGCCAGGAGCCAGCAAAGGCAGGGCTTCCAGTGCTGTTGGCTGCTTTCTTCACCGTTGGCCTCTATTCACTAGACCCTTAGCCCCCATGGAAGGACCTGACACCGTTAAGCACTCCTTAATACGGAAAAGCACAGACTTTTTCCTTCCTACATTCGTTGTTGTTCCTTCAGAATTCGTTGTTGAGTGAGGAACCAGCCACAGAGAGGACATGCTGTAGGATTCTGCTTGCACGAAGTTCAGAGTGGAGGAGGCTAACCCACTGAGATGGAACCAGGATGGTGTCACCAGTGGGAGGGGGAGGGGTTCTGTGGACTGGAGGGACCTGAGGGACACTGTCGGGTGTGGGGGTTGTCTTGGGCCTTGATCACAAGTGGTTGTAAGGGTGTGTACATCGGCAGAAATTCACTGAGATGTGTGCCCTTTACTGTATGTTTGTTAGACTTGAGAAATTTTGTAAAGTTTTTAAATGGAAGCAAAAAAAAGACTGGTTTGAAAATAAACAGCTTATAAGCACCCTCACTTCCCCAACACACCCCTGCGGAAGGGTGACAGACGCACACAAAAGGCCATCTGTCAATCTTGTTCTTTTCTCTTGAATTACTCTAATCCTTCCTAAATCTTCTCTGTGGCCCAAAGGAAAAGGACACACACTTTCCCACTGTGGTTCCCAAATTATATTCCTGTGGAACATGGATTTCTGAGAGCCGGACTGAGGGTGTTTTGCTACTGAAATTGAATAATAGTAGCCTTTTGTCACATTTTGCAGAAAATTTAATGGGTGATATTTTCTCCATTTGATATTTGTTCTTTTTGTGAAATTTCATTTGATCTCTGTTATTTACTATCACCTTTCTTTCACTGAGCTTTTACCAAAAACAAAATTGGTGAGCAAATAACAAATTTATATTAGAGAAAAACATATAAACTCTGGTCATGTAGAGTTTGACAGCTCACTCCTTGTGGGTAAGTGTGTTGGTCATACATTAATGGTTGCCATGATGTGATAAAATACATCAAAGCTTCACAGTGCTTTTTAAATGTATAAAGTTCTAACAGAACTTTAGGTTCCAGTTCTGGGCATCTGAACAGCTGGAGTACTTCTGCCCTGAAAAGAATAGAAATGGCTTCACCCCATAAATTTGGAGTAACACCAAGTCAATTGTGTACTCTAGACCGAAAGCAAAATAGTTGTATTTCATTCCTTCAACCAGAGAATTATTGTGGTGACTGAGCCCCCAGTGGTCTCCAGGCTGCACCACTGGGGTCTCACCCTAAAACCTTCCACTGTAGCTCAGAGGAGGTGCGGGAACCAAGCCATGAGGGCAAAATGAGGCAGCTGAGCTGTTTGGGGTTTTTATGCTTTACTTTTACAAACTACCCTCTTGTATCATTCTAGAACAATTTCATACCAGTCTTGTATTATAGATCAGGGAAGGGATATCAAGATTAATTAAACTGTGAAACTTTTACATATATGTAGTTTGCGGCCAAAGCCAGGCCTCAAAACTAAAACCCCTCACCATGGCCCTAAGACATTTTATTATACCTAATTTGTATTTGGTTTGGCCTTTCTTTTGTTTGTTTGTTTTGTTTTGTTTTTAATTATATTTTATTTTTTTAGGGCAGTTTTAGGTTCACAGGAAAATGGAGAGGAATGTGCAGAGATTTCCCATACACCCCGTGTCCCCACACGTGCACAGCCTGCCCACCATCAACATCCCCACCAGATGGTCCATTTGTTACAACTGATGACCCTACATGGACACGTCATCATCACCCAGAGTCCATAGTTTACATCAGGGTTCATTCACTCTTAGTGTTGTACATTCTGTGGGTTTGCACAAATGTATAATGACATGTATCCATCATTACAGTGTCATACAGAGTAGTTTCACTGCCCTAAAAATCCTCTGTGCTCCACCCACTCATCCCTCCCTCCCCCCAGCCACTGATCTTTTTACTTCTCCACAGTTTTGCCTTTTCCAAAGTGTCTTTTAGTTGGAATCATGAAGTATGTAGCCTTTTCATCCTGAAGATATTTAACCCATTCTTTAAATTAAAGAGAAAAATATTTATTGAAAATTTTGTTTAATGCCCTCTACATGACACTGAGCATATCATTTTGAATCAGGCTAAGAGATGCCTCCTGCCCTGAATTCTGGGACATTAAGTGGTTTACTTAGCCATATAAGTATTCAGTGATTTCACTAAAATAATTTCACCCTGAGAGATGCAATAGACGTGGTACTTTTGTCCTTCTTGTCTGACTCTAATAGACACGAGTGCCTTCATGTACTGCCATCCTAGAAATGAGTACACACAGGCATCAGAGCTCTTCAAGGACTGAAATGGTTAAAGTAGAGAGAAGGAGAGAGAGGAAAACAAAAAGGAAAATACCCACAGGGTAGAGGCCACTGCAACTGGTGAGGGGTTAGCTGGCAGCTCCCAACGTGTCAGCCAGGCCTGGGGCTACTGGAGGGACAGAAATTTCATTATCTATTCCTAGATAAATGACATTTATCTATTCCTAGATAACAAGCCAGAAAACAAAACAAAACAAAAAAGACAGGTAATTAAAAATCCAAAGTATGCTGTTCGCAAAAGAAGCCTTGAGATTTTGAAAACAATTTTTAATTTTGGGTTGAGGTGAGTGAAAACTCAGATGAAAGGTCCATGTTAAGGTGACTTCAAAGTAGCTGTCTTCTCTTTTGAGGAGGAAAGTGGTTGTCAAACCCCCTTATTGATACCATCAGTTGCCTGGCTCTTTGGTGCTATCAGATAATGTATCTGCTTCCTCTCCCTTCTGAGCCTGTGAGGCTGCTTCCCCCCTTTCATCTCCCGCACAGCCGCCTCCCCTGTCTCCTTTCACTATCTGAGCATAGGAAAAGGGAATTTACATAGTGATACCAAACAGCGTTGAAAGACAGGGATGGAGACTTCTTGTAACCCAGGTGCACGTTTAGCCATTGGAGATAGGGGTGCCATCCATGGGCCACGATGACACAGCTGCCATGCTGAACAGTCCAGGTTTTCATTTGCTGGAGTTGAAAGTTTGCATCAAATGTGGTAACTGCCACTCAGACATTTAAGTCAGATACCTAAGCTCTTGGTATTTTTTTACTGTAAAGACTCATTAAATAAACATTTTAAAGTTAGTTTCCATTCTTTAGTGATTTCAGAATTCCGAGGAGCTACCTCTGCATCCTGGTGACCACAATGAACCGAGGGGATAGCTTCTGAGAGGAGCTGGGATGTGGGGATGGAAGCATCACCCCAAGGTTTGCCCTGAACAAATGGGGATTCGGGAGAAGCTGCAGACACCCCTTCCTTGTCTGGTGACCTCGACCTTACTGCCGCGAAGGCCATCTGGGGTCTGGTGTGCAGAGCAGGGGCCAAGCATGTGTGCAGAATAAGGCCGCCTGGCTCAAACGTGGGCTCCGCCACCTGCCATCCAGCCACCTTGGTGGCCGGTTTAACTGTCCTAAGGGTTTTCTCAGTGGTAGGAAGGAGCCTAAAATAGGCTCTCCCTTATAGCATTGTTTTCAGGCTTAAAAGAGCATCTAATTCAATCTAATCTGTCTAGCACCGCAGCCCAAGAATGACAGGTATCGTTGCTTCATCCTGCAAATTCCCTGTGACTTAATGAGTTTCTCTCTTTTATGAGGGAACTAAATAACTTCATCCACCCCGTTCATGCAACACTGTAAGGTCTTCAGGCGAGAAGGATGAGCGAAATACAGTAGCGCTCCTGCTCTAGAGGCTATAGCGTGCAGCCATCAATCTCCACTGTGATAGGAAGTCAGGAAGATCTGGACCACCAACACCGTGTGTTCTGACTGGTCTTCTAAACCTAAGCTCTGCCTCCCTCACTGCTCCAGGCATGTATTTCCCCAGATCTTCATGGATGTTTCTCCAAGAAACCATAAAATTCACGAGACACAAAACTGAAGGGTGAGCTCTGAAGACCCATCCTGAAGAGCAGACAGGGTGTGTGCCCCACCGGTGTTCTGTGCGCTGGCCTGGCACAGTGACTGTGCCACAGACGTGCTCAGCATACCTCTGCCAATTCTCTTCTTTCAGCAAACTGACTCTTAAATGCCTTCATAAGGAATAGCTTATACCATAAAATATGCCATTCAAAGTGCACGATTCAGTGATTTTTAGTAAATTTTCAGAGTTGATCAATCATTACCAGAATCCAGTTTTAGATCATTTCTATCACCCCAAATAATTTCCTCAAGCCTCACCCCCTCCCTCAGGCCCAGGCAACCACTGATGTGCTTTTTGTATAAATTTATCTGTTATCTAAGCTGCGTATGTTCTCTAAGAGGAATCATATAATATGTAGTCTTTTGTGCCTGGCTTCTTTTATTGGCATAACTTTTTTCACATTTATCCATGTTATGGCTACATCAGTATTTCATTTCTTTTTAATACTTAATAGTATTATAAGAAAATACTACTTTTTAAAATTCATTCATCAGTTTATGGACATTTGGGTTATTTCCACTTTTTGGCTATCACAAATATTGCCGCTTTGAACACTGGCATACCTCTTTGTGTGAACACATATTTTTATTTATCTTGGGTACATACCTAGTGATGGAATTTCAGGGTTGTATACTGAGTTTCTGTTTAATTTTTAAGAAGCTGACAAACTGTTTTCCAAAGTGCCTGCACTATTTTATGATCCCATCATCAAAGAACAAGGGCTCCTTTGTCTCCACATTCTCACCAATAGTTGGTGCTCTCTGTCTGTTTAATGATGCCATTCTTGTGGGTGTATAACACTGCTTGTTATGGTTTTAGTTGTGACACTGAATTTCCACAGGCAGCCTTTTTATCTTGTTAAAATCTGAAGGTGAAGCAACCTTCAACCTCTCCCTTCACAAACCAGCTGCTCAGGATGACCCTGGGCCATGTAAACAGCCCCCATCTTAATCCTCTCCACCCTCCTCACTTATAGACGGAAATATCCTAAGGAAAATATTATATCTTAGTCATCTTCTTCTTAAAACTTTTTATTTTGAAACTGTTTTAGACTTAAAAAAGAGGAAAATGTATACAGAAAATTGTACAGAGAATTCACATATATACTTCTCCTAATTTCCACTAGTGTTACCATCATACATAAACCTAGTACAGTTCTAAAGACTGAGAATTTAACATTGGTGTAATACTATCAACTTAACTCCAGTATTTATTTGGAATTCATCAGTTTTCTCCTTTGACTGTTTTCCAAACTAGAATCCCACTTTGCTTTGAGTTATCAAGTCTCCTCAGTCTATAACTATATTACTGTTTTCCAAAGTTGTTTTGCCTTGTCTGGTTCATCTGTGTTTCTATTTAGATTTTAGAATAACCTTGCCAATATATTCCTAAAGGCCCGCTGGCATTTCCATTGGGATTGTGTTGAATCTACGTGTTAAATTGGGGAGAATTAACATACCAACAATATCCAATGATGATCATGGCATATGTCTTCATTTATGAGTTCTATTTTGGTTTTTTTCAGCTGTATTTTGTAGGTTTTAGCATACAGATTCTGCACATATTCCGTTAGATTTATACCTAAGCATTTTATTTTGGGGTACTATGATAAATAGGATCTTTTTACAGATTATTCATTTCTAGCATGGGGAAATACAATTGATTTTCTTCTATAGACATTGCATGACAGTATTCTGCAATATTGTGAAATTTATCTATACTTTCTAGAAGATTTTTTTAGATTCTTTGGTAATTTCTAGGTAGATAAGCATGCCTTCTATAAATAGAGACCAGATTTCCAACATGTAGGGTAGGAGAGTTAGTAGTGGTGAGAGAAGTCATCCTTGCCTCGTATTTAATTTGATGGACAATCATCCAGTATTTAATCATTAACTAATAATGCTAGTAGTATGTTTTTCATGCATGCCACTTACTGCATTAAGGAGGTTTCCTTCTAATTTATTGAGAATTTTTATTATGAATGAAGATTATCATTTTTGTCAAATATTTTTCCTGAATCTATTGTGATTTATCTCATTAATATGGTGAATTACTTTGACTCATATCCTGATATTGAACCAGCCTTAAACTCCTGGGATAAACATCACTTCCTACTAATGTATCATCCTCTTCATACTTTGCTGGATTTAATTTAGCAATATTTGGTTGGGGATAGTTGTGTTTATATTCATGAGAGAAATTATTGGCTTATATTACCTTTGTCTAGTTCTCATAATAGGGTAATGTTGATCTTGTTTTCTATATTTGATTTCCTTTCTATATCTTAGAAGAGATTATGTAGAATTGCAGCAATTCTTTCTTAAATATTTGTTATACTTCACCATCTGACCTGAAGTTTTCCTTATTGGAAGATTTTAAACTACAAATTCAAGTCCTTTAATAGACATAGGACTGTCTTCGTGACCTATGTCTTCTTGAGTGAGTTTTGGTAGTTTTGTCTTTCAAGGAGTTGGTCAATTTCATCTAAACTGTTGACTCTTTAAGTATGGTTTTGTTTTTTTTCCTTTATATCCATTAATGTCTGTGGGGTCTGTAGTTCTCATTAATTCTCAAGCTTTGACAGGTGCCACATTCCTGGATTGTGGATCCGTGCCCCTCTCAGTGCTCTTGCTGCCCTGCCGGCTTTGGTCTGAGCTCAGCGTACATTTTTCCTCTTCTGGGGGTTGACGGGATTTTTTCTTTTCCACTCTCACAACTGAAATAGGTTTTCATCAGTATCCTAAGGGTGGTAATAATTTTTTTCATTCTTTGGGAGTTTCTAGATAGATAACTGTGCCCAAGGACTATAAATTCTTTTCCAAAGAGGAGGTAGAGAAAAGTTCCTGGGTGGGTTTTCATGACCTTCATGCAGTGGGTGGTGGTTTTCCTCCCCAAATCTATAGTGCAAGTCACCTTTCTCAGCTCTATTACAGTTTTTATGGAGATTCCCTGGTTTTGTTGTGTATGAAGAAGTGTGTAAGCTGATGCACATGAGGACAGAAGCTGCACTGGCAACACCAAGAAGCTCCACTGTCTCTAGTCCCTGCCCTGCCAGCCACCCCATGTGAACTCTTAGCTTGTCCAGAGAAGGCAGTTATCTCATCTCCTCTCACTGTGCCCTCCAGGAACCATTTCTTCTTTGATTTTGGGCAAGTCGGTGGCTTCCCAACTTCAGTACTTGAATGCGATCAAGAAAAGCCACCAACTTGTTGTTTGGCACTTTTCCCTGTATGTTTCAGAGTGCCCAACTTTCCAGCTCTGCATGCCTGAGCAGAAACTGGAAACCATTTGTCAGCTTTTTGTCTCTCAAAATCTTCATTTCTTCACTGTAAAAAGATATGGAAAGGGTTTGTCACAGATAATTAAAAAGTAAAAATAGTATTAATTTCAGTATTAACAATGACAATTTTGTAACTACCCAATACATATTTAGCATTGCCTCTGGCTAGACACTGTGCAATGTGCTTTATATAATTGACATCTAAGTTTTAAAACAGCACAATGACATGGGTAGCATTACTGTTGTTTTCTGTTTTTCCAATTTACAAAATTAAAGCCTAAAGTCTTAGTTTCACCAAGTCACAAAACCAAAATAAAACATATGGGACTGTAAATGTGTTAAGTATTACTTTTGTTCATTCAGGATGCATTCAGTGTGTTTACAGAGCTAGAGTGATAGAATGTGTATCAGCATACAAAATTACTTCGTTTAATATACACTACATTTTTCATATATGTGGAATGCAGTGCAGAATAAGTTCGTACTATCATGGATGAATCAATGGGCTTGTATCATAGGAGTACCAAATGCCTAATTAGAACAGTTTCTTAGATAAAGATTTCCAAGGAATGATAACCAAGAATACCTTATTTTGGGATACCAATATAATTCATTATTATACAAATAAAAGATATGTAGTTTCCCCAAGATAATAAGTATAATAACAGTGAGATACTAATTAAGAGATTATGGTAACATCCTGAATACTAGTTTCTAAAAATTGCATTATTTAACTAATGGAATCTAAGTTTTCATTAGAAGAAACCCACTGAATAAATGTTACAACCTAACTCTTGGAACTAATAATTTAACAGAAAAGAAAAGAAAGTCTGTATTTCATTATTTACAGTATTGAGAAACTATAACTCTTGAAGTGTTGCAGTGACAATTATATTTTCCATAACTCAAATGTGCAAATAATTTATGAGAAAAGCCTAGAGACCAAACCCAGCTTATTCAAAACAAACAACTTAATTAGGGGCTAGTAATATTTTACTGTAATTGGCATATAAACACACCCTGGCAAATGTTGACTTTTATCAGTTTGATCACAAGATAAAATGAACTTGTAATTAATTAGGTTAGTTGCTGCTTAGCAAAACTGAAGAGATCTGATTTGCTTAGTTTTAAGGAGAAAACTGAGTTTCTTCAATAACTCAAAATAGACGTTTACGTTTAGGACAGATTGTTTTCTTCTTTGTATTTTAGCTGTTCTGTTCCAATCCAAGAGAAGAAAATTTACAGGGGATGAAATATTATGAGAATAATTTGAGAACATTGTTGCTATGTGACCTATGGCAGACATGTTAGAACAAATTTCTAGAACTCCAGAGTTGGAGAACTCAAACTATTTGATTTTGAGATTTACTGTGAAGCTAACGTCATCAAGGCAGCATGGTGATGTTGAAAGAATACACACATAGATCAGTGTTACAGAACGTAGTCTTATATGAGCTATTACTCATGGTCTTAAGGATTTGCCCAACTGATTTGAAAAGTTATGTCAAGACAAAAACCTGCACATTAATGTTTATTGAAGCTTTATTTATTATATCCCAAAATAGGAAGCAAACAAGTCAATAGATGAGTTGATTTTAAATTCTGTTATATCTACATAATAGATTGTTATCAGTGATAAAAAGAAATGAGTCAGCAGGCCATGAAAAGAAAATAATGAATCCTAAGTGAGTATGTCTAAATGAAAAAAGCCAGTCTTTGAAAAGCCACATATCAATGTGTCCAATTATGTGACATTCTGAAACATAAAAGTATAGTGATAGAAAAAAAATCAGTGTTTGCCAGGGTTTCGGGCTGTGGGGGAAGGATTGACTAGGTGGAACACAAGGAAGAATTTTGGGTGGTGAAACGATTTTGCAGATGCTCTAATGATGAATTCAAGACACTGAGCAAAATTCACAGAACTTTAAAGCAGAATAAGTAAATTTTAATATATGCAAATTAAAATCATTTGGTAGGTGGGGATACCAAGATTGAATGTAGAATGTGACAAATAACTTTAATTGTATTACAAATGCTTGAAATGAGCTCTGACCTAGATAAATTTGGAAAACAGTGGCACTTGTAAGAATTAAGGCAAAAAGAACTATGCATAAACACTCCACTGTGTTTGATAAAGTTAAGGATTAATTTAAGGGTAAGGATTGACAATTTTAAAATACTGCACGTTTATTTTGGAACTGAACAGTGATGTAAATGGATGGCGGGCAGTGGGGGCCAGGTTTCTTGCTGTTGGAGTGGGAGGTTACAGATAAGAAAGGGGAAGAGGCTAGAACACACCAAGAGGTGACGGATGAAAGTTATGGATGTCAGCATGAACTCTCCTTTAGCTTAGTGTAGATGCATGTATTTACATATCAAAAAGTTTAGGTAAATGTGTGTATGAGGGATCATATAACACATGTGCCTCCTGCTCTGTCTGTTGAGCAGGCCTAGAGACAGGGACACACAATACCAATGAGCACACTTGGCTCCCAGATCTTCGTTTCTAACACCATTCTCCAAGGAAAGGAGCCAGGACTCGGAGAAGGAATGGCTGAAACTGGAAGGAAATACACGAGGTGATGACATTGGCACTGGACCACTGCAGTCATCTCCCCAAACATGTTATTCTAGTCTAACCATGAGGAAAACGTCAGACAGACTCCAACAGAGGGACATTCTACAAAACACCTGACCAGTATTCCTCAAAACTGTCAAGGGCATCAAAACACGGAAAATCCAAGAAATCGTCATGTGACTTATAAATGTTATGTGATATCCTGGGTGGGATCCTGGAACAGAAAAAGGCTATTAAGAATAAACTGAGGAGGGCTTCCCTGGTGGCGCAGTGGTTGAGAGTCCGCCTGCCGATGCAGGGGACACGGGTTCGTGCCCCGGTCCAGGAGGATCCCACATGCCGCAGAGTGTCTGGGCCCGTGAGCCATGGCCGCTGAGCCTGCGTGTCCGGAGCCTGTGTGCTGCAACGGGAGAGGCCACAACAGTTAGAGGCCCGCATACCGCAAAAAAGAAAACAAAACAAAAAACCAAACAACAAAAAGAATAAACTGAGGCAATATGAATCAATCACTGACTTTACTTATTAATAATACATTAATTTCAGCTCATTAATTTTGACAAATGTACCATACTGGTATAAGATGTTAATAATAGAGGAAGCTGGGTGCAGGCCATGTGAGGACCCTCTGAACTACAGTCACTATAATTCTGTAAACCTAAAGCTATTCCAAAATAAAAAAGTTTATTTAAAAAGTCTTTAAATGAATGTAAAAGTAAAAACAGTAGACGGGTGCTAGGAGTGACCACAACTATGGATATGTATTGGTTGGGGATTAAGAAGCATTAACAGAATTTTGAAGTTGTCTATATGATTGTTATATAAAAGCTTATCCCTAGTCTCTCAGGTCATCCAAACCTTCAGTGTGGTTTAGCCAAGATGCCTCATGCCTTAATCACACTGGAAAGTTTCCTTATGGTGTCTCCCCATCTTTCTCAACCTGAATTAACAGAACTTGTAAATGTGTGACAGTATTAAAAGTGTGACAGTGAGAGTGAGATTAACTTAAAAATATAACCCTAATTTTGTATTGCATTTTCCTTAAAGTTTTCAAATCATTTATGTAATTATTATTTTATTTGTTATACATAAATATATTTCGAGTTAATTATAATATTTATTGTTTATTTGGAATAGATAAGTTATCTAATTCACACAGATAATACTTGGCTGCTGCACTTGAGTGATGAGAGGAGCGAGTAGGAGAGAAAGAGGGGAGAAGGGCATCCTTTTGTAAGACTTAACCTGCTCCTGATACTATAGAAGAGTGTTGGGAAAAGTCACACACACACACACGCCCTGTGCAGCAAAACTGCACCAATTGTCACAGATTTTCAGGGTAATCCCAGTGGTGAGTAATAATACCCATGGTACTATATCTGCTTCAGTCGACGGCCATGTAAGTCATTATCTTCCTCTTGAGGCAAGATACTTTCTAGTGTGAATCGCTGTTTACACCTCACGTGCTCTAGGGCGTAGACTTGACTTTCAAGGTGTTGATGTATTTCCTAATCACTTAGGTTAAGTCGTGCAGCCAAGGCCTCCGATTTGAGGTCGGAGCTCTCAGTAGCACACTGGGCAAAACGTTTCCGTGAACTGATTTGTAAAGCTCATGTCTGATTAGAATTTCAGGCAGACGTTGAGTGTATTTCTGGACGATATCATAATATGGCCCAGAAGATTTTTAAAGTTGTGTGCCCTTGGATGTCTTGAGTTGCATACACACTGTGACAGGAATACGAGCTCCTCCGTAGAATCTAAGAAGAGGGTGTAGTGCACAGACACAGATGCCGTCTGTGAGCCAGTCACGGTGTGGGACAAATTTCCTAAAGCCCAGACAGCTGACATTAGATTCTGCTGCAAGCAAGATATAAAGCTTGTTGATGCTAAGTCATAGAGATGTGGGGATTATTTATTTCAAGAACCAGAATTATTTACTACAGTGTAGTGCGCAGACACGTGTGGGGATTCGAAGGCGCTTGACTCAGCTGTGCCCCCGCTGACCTTCCCCGCGGCCTCCTTTTCGCTCAGGGTCTGTGGAGGAAGCCGTGTGGCTGGCTGTGCCTCTAAGCTGTTTGGACAACAGCTTCCATGATGCTCTAGCCCCCGTCTCTGCTTGAGCTCACAGCAGACACTTCCTTCTGGTGAGACAGCAGGTTAAGCCTCTTCACTTGGGCGGGAGCACCGTCAGCCTGGGGGCCTCTGGGAGACACGCAGCCCTGCCCGACTCTGCGGTTCACTCACTTTACTTCCTTTTGCATCCCTCAGGCCGGGTGTGTACCAGTGGCCAGGCGTGCGCCAGTGGCCTTTCCACAGTGGGAACCTCATGTGCCTCTCCAGAGGCTCCGGGGGAGCCCACTGATCCACAGTTCTCAGCGAAGAGCCCCTGTGTGTCTGACTGTCCACTCTGGCTGTAGGCTCTGCACATCTGCGTCTATCTTGTGGGCACCACCAGATTCCCGGGGCATCTGGCCCTGGCGTTACAGAAATGAGCGAGACAGCGATTAACACGCCAAATTTAGATAGAACCAACCATTGGGAGTTAGAAAAAAAAAATCAGAAACCATCTATCTTCCAAAAGCACAAATGTTTATTTATTCAACTGTCTCAAGTTAGCAGATTAGTAGAAATACATGCATAATGTGTGTGTGTATCCTCATATAGATTCACACGCGCTTTGTTAGGTTGTATACTGGGAAGAGTTATCTCAGTTTTAAAAATGGAGAGCTGTAACAAACTATCAAATTCAGCAAAATGTGACTTAAGTGTCACTACAGACTATTTGTATTCCCCAAACTCATGCCTTGAATCCTAGCCCCCAGTGTGATGGTGGCAGGAGGTGGGGCCTTTGGGAGGTGATGAGGTCATGAGGGTGGAGCCTCCATGATGGGATCAGTGTCCTTATAAAGAGACCCCAGAGAGCTCCTCCACCTCTTCCTCCAGGTGAGGACACAGCGGGAGGATGCCGTCTGTGAGCCAGTTTCTGAGTCACAGTGTGGGGCAAATTCCCTAAAGCCCAGACAGCTCACATTGGATTCTGCCGCAAGCAAGATATAAAGCTTGTTGATGCTAAGTCATAGAGATGTGGGGATTATTTATTTCAAGAACAGAATTATTTACTACAATGAATATAGAAATCAGAACTTTAAAAGGGAGAGTTCTATAATAATAAAAATTCTTAAAAGAATATTAGTCTGTAATTATCTCAGCATTTGGGTGTTAGTGGATGAAGAAACTGATCTCATGAGCCAGAGAGACAGAACCTCTCTTCATGCAGTGACAGACGTTTACTGAAATGCTCCTGCCAATGATAATCTGGGAGACTAGGTTCCTGCTGCTGTGACTGGTAGAGAGGAAATGATCAAAAGGATTGAAGTATTAGTGTCTGTGCTGCCTGCTGGACCTCCAGAGGAGACAGGCTTATCTGAACGTAGAGAATAGAGTCCCGAACTCTGGGACCCCGGGTGATGGACACAATGGCCGAGGAAGGCCTTGAAATAATACTAGGGCTCATCAGGACCCAGCCCTGCACCCAGAGACACAGCAAGGGTTCGGCAGTGCTTCTCTAGCCTGAATGTTAAAGCACAGGGCAGCAGATGCAGGGAAGCAGAGCAAGTCCATACCTGCTTCTAGGCACAGATACCAGGTGCAGTCACTGGAACAGGAAGCTGACTGAGGCAGATACCTGCACAAATGTGAGGGGTCCTATTGCCGGAGGCCCCACAAGCCTAGAGTAATAGAACACTTTCGCCTACTTGAGACTTAAAATAACCCGGCCTTGAATCCCAGCCTTTCACGAGGAGGAAGTGATTCTCAGAAGTCTGTTTTTCCCAAGCTGGGCATAATTCCCAGTGCTGGCTTAGGATGTGGTTGTGGAGGATAAAGGAGAAGGAAGGGTCACCCGAAGGGGCCCAGAGGAAGGTGGACAAGGACATTCCTCCTAGAGAGCAGAGTCCAAGACTTCTCACCGTGGACGGGGACACCACCACTCTCTCTCCATGGGTTTCAGCATTGGCTGGCATGTGGGAAACAGCTCTGCTCTGCCATCTCTCCCCTCCCTGGACGGGAACTTCCTTAGCGTTCCATCCCTTGTGCATCGCTGCTTGTTGGGCAGACACAGCTGTTCAGAGGGGTGGATCCTCCTTCCTCACCCCTCCCACTCAGGTCCCTTTGATAAAGGGTGGAAAAGGTGAATGAGGACTCCCCAGCCTCATCTGCAGCTGAATAACCACTCAGGTGACCCAGCCCAGAGCCATGAGGTGAGTGGAGTCTGATGGCAACTTCCTGGAAGCGTCTGATTTGATGCTAAGTGACAGATATTATGGGCACCGTGCCTTCCAGCCCTTTCCTCCTGCTTTAAACATGGACACAATGCTTGGAGCTTCAAAAGCTACTTGGAAAACACCCAGAAGAAGCAATGAGAGATTCAGATGTATTGAACCCATAAAAGAAGTCATTTATCCCAAAGTTGTACTGTGAAAACATTAAATATTATTTTTTAGCCAATTTTTGTCAGATTTTCTCTTATATCCAGCCAAAAGCATGGCTATATGACACATGACACATGCTCAGATAGATGTATGAAATACCTATCTATAGTCGATCGATCAATAGATACAGAGATGTATATTTTCCCATGATTCATTTCTCTTCGTGCATTCCTAAAACATAATCAGATAGTTTAAATTTGACAACAAATTTAAAGGCAAATTACACCAACCAAAAATTAACATAAAAATAAACACATAAAATAGAGTGAATATTTCCATTTACTAGCCAAAGTATCATTATTGTATGGCAATAGAAAAAGTATAGAAATAGAGAAAAAATTTTAATTAGTAGGTTAGAAACTATGAAATTCTTCATAAAGAAAAAAAAATAGATGTTCTTTATTTCAACTTTTTATAGAAAATGAGATTTTATTAATATTTTGTGTCCCAATATTTAAAATCCACACAATTGGCAAAATTGTGTTTCCGTTTTTTTGATTTAATATCTGTGTTATTCTGGGTCAAACAGCTATATTCTTTACATACATTAAATTCACAAAGAAAGAAACTTTGCACAAATAGTTTAATGTCTACACTTTCACATAACTGGTTCTATCTTTTTCAATGCTTAATAAATATTTGAATCATATATATACTGTCACAGGTCTCTTTTCCCTTGAATGTTGACATTCCCTCACAATGTTAATTTTGGAAATAATTACATCTTCATGATGGATTAATTAATGAGAGGAGTAAGTATTCAAACACCTTGCAAAATGAGACAAAAGAAGCTGTGGTTAGCAGAATTTGAAACACACATGCATGGTGAACCAATCAGAAAAGACTTACAGACTTTCAGAGTGCTGAAAAGCATTTTATTTTCCCAAACCATAGTTTTTATCATATAATGAAACTAAAAATTAGTGTACCTGTTGGAAACTTGTAAATTCACATAAACTGAGTGTTCCCAAGGCTTTGTTCCAGGCAGCTCTCCTCTCTCCTCAATAAGAGGAGACATACCTGTAATGTCGGTCCCACTGGGACTACACTCCATGGAAGCCAGTTTCACTCAACACAAGAGGAGTAGCTGGGTACGGACTACAGTGCTGACCTGATTTGGGTGTATTTGCCTAAAATACCTGTGGGTGTTCTTTTAAAACAGTATTAAGAAAGAAATACTGAACCTATCTTATGATTAAGAACTGTCTGTGGGTGAAAACATAATACACAAATCACTTACAATACAGTTTCACATCAATATGGTGGTTTCAACCTTAGATCTAAATGTTGCAAATTAATGTTGTTTTGATACTTTACAGAGTTTTCAGTTCTGTTTATATAGGATAACACATGTTTACCATTTTCAGTGCTCTTAAATCTGTAAGTTGGAATTCCCAGTTCTTAAATTTCATGTTGATTCTTCTTGGTGTCTCCACAACTATTGTAGCTACTCTAAGTTAATTAATTAAGAAAGAAAATTCCCGGGCTTCCCTGGTGGCACAGTGGTTGAGAGTCCTCCTGCCGATGCAGGGGATGCAGGTTCGTGCCCTAGTCCAGGAGGATCCCACGTGCCGTGGAGCGGCTGGGCCTGTGAGCCATGGCCACTGAGCCTGCACGTCTGGAGCCTGTGCTCCACAATGGGAGAAGCCACAACAGTGAGAGGCCCGCGTACTGCAAAAAAAAAAAAAAAGAAAGAAAGAAAGAAAATTCCCTTTTAAAAAAGCTAGTGTATTTCTCTGCTATCTAATTTTCCTCACTTTTATTTCTGTTGTCTAGGTATTTGTTTCCATTAGCATGGAAGCAGCATGAATAAATTTACATGTTGGAAAATTGCTGTAATTCTCAAATCTAAGTCTCCTCTAATACAGAATATTAAAAAAGCTAGTAGATTCCTTTCACAAAATTGCTGTGAACACATGTTACTATTGCTGGACTCACTGCTTTTAGCTATAAAGAATGTAACTTCTGAGCTGTTAGCAGGAAGGCTCTCCTGATGACTTACGACCCACATCTTCTATGACCGTTTCCTGCCTTCCACTGTCAGATTCCACCAGCAGCAGATTCCGACATCTCCATGAGAGTAGATGCCTTGCAGAGAGTTTGCACGTCTAACACGGGGGGCTGTGCCTGCACGGCAAGGAACATTTTGTTCTTGACTGTTGGCTCCAGCATTACTGGGTCCTCCGAATCTTAGAGGGAATGGGCAGGGGTAAGCGGTTTAAGTGCTACCCCTGTCCTTCCAAAATAGAACCAGACCTAATGGGGAGACATGGCATCCTGGGGGCGGGGGCGGGAATGGAGCTGATGATGATGAGGTAGTGGATGTGTTTTATGCTTTCACGTCCTAAGAACCCTGCCTGCCTCCCCTCCTCAGGAACAGCTGCATCCTTGTGAGGTCACAGTCACGCATCTTCCCTCCAGTTCTCAGACATCTGCCTTAATGCCCCCTTTTGGCTATAGCTGGAGTTCGTTTCAAGAGAGCAGCTAGTTGGAGTTGTGATTTTTCTTCTTTAAAGCCTCCAGGCTGGTCTGCATTAGAATCATCTGGAAGACTTAACACAGAGTTCTGGGTCTCATCCCCAGGATTTCTGACTCTGCAGGCTGGGGTGGAGACGTGGATTGGCATTTCTAGCAGGTTCTAATGCTGCTGGTCCAGCACCACTGGCCCTCGTGCATTTACAGGTACCTTGATGAGGGAACCACCTAAAACATGCTCCAAAACAACTTTGGAATTTAATTTTTTTTCTTACTGTATTTATAGTAGATGCATTCCTAATCACATTTTGCAATTTACGTTTAATATAAAACATGGGATACAAACCCATTAAATCCATGAGAATGGTAACGATACAGGGAAACAGTCACTCTCATTGGCGGAGGGAATACACTGGTACTTTTCAGGAAGAACGCTTCTCAAAATACAGTAAGAAGCTACAAAACTCTTTCTCTCTTGGACTTCCACTGCTGAGACTCGGTTTTGTGTAAGGAATAACCAGATTCATAAACAAAGATTTATGTCCAAGAATGTTGATTCCATTGATGTTTACAGAGCGAAAAATCAGAAACAACCTAAATGTCCAGCAGTGAGGAAATGGGCATATAAAGCATGGTAAACTTTAAGAAAGAATCCACTGGGCTTCCATAGTGGTGCAGTGGCTAAGAATCAGCCCGCCAATGCAGGGGACACGGGTTTGAGCCCTTGTCCGGGAAGATCCCACATGCTGCAGAGCAACTAAGCACATGAGCCACAACTACTGAGCCTGTGTGCCACAACTACTGAAGCCCGCACGCCTAGAGCCTGTGCTCTGCAACAAGAGAAGCCACTGCAATGAGAAGCCCGCACACCGCAACGAAGAGTAGCCCCTGCTTGCCACAACTAGAGAAACCCCGTGCACAGCAACAAAGACCCAACACAGCCAAAAATAAATTAATTAATTTAAAAAAAAAGAATCCACTGAAGCCTATGAATTTAAATGCAATTATAAAATGCTTTTCCATTAAAATGTTTATGAATGAAATACTGATTTTAAAAGGATGTCCATTTTCAACAACATAAATCACAAATTAAAAAATATGGTGAGTCTCAGGCTTCCCTGGTGGCACAGTTGTTGAGAGTCTGCCTGCCGATGCAGGGGATACGGGTTCGTGTCCCGGTCCGGGAAGATCCCACATGCCGCGGGGCGGCTGGGCCCGTGAGCCATAGCTGCTGAGCCTGCGCGTGTGGAGCCTGTGCTCCGCCACGGGAGAGGCCACAACAGTGAGAGGCCCGCGTACTGCAAAAAAAAAAAAAATATATATATATATATGGTGAGTCTCAAATTTTAGGATTGGGTTCCATTTTCTCACTTACCTTCTTTGAAGAGCAATGCCTTCAAGGGTTCTGAACAAAGAAAACCTCTTTTGTCTTCATGTATCCATGGGAGATATGCCCATATGTCCTCTGATGCCAGGGGGCTTCCTCTGGGCCTCTGTGTTCTTTCTCTTCTCCGCCGTGATGGCTTCGATATGAAGGAGGTACAGAAGGCATTCATCACAGGAAATAGAACTAGTGCTTTATTCAAGCACTAGTTTCAAATTTTTCAAAACATTTAAAAGATAAATACAATAAATCAGGTGTTCTTTTTCCTTTGCAAGTATTAAATACAGATGTACTGTATGCATATGAAATTTTTTATTAAAATGTCTTTCACCAGCCTGTCTCTTTAATTAAATAAAGCTTGTTTGGAATTAATCAAGGCACAAAGAATTTATACCCCAAATCCAGATTAATTAAAAACCTGGGGCTTGAAGAACAGACTGTGTATAAAGACAAAAATAAATCAATCCAAACATGATATTTATGAATATGGACTGTGGGCAAAGTATAAATAATTTAGATGGAGTAATATATGTCAGGTATATGATAGGATTATTTTATATTATAGAATGTATTTACATGTAAATTTGAACTCACGTTTTGAATTAAGGTTTCTATTTTTAAGTTATTGTTCATTAGAGTGATGGTAACTCTTCCTGGCTAACCCCCTCACAAATCCCAAAGCTTTTAGCTACCTGCTCAGATGCGCCAGGAAAGTGAGTCTCACTTGAAATCATCTCTCTTTGTGTGAGTTTGGTTTCATCTTATTCAACGTTACCCTTCTCTCCCCAGATGGAGCACAGTCAAGCACCCAGTCAGGAGCTGCTGGGGCACAGCTCACTCCCAGAATGTGAATCCGTTAAACTCATTGGTATGTTCACCAAATTAAAACATGTATTAGTCTTTAGCTACTTTTTAAATGGGAATGCAGTCAAAATATTTAAAACTTTAAAAAATGTGTGGCTACTGATTCATATATGGAAATTTCCTGTTCCTACACACACACACGTATTTATATCTGATCTGAATCTTATCTGATTCTCACTGAAGCTTTGCAAATGGGGAAGACCAAATTTGAACTCAAATAGGTATTCTAACTATAAATCTAAGATTTACTCTATTACAGCCATGTGTCACATGTTAATCTTCTATGGGAGAAGAAAAACAATTTTAATTCAGTTGATGGTCTCAGTTAGAATGGAGCAAGGCCCTTAACTCTTTGGAATTGTTTCCCTTTGCAGAAATTCTGACTGAGCATAAATCCTCAAGAAGTGTAGGTCCTACTCATCCTCTTCTCTTCTTCCTTCTTTTTGTCTCACCTGCCCCCATTTTTCTTCTTATTTTTATATTTCTGTCCTATTTCAGGAGGAGAATAATGAGACAATGAGAATGAATTGTACATTTTATCATTATACAAAATAATATAATATAACAATGAGTCCTGGATAAAGTGGTATTTCTGATCAGTTGGGAAAAAGGATGGCTCATTCAGGAAAGATTATGAGTATTCGTTTAGGCAAGATTGGGAGATCCTTGCCAAATACAGTTTTCAAAACTAAATTCCATAGAGGGAAATTTAAAAGAACATTCTATAATGCTGTGTCTTAGAAATCCTTATTAAGCCAGATACCTTAGAACCAATGACTCAAAGATGTAACCTTCCAAATAATCACTTGCACACACACATTGACAGCACAAACACAGACAGACATACAAACACGCAGATACACAGACACCACACATGGGCATACACACAGACACACCCACATACACACAGGTTACAGCAAACTTATAAAAGCGTAGTGTTGGGAAGAGGTCCTGACACACATGAAGTGTTAGCTTCTATTATCATCATCATTTTTATTACTATTAAAAAGTAGATGAAAAAATTCTTTAAGTCATTTATTTATCACATACAAGTCAACTTAATACTTGTATTACTTTTCACCATTGGATATTGATGTCCTTAATGATCTCAATTTTATTTTAATTAGATTGTTTTTTAAGTCAAAAGTCATAATAGTAAAATATAGGAAGAGACCCAATTCTTTCTAACCATATTAAATTTAACAAAATTTGAGTTTTTGTAAAATTACATATAATTTGTTACAGCATCTTAATTATCAATTACTCATACTTCTTAAAAATTATGGATTTGACAGTGTGCATAATTCTCTATGTTTGAAATGGTATAAATAATAACTGCATGTCCAGATTTAAGTATAAAGCAATTACTGAAAATGCTAAAGGTTCTCCAAAGCTCAGAAACAACAGAAGGAGAACCAGTGAATCACCCAGGTAGTGATTAGTGAACGTTTGTTATGCTCACACCAAAAAGACAGTTGGCAAACTGGGAGCTCTCCAGCCAAACACTGGGTGAGGCTCAGGGGTGTGGTGTTATAATGCAGCTTATCTAGTGAGAAAGTGGTGACTTTATTCTTCACAGTGACTGATTATTATGTTAGAATTTTCCTAAATGATAGGTTACTGGTTAGAAGTGACCTCATAGCAACTTCAGGAAGCAGGTTAAGTTTCACTCACGATTCCAGAGGCAGAAAAAAGGAGTGAAGTTAGTCTTGCAAAATAAGCAGAATTAAGCTTTGCCTGTGTGACTGCACTGGTTTTGTCTGCTCGGGGAGTTGTCAGGGCTGGTCTCCATTTGTTGCAGATTTTTTAACAGGGGCATGCACATTCACACTGCAGAGCCATCCCCGAAATGATGAAATTGCTTTTCTCCTAAAAGTAATGGGAAACCCTGGAGAATCCACACTTTGAATTTATTCCTTGATCAATGACAAGTACTAAAGTTCATGAGGTTTGCAGCATTTATAAATGGAAGATGCACTTTAGCAGGAGAAGGAGGTGTCTATGCTTTCTTTCGTTTGTTGATGTATGGCAAACGAGGTGCATTCATTTGTAGAGATGAATCTGTAGAAGAATTTTGGGGCTTGTGCCAGTTATTCATTCCTAGTTTCTTTGAATTACTATGTTTCAGGCTCTTTTATGGACTACAGAGATCCAGTGATACATTTCCTACCATCCTGTAGTTTATCTTCTTGTGGGAAAGGCTCACCCCTGACCACCTCAAAACAAAACATAAACAATTGTCTACTGTCAGACAGTGATGACAGGGAGGAGGGAAATTAAGCAGAAGAATGGAAATAGTGATAGTGGTGAGTGAGAAGTCTGCTCTTTCAAATGAAGTATCTATGGAAGCCTTCCTGGAAGAGGTGGTCCTTCAAAATTAAGCCATGAAGTAAATACAGCAATAGTCTCAGATTCTCTTAGAGCTACCATCTTTAACTTTTCTGATTTTTCCCATAAATGCTTTCTTCACTTTCTTTATACTTTCTAACTACTATTTCCTTTCCATGTTTCCTGCAAAATATGGATTTAAGAGAACTAATTTTAGTAAGTTGTCTATGTAGTCACCATAATCTAGCATTTGGTTTTACAGACTCTCGGGGCAGCAGCTTGTTTTTTTGTTTTTCACCGAAGAAAAACTATGCCATTAGCAGTGCAGGCACACAGGTACACAGCACACACACTCTCTCATGTCCCAGAGCCTTCGTTTCTGAAAAAGAATAAAATATTAGCTAAAGTAGTCCTTCCATCCAAAGGAACGGCAGAATCTAAAAAAATTATTTTTGAAAGAGTTCCATTTTGTAGAATTAAATTTGTAAAGCGTTTGTAATGACTCAATCTGCTCTAATTTACGCTCTGCTGCTTCTTCGCCCAGGTCACACCTGCCATTTCCTTAACGAACAGAACTTGTGATGCCATTTAGCACGTGTTCTGTTGAGCCAAGCGCCCGATTTCACCTTGACTTCAAGTGAACGACTACTTTGCCCTTAACTACGAAAGAAGACCGATAGGTGCCATGCCTGCCTGTCTCTCCTTTTCTGTCTCAGTTGAGGAAATACTGAAATGTGAAGGAGAGTATGTTTGTATTTTCCAAGCACCAGAGCACCCCATGCACCACTGGTGGTCAGATAGCGATGCTAGTCCTCACAGCTGGGAAGACAGTGGACGCCAGTGTCTCTGCCCTTCTGTCCCAGATCGGCCTGCTCCAAACTCCAGTCAAAGGTGAGACACTAAAAACTGTTTCTCTCTCCAGACTGGATGGGGAATACTAAAAGGTTCCAGAAATTTTTGAAAAAGCTCTTATTTTGACTGCTCAACTTGCTTTATAAATCTCACTTCTCTCACGTCAGGAACCAGGTTGTTGACAGTAAAATCCTCTTGGTCCTAGCATAATTGATCAAGGAAAGTTCTGGACTTTCAGCGCACATTTGCAGATCGTATAGAATCGGGGTCTCCCACCTCAGTGACATTCGTTTCAACATCTGCGTGGACCAGCTGGTAACAGTTAGTTTGTTTCCTATCACTTTTGATTTTGAATTGAGCTTGTTAATAAGGATGGATGGACAGCAGGTGTGGCAGTTTCTGAACAGTTATGGGGATGTAATTGCTTCGGGCTATTGTTTGAAGCAGTTTCCGTTTGTACTTTGTTCTGGTTGCAGCTGTCAATAGCAGGCGAGCTAGGAATGCAGAACTCTTCCGTTCAGGCTGCACTTGCGAATCTAAATTGATCCTGAAAGGCATCCATATCTGGCGAGTTAAGCAAAACTGTTCATAGTGAAAGCACAGCTCATAAGAGCTGAACTGGTGAAAAAACAAAAATCTCAATCTTTTCAGGAGTTTTGAGGATGTACCTTCACATTCATAGGCCAACTGCTTACTGGTAAATTTTTAAATCTCAAATTTTCACTACTTTTTGCAGTAAATCAGACTAAAATATCATCTAGATTAATAATTCATTTTAGAACATCCCTTTTAAAACTTAAAACAATTGCTTTGTGTAATTCAACTAAGCAACCAAATCCAAGGTACAGAGTGGAGGAGGACTGCTTTGGAGGTGCCTGCACCTGGCTTTGAACTCCAGCCACCGCGTCACCTTTGTTTGTGACCTTGAACAACTCACTCAGCTCCTCTGAGTTGCTGTTTCCATACCTGTAAAAGTAAAGCAGGGATCAGCGTTTGTGATGCTGTTTTATGAGACAGTGCTTGTGATGTTAAGGCGTATTGAACACTTACCTGATGGCAGGTGAGCACGTGCATCTCTAGCATCTCACATGTCTTTCATTTAATCCTCACAAAATCCATGATTCAGAGGCTGTGCTTCTACTCCATCTTGTAGGTAAGGGTGTAGAAGCAGGCTTATGGAGCCTTAGGGTCTTCCCTGCCGTAGAGGCGGGATGTGGGGGGACCTGCCTGCTCCAAGCTCAGCTGCTACGTTCACTGTGGGCCATGGAATGCGGTGCTCCATTAAGGGTCTGTTTTATGAAACGCGTAAAGCAGCATTTACTACTTTCGTTGGAAATGGCAATTTCTAATCTCTATTTTTGCAGAATGTTGGTGTCAGTGAACTAGATGAATGTGTTTACCACCAGATTGTATAGCATTACCTTCAACCAGCTTGTAAAAAACGTAGATTAGTGAATTAAAACGTTTGTATACTTTTTACATTTTCATCCACATTTTTCCCCTTTGGTACCTTCTAGAAAATGCTGGAGAAAGGTAACAGATAATGGGGTAAACAAATCACTAATAAACCAGGGTTACCTGAAAGTATTAGGAACAGATTGATATATTTAAGCCATAGCATGAAACTGTGGTTGTAATTTGACTTTATTTGAGCATAGTTTACTCACGTTCCCCCCACAACCCCGTAATCAAGATGTTCTTGGGCTTTCCTGGTGGCGCAGTGGTTGAGAGTCCGCCTGCCAATGCAGGGGACACAGGTTCGTGCCCTGGTCCGGGAAGATTCCACAGGCCGCGGAGCGGCTGGGCCCGTGAGCCATGGCCGCTGAGCCTGCACGTCCAAAGCCTGTGCTCCGCAACAGAAGAGGCCACAACAGTGAGAGGCCCGCGTACCGCAAAACAAAACAAAGGTACCAACTTGAGTGAATTTGTAAATGAGCAGAGTCTGAAAGGTGAGGGAGCTGTGCATGGCTCTGTACTCCAGTGGACGAAGGTCCCACAGGATGCAGGTTAACAATCCTGAAACCACCATACATGGACCCTGGCCGTGAACAATTAAGTACATGAGTGGCAGATGGTGGGTGAGGCCAAGTTCCTGACTGTTAGAGTGGGAGGTTGCAGACAAAGGGAAGATACTGAATGATCCATGTGGTACTGGATTAGAGTTGGAGACATCAATGAACTCATATATTACTTCATATAGATACAAATGGATACACAGAAAAATATCTACATATTTGTATACACAGAAATTAGAATACATGTTTTCTTGCTGTGTCAGCTGACAAGACCAGGAAGCAACAACAGCCCAGTAGAATTGAACACACCCAGAGCCCAGAGTTTGGTTTCTAAAACCACTCTGATCAAAGGATCCAGGGATCTTGGAGAAATGGCTGACCGTAGGAGTGGGGAAGGGAGTGCACACAAGGATCCCAGAGCATCTGGTAATACTAGAAAAAAGGAAATGCTCAAAAACAAAGTATAGAAACAATGAGAGCATGGCAAAGGGCACAGGAACCAACAGAAATCTCTCAATGGTCAAATCTGGAACAATTTGAACAACACAATAAAGTAGTAGTTGATTATATACCAAAGTGTATAACAAATTCCATGAGTCCATACTGATGTAAATTGAATATATAAATGGCAAAAATAGACGTCTTCTGTGCAAAGGAATTTTAAATCATGTAGCTATTCTATCTTCAAGGAGGTGTATTATTAACTCTTCTTAAGGGTGGGTTGCGTTTATTGACTTTTAAAGAGAAGAGAATGGAAAGGAGGAAAACACTTTAAGTGGAAAACCTGACAAACACGACCTCAGCCAGGTGATACAAGTAAGCACCAACAGTGATAAGTCATGTTGACAGCATTTACCCTTGATATTTTGTGATGAAAATGGTGCTTTACCTCTGGTCCTTCTCCCAAAATCTTTATTCAGTCTAATCATGAGAAAGATATTAGAAAAACTCCATTTGAATGACAGTCTACCAAGTACCTGACCAGAGCTGTTCAAAACTGTCAAGGTCATCAAAACCCCCAAAAAGCTGGAAGTGTCTCAGCCAAGAGGAGCCTAAGGAGATTTGACCACTGAATGTAACAGGGTACCCTTTATGAGATCCTGGAACAGAAAAAGGACATTAGGGAAAAACTGAAATAGGAATAAAATATGGATGTTAGCAAAGAATAATAATGTATCAGCTTGGTTCCCTAGTTGTGATAAATGTACCAAAACGTAACATGTTTTCAATAACAGGACCCGAACCTGGAATACCTGGGAATTCTCCATGGTATCTTCAGATTCTGTCAGTAAACCTAAAACTATTCAGATGTAAAATTTTATTTAAAAGTATGGACCATATAAGTTCTTAATAGACAGGGAACACCTCTGTGTAAATACACCTGAGACTGTGTCCTGTGAATTAATCTATATCAACACTAAAAGCTTTGCTGGACACTTAGGGGTCGTTAAATTATGCATCACCAGAGGTGAACGATGTCTTATTTTTGGTTCCCCTGACAGAGCAGGGGTGTGAACAGTAGACCGCAGGCAGCGGGAACCGACCATTCATGATGTGTCTTCTGTTGTGCTCTGAATCTTGGGAAGATGCTCATTGTCTTTAAGGGGTGCAGCCCTAACACATCGGCACGCAACAGAGGATGAATGGTATCAGCACTAACCTCGGAGCAGGATGGGTCTTCAGAACGACCCCCTCCCGATGCCAGTAAAGTACAGTCAATTACTTTTATAATTGCTCCCCCACTAATGTCGAGGTCCTAATGGAATCAAAACCATTACACTTCTCTTTCATCTGTTCTTACATCCGATGAAGGCAGAGGGTAGAGGTATTTATTGGCTCTAAGAAACTCTCTGCAAATTAAAGGATCTTGAGGGCTTCCCTGGTGGCGCAGTGGTTGAGAGTCCGCCTGCCGATGCAGGGGACACGGGTTCGTGCCCCGGTCCGGGAAGATTCCACATACCGCGGAGTGGCTGGGCCCGTGAGCCATGGCCGCTGAGCCTGCGCGTCCGGAGCCTGTGCTCCGCAACGGGAGAGGCCACAACAATGAGAGGCCCGCGTACTGCAAAAAAAAAAAAAACAAAAAAACAAAAAAAAAAACAACAACAACAAAAAAAAATTAAAGGATCTTGATAATGAGATAAAAGATTCCCCTAAATCTAAACTGCTGTGGTTTGTTTTTGTCAATTTACAATTGATCAGAAGGGAGGAAGGTCTGGTTGTTCAAATCTTGTCTTCAAGGCACTGAGAAATCTTCCTGCCATTTCATATCATTGCTTTTTTGGCGGAATGGTGGAAATAAAGGGTCAGCTCCTTGAAAATCAAAACTGTTGGACATTCTCTGCTACCGAAGAGCAAAATAACAGCTGCCACTTCTGTAGACACAGGACTCAGTGATAAATATGTGCATTTAGTGGGTTGTATGTCTTGACTCCACTGATTCCATGTGCAGTGGAGTTAACTGAAAAGGGACCATTTCAGGAGGGATTTAAAACTTGGCAAATTATGAACATATCTAGCTATATCTCAAGGTTTTAAAATATATGTTTCTTTTAACTTGCATTCAGGGAAGTTTAATTGTATGCTTTGTCAGAATCTCAGTCAAAATGAAGTGCTATCATTTATAAATATCTTCAATCATACAAGAGTATTTAAGGTGATATTTCAGTTAATTTTGACTGGATCTACAGCTGATTCTGAATGCCTCTTGCAAACTCAAATGCAGATAGGAGAGGGGAAGATTGCTGTCATTCCAGATTCCTTCCTGTTTAAAAAAAAAAAAAGCTAATTAAAGCAGTGGGTCAGATCTTGCAGTGTCAGATGTGCTGTTTCTTTCCTTGGGACAATAATGTGCTGCGGGCTGCTACATCAGTACAGTTCTGACAGCTGCCAGGAAAGGGCAGAAAAACCACACGCTGACAAGATTTCCACTTGCTGAGTCTTAGAAGGTCTGAGGCGTATAAGCATATTGCTGATGAGAGTGGGTCTGCAGCAGTAGAATCCAGTGCTCTTCGTTGTTATGCAGCTCAGTGCATGACCAATACTTTAAACATCCTGTGGCTCTTAACTTTCTAACTGGGGGTGATAGGAAGGATGAGTGCATCCTGGAAGGAGGAACATGATTTGCATTCACGTTTTCTTGAGTAAAACATTTCCCACTGATCTTATATTGAATTTTTTTCCATTTTCAGTCTTGTTTTTGCACAATGTATAGATGCTAATGTCATTGTATACTGATACTATTTTTTGAGTAATGATACTATTCTACAAGACTTTTCCCCTCCTTTGAGCTTCCTAATATATCTCAAGGGGTTTTTCATTGACCTTTAAGTTATTTGCTTTCATACTTTCAGAATTATAAGCAATAGAACCATCACAAAAGCTTAAAACACTTAGGAGAAATCTTACTTTCTCAGATGCCTATGAATTCTTATGGTATGATATTCCACTTGTTCAAAATGAATTTACTTAGACAATTACCAAGACCTTGTTTTAATTAACAAATTATTTTGCAGGTACTCATTTATTATATATTAAGGGTGATTATTACACTTTGAATAAGACATGATTTGTCTGAACTGGTGCTAACAGTGGTGCAACCACAATCCAGTTTATGACAGTCCTCGTATTGTTGGTGCATTTTGTGGGCACAGAGAGATTAGGCTTTGTGCTAGAATAAGTTAAGTCTGAGAAAACAGCACAGCAAAATAGAAGACTGACTCCGCCCCCAGCACAACTATGGGTTCCGCCATCCTGACTGGGGAGCACTCTGGGCTATGTTCCCCCGGATCATTAATGACCAGTTTTCAACTCACTTTAATTTTCTCAGGCTGTTTCTCCATTTACTTATGTGCCTCATACCTCAATTTTTTTTTTTTTTTTTTTTTTTTTTGCGCGTTATGCGGGCCTCTCACTGTTGTGGCCTCTCCCATTCGGAGCACAGGCTCCGGACGCGCAGGCTCAGCGGCCATGGCTCACGGGCCTAGCCGCTCCGCGGCATGTGGAATCTTCCCGGACCGGGGCACGAACCCGTGTCCCCTGCATCAGCAAGCGTACTCTCAACCACTGCGCCACCAGGGAAGCCCCTCAATTTTTATATATGGTATAAGATAGTGGTCCAGTTTCATTTTTGCATGTGGCTGTCCAGTTTTCCCACCGCCATTTCTCTATGAAAAATGCCATTTTTCCAATTGTCTTCAATTTTTTTCATTAATGTATTGTGATTTTTAGTGTACAGTGATAAGTACACCTCCCTTATTAAATTTATTTCTAGATACTCTTCCTGATGCAATTGTAACCGGAATTGTTTCTTAATTTCTTTCCAATAGTTCATTACTAGTATGTAGGAATGTAACAGGCTTTTGCATATTGATTTTTGTATTCTGCAGCTTTACTGAATTTTATTTCAACGGTTTTTGGGGTATTTAGGGATTTCTATATATAATATGTCATCTGCAAATAGTAGCAGTCTTACTTCTTTCTTTCCAGCTTGGATGCCTTTTTTTCTTAATTGCACTAGCTAGGACTTCCAATACAATGTTTAATAAAAGTGGAGAGAGTGGGCATCCTTGCCTTGTTCCTGATCAGCTTTAAGCATTTCACTGAGTGTGAGGTTAGCTGTGGGCTTGTTATACACGGCCTTTTATTATATGAGGTATACATATAATTGTTATATATATATACACACATTGTTGAGAGTTTTTGTCATGTGTGTTGAGTTTTGTCAAATGCTTTTTCTGCATCTATTGAGATCATATTTTTACCATTCATTTTGTTAATGTGGTATATCACATTGATTCGGGGATATTGACCCATATTTGCATCCCTGGAATAAATCACACTTGATCATGGTGTATAATTCTCTCAATGTGCTATTGAATTCAGTTTGCTAATATTTTGTTGAGGATTTTTGCATCTATGTTTATCACAGAGACTGGCCTGTCATTTTCTTCTTTGTATCCTTGTCTGATTTTGGCATTAGAGTAAAGCTGGCCTCGTAAAATGAGTGTTTCCTCCTGTTTTATATAGTTTTTGGAAGAGTTTGATAAAAACTGGTATGTGTTCTTCCATGTTTGGTAGAATTCACCAATGAAGCCTTCTGTTCTCAGACTTTGGGGAGGTTTTTGATTACTGATTCCATCTTCTTCCTAGTAATAAATCTATTCAGATTTTCCATTTCATGATTCAGTCTTGGAAGGTTGTAGGTTTCTAGAAATTTACCCATGTCTTCTATGCTGTCCAATTTGTTGATGTATAATTGTTCATAGTAGTCTCTTAAGATCCTTTGTATTTCTGTGGTATCATTTGTAATGTCTCCTCTTTTTTTCTGATTCTATTTGAGCCCTCATTTTTATGGTGTGTCTAGCTACCTAAGAGTCTGTCAATTTTATCTTTTTGGAGAATCAGCTCTTAATCTAAGAGTCAAAAGAGCAGTAAGTTTTTGTTTCATTTTCTGTTCTGATCTTTATTTCCTTCCTTCTAACTTTGGGCTTCATTTATTCTTTTGCTAGCTCCTTGAGGTGTAAGGTTAGGTTGAGACTTTTGTTTCTTGAGGTAGGCCTCTGTTGCTATAAATTTCCCTCTTAGAACTGCTATTGCTACATCTCATCTGAAGTGTATTATATTTTTGCCTCAAGGTATTCTGATTTTTCTTGATTTGAGTCACTGGCTGCTCAGTAGCATCTCAACATGTTTGTGAATTTCCCAGTTTTCTTGTAATTGATTTCTAGTTTCATATCATTGTGGTTGGAAAAGATGCTTGATTTTAATCTTCTTAAGCTTATTAAGACTTGTGGCCTAACAAATGCTCTGTCCTGCAAAATGTTCCATGTGCACTTGAGAAGAATATGTATTCTGTTGCTTTTGGATATTCTATATATCTGTCCAGTCAGTCTAGCCTAGCATATTCTTTTTTTTTTTTTTTTTTTCTGTACGCGGGCCTCTCACTGTTGTGGCCTCTCCCATGGCGGAGCACAGGCTCCAGACGCGCAGGCCCAGCGGCCATGACTCGCGGGCCTAGCCGCTCCGCAGCATGTGGGATCTTCCCTGACGGGGGCACGAACCTGTGTCCCCTGCATCGGCAGGCGGACTCTCAACAACTGCACCATCAGGGAAGCCCTAGCCTAGCATATTCTTTAAGTCCAATGTTTCCTTATTGATTTTCTGTCTGGATGACCTGTTTATTGATATAAGTGGGGTGTTAAAGTTCCCTACCATTATTGCCGTACTTTTCTCTTTAAGTCTGTTTACTACTTGCTTTATATTTAGGTGATCCTATGTTGAGCGCATAAATATTGACAAATGTTATATCCTCTTGTTGGATTGACCCCTTTGTCATTATGTAATGACCTTCTTTGTCTCACTAGTCTTTTAGTCTATTTTGTCTGGTAAAGCATAGCTACTCTAGTTTTCTTTGGAATATTTTTTGCCATCGCTTTTTTTCTGTAGGTGCCCTTCCTAAAAGTAGGAGCTACTTTTTATTTATTCTTATGCCCAGAATCTTGCAAAATAGCTGATTAATAAATGCATTAAATGGCAATCAGAGATTATCTTAACAATCTGGAAGGGACTGCATACATTGCTTACTTTACCTCATAGGTAAATTCATTTACTCTGCTTAATACAGTTTTGTTTGCAGATATGAATTTTTATGGATTTAGTATTTCAACACTGTAGATATTAACTCAATGCCTAATATTTTCAAATGACTTAATAACTAAAAGTATTTATGTAATTTGAACTGTTTTCAGAGTCCATGAGCCAGAACTAGTTATCTTTTAAAGTGCTGTCAAGAGTGGGTGGAGGATGTCAGGGGACACACCTGGTGTGCATTGTCATGGCCACACTGATGTCAAAGGTTTGGACAAACTGAGGTGTCCTAACTTTTATGACACACACACACACACACACAAACGTGCGCACATGACAGTCCATGCAGTTGGTCAACAAACTCTAAGCAAGATGCCATAAAAAATAAACATATAATAGGAGTAAATTAATATATAGGATGTCATTAATATTCTAACAAATCCTTCTATAAAATAAACCACATTTGGAAAGCTTAAAATTATGAATGATTGTAAATAATGCAATTTCTGAACTTATCG
This sequence comes from Leucopleurus acutus, assembly GCF_964270905.1. Lineage (NCBI taxonomy): Eukaryota > Metazoa > Chordata > Mammalia > Artiodactyla > Delphinidae > Leucopleurus > Leucopleurus acutus. The sequence goes on from NC_139142.1 coordinate 175,463,206, forward strand.
TTTGGGTCCCTTTTAGTCTCAAGCTTTCATTTACATTCCAGCCATTCATAGGGAAATGCCAAGCACTCAGTACCAGTTTTTCAATGTAAATGCTCAGCTTTATCCTAATTTCTTCTATATTCCCTATTCTCTAGTCATCCTGGAATATCCACTGTTAATGTGCTCCATAGAGACTCATCTCCATGTACTTAAGGGTTTTTCTCTGCCTGAAGGTTTAGAATCCTGACCAGTTTCTCCCTTTCATTCAAATAGAGAAAGAGACTCTTCCAGAACATACCTCCTTCAAGTCCCTCTTAAATAACACCACCTCTTTGAAAACGTAAATTCTGTATACAGTATATTCTTCCTTAGATCACTCATCTTCATTTGATTTTTCCAATCATTTCTTATTCTACTTGACCCTATAAAGTAAACTTTGGGGTGACACAGCACATGTTCAAAATGTAAAAAATACAGGAAGAAATGCAGCAAAACTCCTTACCATCCATGTTCTCTTAGCAGAATTTCTCTTTTCTAGATGGAACTGATGTTTTCAGTAGCAGTTATCTCCTATCCTTTCACATGCATTTTATGCATATCTCAGCAATAAATATATAAAACTTAATCCTTTCTTTTTACACAAATGGTAGCATGTTATGCATTCTTAACTTTGCTCTTCTTTAACTTAACAAGGAATATTAGAAAATATTCTATCAGTACCTAACTAGGTTATTCACACTTTTGTGTTTGTAAAGAGTTTTATCTATCACTTCTTTTCTAGTCTCTTGATAACCAGCATTTGGATCATTTCTGATAACTTTCTAGCTCAATACTGCAATGAAAAACTTTCTAAATAGATCACTGAATCCTAGAAGTAAAATTACTGGCTCAAATTGTATTGGCATTTGCTGCTAATGTCTTTAGAAAATGTATTTTATTCAATTTGAATAAATCACATTTATGATGAAAATTCAAAAGAAGTAAGAAAGGCATAAAAATGTAATTCTGCTTCATAACCTATTCCAGCAACCACTCAGTTTTCCTCTCTAGAGATAATCAATATCATGTTATTATATCCTTTCAGAGAGATTGTATATATAGAGAGCAGAGTTTAATCTTATTTGGGCATATTTGCATTTTCTTCTATATTCCATGGAAATCAGAATGCTCTTACCAAGAAGTTGACTCACAAAAGAACACCAAGTTTCAGGGTAACCACTGAAAGATCCAAAAGATCTTCAGTCCAAAGATCTCTGATCAAAGTAATGATCCTATAATTTCCAGTTGTCATTGGAAGGAAACATAGTTTTGGAAGCAAGTCACTGCCATATTCCTGGCCAAAGATTTTTGATCTTATTCCAATTTGGAGTAAGTTGCCCTCTGCATTTCACCCATGGTAGTCATCAGAATTTCCTTCACCATCATCTTCGTTTTCTCTTTGCCTCCTTCCTGTATTTTCTGTGAACCTTGTATCTTTCTTTCTTGATTTATACCCTTGTTTTGGTGAAGCACGTCCTCAGGTAGCTTTTGACAAAAAAATGTATGAGGAATAATATAATATAATAAGGCTTTGTTTTTAAAATAAAAAATAATGGTGCCTTTATTCCTCATTTGAGTAATAATTTGGGAATAGAATTCTAAGTCTAAAATTATCCTTCAGTGTATGAAATAATTTCATTGTTTTCTAGCTTCTAATGTTGCTATTGAGAAATGTTAAGATGTTCTAATTACTATCTTTTAAATAAGACTAGAGGCGACGTAGTGTGGGGTGTGTAGTCTTATCCATTGAATTGTTACTTGAGTGGGCCCTTTTGACTTAGAAAATGATTCTTCATTCTTGGGGTTCTTTCTGGATTATTGATTCCCTCCCCCTTCTCTTAAATTTTTCTCAGAAACTTCCAATATCATTCATATGTTGGACTCTTAGGTTTGGGCCTTCAAGTTTCCTATCTTTGGTGCTATCCATGTTTTTCTACTTTCTAGAAGAGTTCATCTGTATTTTTCAGTTTTTCTATTGAGGTTTAATTATAACTGAGATATTTATCAAAAGCTTTTTTCAGCATGTTTTTTATGAGAAGCACTGTCCTTGTCTCATGTATACAGTAACTTCTATTGCTCTGGAAATCTTAATGATAATATATTTGAATGTTTTCCTCCTTGTGTAATCTCCAAGTTGTTTACTAGTTTTCTGATTTCTAAAACCTCTTATTTCATGTCATAGACTTTCCTCAGATATCAGTCTGTTGATTATCTGTTTATAAATGAAAACAATGTAATAAACTCTTTGGAAGTTCTGAGAAGATGGGATTTGTCAATATTGAGCTTGATCTCAAGATGATCTAGTGGCTAAAACGTTTGTTGTGGAGCATACAACCTTCTGTCTATATCTTTCTATTTGCTTAGCTCAGGTGCTTCATAAAAGGGTCATCAAATCTCTTCCCAAAAGGTAGGGATCCATCTAACAGTGCTCTGTGAACCAAGTTTTGAAAGACTGCTTGGGGGCAGCCTCCAGTGGAGCGGAGTGGACCTACTTCTTTTGTTTGGAGAATGAGAGCCATACCTTCAAGTGTATCTGATGTTTCCCAGTCCTGAGAACCCATTACCCTCCACCCAGGATAAACCTGCAGGCTTCTGAGTGAACTGGAGGAAGGACAGTCACCTGAGAGCCTGGAGATGAGGAAAACAATCTGGTGATTGAATTGCTTCTCAAGAAGATTCCATGCACTTATATTAGGGCTCTCCAGAGAAACAGAACAACAGGATGTGTGTAAATAGAAGTAGAGATTACTTACAAAGAATTGGCTCACCAAATGGAAGCTGAGAAGTCCCAAGACATGCAGTAAGGAAATAGAGTCAGGGAGCCCATGGTTTAGTTCGTTCCTAAGGCCAGCAGCCTCAAGACCCAGAAAGGGCGGATGTTTTGGTTTGAGTCCCCAGGCAGGAGAGGAGCCCATGTCTCAGTTCAAAAAGGCACCCGGGCAGGAGGAATCCCCTTACTCAGGGGACAATCTTCTTGTTCTACTCAGACCTTCACCTTAGTGGAGTGGTACCACCCCCGTTATGGAGGGTGATCAACTTTACTCAGTCTACTGATTTGAATGTTCACTGCCTCCAGAGACACCCTCATAGACACATTTGGAGTCACGTTTGACCAAATGTTCTGGGACCTGGTGGCCAGCCAAGGAGACACATAAAATTAACCACCCTAGTTTACCTCTTTCGTTTAGTCCTTCATCCCCGATTCCAGCAGTATGGGTGCTGCTCCTGAGCTGCTCAGGGGAGTCTGCATTTAAATCGGGGTGGTTTTGTTTTCCTCACCATAGGCTTATTGGTGCCTCGTTGGGTCTGCTAAGTGAGTTTCTCTTTGTCCATCTAGTTTCCAGATTTAATATTGGCTTAAGGCTTCCTGCTCTCTGTTCCCATCTTTGAAGATTTAGATTTTTATTTTAAATGGCTTTAGTATGCAGGATTTGGGGAGAGAATTTCTTAGATGCAGTGAATCTGTTTCCACTGTCTTAACCCATTATTGTCCTTTACTTAATAAAACACAGTAAGTTGCTTATTCAAAGTACTAAGTATGTAAGTTGTAATAATATCTATGCTGAGTTTTCTCAGTAGATATTTGACTAATAGAATCTCATTTGTGTGCGTACATTCATTAACCCAAATACATTTGAATTTTGTGTACCCACATCCATATATAAATATTAATGTGTTTGAATGTGTGTATGTATGTATAATATGGGATAATATCCCTTTATGTTTGTTGGTAGGCATTTTTGCCATCATTCCCTCGGAAGGCTGAAATGCTGTAAAAGTATGTTTGAGGAGTTATCAATTTTTAAAAAACCTATAAAGAAAGGATGTTAGGTCTTTTCAATTAGAATTGGTTAAGTCTTAGGCTGTACTATAATCCTTCAATTGTTAGGTGAATTATTGCAGTTCTCTCAAATGTCTACTGAAATGTCTAATTTTATCTAAACAGACTATAAAGTATCTTGTTAGGCAAGAAAAGGTTTGTAGCCTAAGTATAGTAGCAGCAGCATGTCCTCTGAAATTGTGGGTTTGTGGTTGTTTGAAACATAACTGTGTTGCAGTGTTGGTCTTTGGTAAGCATTTTGTGCTTTTGGGCACTGTGGCCTAATAAAGGCCTTCTCTGTCTTCCTGTGGTTAAGCTTCTGTGGGCTGTAGGATCGTAAGATTAAAAATTCTGTGTAAGGGGATATTGGCTCGGTGCTTTGTGACAGCCTGGAGGGGTGGGATAGGGAGGGTGGGAGGGAGGGAGACGCAAGAGGGAAGAGATACGGGAACATATGTATATGTATAACTGATTCACTTTGTTATAAAGCAGAAACTAACACACCATTGTAAAGCAATTATACCCCAATAAAGATATTAAAAAAAAAAAAAATTCTGTGTAAGCACACATGGAATTCCCTGTACTTCTAGGTGTTAACTTACTAACTTCAGACTTCCTTTCCCCAAATCAGATTTAGATGTCTTGCAAGGCTCGTTCTCATCTGCCTTAGTTTTGAGGGCCCTTGCTTGTGTTTCTTGTACAAAGTATTTCTGATGGTGACTCCTTTTTTGGAGTTAGTTGATTATAGACTCTTATTCTGAATTCCTTGACTACTGTCAAAACACATTTGTGTCAAGGTTTTAATCCCTGTCATAATTTGAGAAGCCTTGATTAGTTCACTTTGAAGACTTTCTTTTCATAATGAGAGCATATCTTAGCATCTTGACCTTTCAGATCACTCATCTCGAGACTAATATATCAGAACTTTGTTTTAATGAATATACAGTTGGGATTACTTCCATTTATACTCAGAAACACTTCTGGTAACTTATTTTTCTTGTTAGTTTTTACATTCAGATGGTAAAAGATAATTACTTACAATTTTAGTATTGATACATCAGGATTTATTTTGTAAATGTATAAAATGTAAGGCTTTATGTATTTGAGAATACAGACTAAGTTATGAAGCATAATAGAGTTAATGCTCATGAACTCAACATACAATTTGAGAAGTAACATATTAGCAATCTCATGTAAGCTATGGTATACTCCTCCGAAAACCCATCCTCCTGCCTGACTTAGAGGGGAAACCACTCTCCTGGATTCTGTTTCTTTCCTTTGTTCGTTAGTTTTATCAAAGTATGTATTCCTACACATCATATTGTTTAGTTTTGTACTTTTGACCTTATATAAATAGCATTATGCTATGTGTCTTGAATTTTTATTTTCCACTCCATGCCATCCTTGTGAGATTTAGCTCCTTTCCCTATATAGCTGTAGTTCGTTTACTTCCACTGCTGTATAATATTCTATCATGTGAATATGCCATATTTTATTTATCCATTTCCCGTTAATAGATGTTTCCACTGTGTACAGTCTCTGGCTGTTATCAACAGCATTGCTGCGAGCATTCCTGAGTTTATTTTGCTGTGCTTGTGTGTGACCTTTCTCTGGGAGTGTGCTGCATTGCTAGGGAATATGTGTGCATGTTCAAGTTTGAAATGACTCCAAATTATTTTCCAGAGTGTTGTCAGCTTCTACACCAATAGCTTTTAAGAATTTCAGTTGGTTCTTTTTTCTCACCTATAGTGAGTATGGTCATACTTTACTATTCTTGCCAAATTAGTCATTGTAAAAAGTGTATTACTCTTATCTTATTTTGAACTTTCCATTATAAGAAAAGTTAAACATACTTTCATACATTGCTTCGTGTATTATTTTGTAAACATTTGGGTATTTTGCCTTCTATGTTTGGTCTTTCATACTGCTATATGTACATTCCTTATATCTTCTAGTTAATACTGTCTTTGAAAATGTGAAAATATATTTTCCCAGTTATTAGCTCATGTTTTCACTTTTTTGTCTCTGTGGGTAAAGAGGGGATCTTTAATGTATTTTAATATTTCAATCTTCTGTATTATGGTTAGTGCATTTGGGGTGCTATTATAGAACTTTTTCTATTCTCAGTGGTCATGACCAATACTCTTTATACTCCTATGAAAGGGAAATTTTGAATACTTTATATATCCTTTTAATCTCTGTGATGGTGGTTTTTGAAATAGTTTAAAAGTGATACCCACTTGAATGCTCTAGCATGGATAACTACCTGCCCTGACACCAATTATAATATAGTCCACCCTTTACTGAGCCCAGTAGTGCCCTGTCATAGTCTTCGTGGACAAGTTCTGGTGTAGTCTGTTCTGTTTTCAGTTTTTCTCTTCTGCTATACCATCTTCATGGCTATAGATTCAAAGTGTTTTGATATGTTAGAAAATGTTTTCTCCAGCATCCACACTCTTCAGAAGTGTCTTTGCTGTTCATAAATATTTACCCTTCCACCTAAACTTTCATATGAGCTAGCTGAGTTCTTTGAAAGTTCATTTGAGATTTTCATGGAAATATATTGAATCTATAAATTAGAAAAATGACTGTCCTGTATTCTTATTAAAATATTATGTCTTTCCTTTAAGTCTACTTTAATATAATTCAGTAAAATGTTGGCATAGTCTATGTGACAGTTCACTACATACTTTTGAGAATATTTCAGAGGTACATTGTTTTCTTTTGTAAATGGTATTGCTTTCTAAAAAATTCTTTCTGACATTTTATAAGAAAGTACTTTTATTCATATTGTATTCCGTTAATTTTACTAAATCGGAGTTTAATTATAATTTTTAGATTATTTTTGTGATATTTAAATTCTTCCCTAATTTTTATATTATTTTACAATTTAGTGGAATTGTTCATGTTATTTGTAAAATTTCTCTTAAACCCAATTAGAAATGAGTTTAAAGATTTGGATTTTAAATGCATATTTTGCTTAACTTATCCTTTTATTAAATTGTGGTCAGAATTATTTCTGTTAGAGAAAAGCCAAATTGATTAGATACATTCTTCTTCTGATGGACTTACTTGCTGTTAACACTCTACCCAAGACCTGTAGTTCGTGTCTCTTCAGAGAATGGGTTATGATTTATGGGAAAACAACAGAAAACCTAATCTTCTATATGCTTCAAAACAAAAACATAGGAAATTCTGTATTAAAAGACATTAAGTCACGATCAGGAGAAAAGATCAATGACCATGAGCAGGCATTATATGAGCTTGCTATAACAAGCATATCTCAGTATTTTAAATGTTATCAAATGTTAAATATCTATTTTAAAATTAAAATTTAATTGAATTTAAATTTAACAAAAGGGAGACGAGAGGCAGGACAAAAGCAAATGGCAATTATGAGGCTATGATATCTTGGAATATCTATTTTTCCTTCTTGCCTATGAATTTAAACCCTTTACATGTTTGCAAAATGATTTTGGATTCTTTTTATTTCATATAGCATTACTTCATACATTTTCCCTTTTTCCATCAAATAACTTTTATTAAAATAATTTAAGTCACTTTCTAGATTTCAATCTTAAAAGCATACCATAAATTAAGTTCCAATTTTATTCATCTAGAATTTCCACTGTTTAATTGATTTGATATTGAATATATTTATATAGAGAGTTTTTACTTCATTTCAGGTAATTCCAGAAATGTGATTTTATTTTGTGTACTGGCCAATTGTTTCTCAATCTTGTAATGAATGAGATGCACACCATTTATGAATAAGTGACTTGTCTTATACACTTTCTAGCATGTTTGCAGCCTTTTAAAAAGTCTAGAGTTGCATTTACTCACACTGAGGTGCATTCACTTACTCTAGGATTTTCAACTTTGAGAATACAGTTATTCTGAATTTCACCCTCACTACACCTTCATACACATTTTATTTCTCTCCCTAAAATAAATGTTCTTACCCTGACTAACCTATAAGGTTGGGATGGTAGTTTCTAAGTTCCCTCTCTCCTTTGTATAGTTGTTGACGTCCTATAAGATCTAGACACCCTGGACCTTCCTTCCAGATGGATTCCTTCAAATTACAACAGTATATTTAAACTGGACTTAAAACTGCTTATCACATGCCAGACACTATTCTCAGGGCTTCTCAAATATAAACACAATTCTCATAGTGTCTCTATGATGTAGGTTTCATTATCATCTGTTTTATAAATTAATGTATAAATTAAGGAACTTGAAGTACAGAGACAGAGGATGGAAGTTACATGCTCATCACCTCACAGGTTGTCTAGGGCACACCCAAAATATGGACCTGAGTCTCGTCTAAGTCTGGGTTCCTAACCAATAGACTCCCCCTTATAATAGCTAAGACTTATCAGTGTTCTTTCAACAGGCATTGTGCTAAGAGTTTTTCCTATTGATTGTGACTAGGAGTTAAGAGACTATTACACTCTGTTTTCCAAAACTTCTAGATGGAAGAAGTTGGATCCAGAGGGGCTATGAAGATGCTGGAGCCTGGATTAGAAGCCAGGGCTCTAACTCTGTGAAATGCATCTGTAAACTCTGCAGGACACTCCTTTTAATGCCTGGAATCATGGAGGAAACTGGCAGGGTGCTAGTTTTCTTCTGATGCTGAGATGATTTTTGGTGGAACTCGCAAAATAGATCACATTTTTGAGCACCTTCTTCTTCTGAAATGACCAAGATGCCCACAACACTGCTCTCACACCCCTGTTTATGGATTCCTCTCAGGTGCAGACATGATCCACAGTGAGAGATCCAAAATGAGTCACTTTGTGTTGTTTGTCACATATTCCAAATGACCAAGTCTTGTCTTTCTGAATTAAAGCCTTCTAAGAGTGCTTGAGACATAGTAGATAATGGTTAATTTTTGCTGACAAGTAAGGTAAATGTTTTGTTACCGTCATTATTTTTAGTGTCAGCCCTAAGCAGGATTGTGGTATGAAACAGACTATCTAAAAATATAAATGCTGTAGATGGAATGTGCCCCCCCCCAACAAATTCAGATCTTGACTCCCCATGCTCATGGATTGCATTAGGAGGTGGCAGATGCCAACACTGCTGCCGGTTTTCTGTATACGGGATGCTATGGACAGACAGTTTTGTGTCCCCCAAGGGGGAGCAGAATATACCACCCCAAAATGTGCTATCTTGGCATTCGGATTCTTTTGAGCCAAAAGCAGCTGAGACCAGCAGACTCAGGAAAAGCTTTTTACCTCTCCTTTAACTGCCAAAAAGAACTTAGGCCTGGGGCCTGTACCGTGAAGTAGAGCTGTTACCAGAGATAACTTTTTACATCAGCGAGACTTGTCTGCATGGCAGGGCAAATATATGTTTACCAAAATCTCTTGTCAGCTCTCATAAACTGTCTTCCTCCCCTTTGAAGCCGCAGGTGCCTGCCCCATTCTCATTAGCTCAGGATGGTATATAAGCCTCACTTTTTCTGGGAGTCCCATATTTTGCTGGGGCTTCTGTACATGTGGTACTTTTTTTCCTGCTAATCTGTCTTATGTCCATCTAATTACTATTCCAGCCAAACAGCCCAGAAGGGGAGAAGGGACAGGTCTAGTGACCTGTGGACGTCTCTCCACTGGACGGATGCTGCCGACGTGCAGGGCAGGGGCTGCAGCTGAGAGAGCCTGGAACCTCTGAGAAGAGTCCGGAGAAGGTAAGAATTCTTACCACACCCTCTTCCAGGTCTCTGCCTGCAGGGGCTGCTGGAAGTAAGAATGGTGAGTCTTTTTTTTTTTTTCCCCTAAATTTAGATTATTTGTGTGGACTAGTGCCTTGGGTATAGAGACTCTGGTAAAGATTTGTTATGAATACTCTTGTTTTCTATTGATCCCTTTCTTCCCAGAGACGGTCATTGTTTTACTTTATTGCTGTCCTTTGTGTCCTTTGTCATAGGAGGGTGAGCCATAGGGTAGAATGCAGGTCCCATACGCCTTTGTTCAAGTCAGCCTCAAACCCTGGTGAGTTCACTGCTCTCCCCGGGCCCACGTCTCTTTACAGAGACTTTGCTGTGGGTCCCTGTGTAAAAACCAGGGACCTTTCATCTTGTTCTATGTCCTGACAGCTTGGCTTTGTGACCAGTGAAAGATTCTCTAGATTCCAGCAGCCGGAAGGTGCAAAGTACCTGCCTGCATTTGGTGCCCCGTTAAATAGGCTGGGGTTCCTGACACAAAGTCACAAGCAGCAGTCTTTGTCCGACTGTGCCCACTCTCAAGGGAGTTTGTCACAAGGGGTCCCAAGCCCAAACAGGCCTTTGTCCTTCTCAACCTTTGTATTGTCAGAGTTGTAGAAGTCTCATTGCAGTAGCACCTGCCTGGTGTTGCAGGTTAGTGGGTCCATGAATGGAGGTGTCTCGCTTTCTTGTGGGAAACCAGACACCATTTTCACTATACTGTCATTACCGTCTGTGATAGCGAAGGTCTCTTTGAGGCTCACCCTGGGAGTGAACTTCTGGGTCTTGTCAGGCTGCCTCTCTTGGGGCCCTTTGCGTGTCCATGTTTAAGCCATGAATCAGCTTATTGGTTTGAGCCACTATTGAGACAGACTAACATAAGATCCTATTCATCAGTGGCCAGACAATGGAGCCTTCGAATTGGAAAAACTTATATATTTGAAAAAAAATTAGAGTGCTCTTATCCTAAACAACTGTCTTATTGGTAGCTATGGAAAGACAAATTTAAAAAGGACTCAGGGACTCCCTGGTGGCGCAGTGGTTAAGAATCTGCCTGCTAATGCAAGGGACACAGGTTCAAGCCCTGATCCGGGAAGATCCCACATACTGTGGAGCAACTAAGCCCGTGCACCACAACTACTGAGCCTGCGCTCTAGAGCCCGTGAGCCACAACTACTGAGCCCACGTGCCACAACTACTGAAGCCTGCGTGCCTAGAGCCTGTGGTCTGCAACAAGAGAAGCCACCGCAATGGGAAGCCCGCACACCGCAACGAAGAGTAGCTCCCACTCGCCACAACTAGAGAAAGCCCGTACTCAACAATGAAGACCCAAAACAGCCAAAAACTGAAAAATTAATAAATAAATTTATTTAAAAAAATAAAATGGACACAGAAGTATAACAGCCTTAAGGCTCCCTTAACAAAATGAAAAAACAGAGATTAGACTTGTGGACTTCAATTTTTGTTCCATCTGACATAAATTCTTAAAATTTGGCCCCAGCTCTTCAGAAAATTCCCTTAGCTCCCCAAGTTCCTCTACCTTCCCCAGAAAACACCCAGCTGCCTATTTTAACTTCCCTTTTCTCACAAGATTCATGGAGAGCACTCTGGCCTGTTCTCCAGTCTTGGGATGTACAGGTTACTCATGTAAATGCTGAAAGCCAGGAGTGAATTGAGCAGAAGTAACAGGACAGGTGTAGAGCTCACATTGCTGTTCCTTACGATTCTTCCTACTTTCCAGGGCTCTGTAATCAGGCTTTTCCAGCTTCAGGTCTTCCTGTACAATGTCCTTTGCAGGTGTATCCTGGACGCCCACCACAAAGAATTCACATTCCATGGACAGCAGGTCTTTTAAATTATAAAGCCCTTTTACCTCCACTGTCAGAAGTTCCTGGACAGTCACAGCCCCACTCACTGGACATTCACAGCCCCACTCACAGGGAATCTTGATTAGCTGCTAAGGGATGTTCTTCCATCCGTAATTATACTGTGTTAACAGACAAGCCAGACAGTTCCCTGAAAAAAAACTTACAAAGGAAACAAATGATGAGAATTTCTCCCAGGCCCTCCTAAAGATGATGAGGAAATGGATCAGCTGTTTGTTGATGTTCAGGGGCTTATAGAGACAATTGATCAAAGATTGAACTGTATACCCAGAGGGGAGAAAAAGGAAAATATTTGAAGGCCTTTACAGACTTTTAAAAGCCATACTACAAACCCTGAAGCTCCAGAACATAGAAATTTTTTATTTCCACTTTGTTTAGAAATCTTCTCCCTGATAAAGAGAAACAAGTTGAAGATGATGTAGGTGGGTGGATAGGTGGATCAACATCTTGATATTCAGGCTGCAACCTAATTCTTTAAGGAATTAAAAGCAACTGTTCTTAGCTCACAAATCTTGGCAAATCCAGAAATGCAGCTCTAGAAAGGATTCAAAGTCTACCTGTCTTTACCATCCCCCAGATTTCACCTGTTAATCTCAAAGTGCTTGTATGTATTATAAAAGATCAGGATTTGGAAACAGGACTGTCCTTCTCTTAAGTGTAAAGAAAGAAAAAAGGAAAAATTTAAATAGTTAACTACCCTGGACTTCTGATAATAGAGGAATATATGCCAAAACTCCTAGTAGAAAACTTTCATTTTTTTCTTTTCCTTGAAGATGTAAATCTTACCACGTCTGAAATATAAACACCTCAGAAGGTAACTAAAAAGCTGCCCACACTCCTTTAAGACCAAAGAACAAAAAGAGAAAAAGACTTTACAATACAGACTGCTGTAGAAGCTCCCTTTCCAAATATAGTACAGCTAAAGATTTTCACTAATACTTGGGAAGAATATTAAGATCTGTGTTTGTCCTTGATAAGTCATCTTCACAAATATTAGTAAGAAACAATTTGCATTCACTTTTATAAACTAGTGAGTTTTACACTTTTGTACCTGATTCATGGCTAAAATTTTGTGACAGAAGCTACAGAGTCTCTGCTTGTGTCTACATGTTTATGTATGGCTACGGATGTATCTTATTGATATGTGATATTTTTCTATGTTCAGATGGTATTGCAAAAAAAAATTTGTAAAAGAGCTCTATTTAATTGGCATAATGAAAAAAGTGCTATGCAATTATTTCTAAATTCTCAGAAATATAATAGAAAGTAGTGTAAATGCTTTCTAAGTTCACATGATCTGGATAATATTTGGTAAATGAAGTCTAGTTTATTATTGGTTTAATTTAAACAGACATGTCTTCAGAGTTATCAATGTTAAATATAATACAGACATACAACTTTATTCTACCTGGGTTTATTAGTCAAATAAGCTCATGTTGTTTTTTTGGTTTTTGTTTTTTTTACAAAATTTGTCAGTGAGAAAAATAACGTAGACGATAGCTGAATGCCTCATGACGTTTCATGACTAATCTAAATGTGGTTAAGTGAATTAAATTGATATAAGTGGGATACAAGTTTACAAAAGAACATTTCAATACATACCATGTTTTATGGTATGTCTGCTTACATAGTTTATCAAATTTTTTGGTAATTTACATTCTTAAACTTTTCCTAAGTTATATGATGGAAATTTATCGACTATCTAGATCGTTCCTCAATTACTTAAACCTATGTTCAGTAGTTAATGGTTATCCATTTTGGCAAGATATTTGGATCTGTCAGTAAACCTGTCTTGGGCTACATTAAAATTGTACTATGTAAGCATATGCTTCTAGAAATTATGAACTATATTCATACATTTGCCAGTCTACATAAAGTGGCCTGTAACAGTTCATTATTGCTGACTTAGTTTTAACTAGAAATTAAGGTTTTAAGAGTTAAGAATTCTAATATATATGATTAAACCCCCTAGAAATAAGGGAAACAACTCTCTATGTGAAGACTGTAGGTTGCGTTCTTGACTAAGAAGAAAAGGTATGAGTTATAGAGATGTGTTGTTAAAGGAACAAGAAGTATAATGGCTGAAATTTTGTTTGTTTGTTTTTGTTATTTTTCCAGAGTGAGAAACACAAAGGATAAACTAAATGGATATAGAAAGTTAGGAGGGAGGGATTACTCTTGTGTGGTCAAGCTAGCTAAAATCTAATGAGATTATTAGCGATCCTAAAAATAAGCTTTATCAATAGTGTACTTGTATAAACAAACCTCATCTGCTAAAAGAACAAAATTTCCTTGGAATATTGCTTCATAAAACTGCTAACAAAAGATCAAGATGAACAAGAATTTCATGGGACTGAATGAGTTGATGAGGATGATTATAATTTTTATGACTTTTTTGTTTGAACCATTGTTGATTCTTTTGTTTTCTCAGGTTAAGTAAATCTCTTGTTACCAAGGTTTGACTGGAATGTCATATCTGAGAAAGACACGCATAGACTCTAGTATGCTCAACGGCTTTAAGGAACTAAGGTTGACCTTATGGAGCCAATAAAGCCCCTTGGAAAAATGGGAACCCCTTGCTTATAGGGCTTCTAGGAGCTTTACTAGATGATATGGCAGGTCACTTATTTGCAGGCCCAGGAACTTCAGGATATTTAAGGGACCACAAGAAGAGAGACATTTACCCAAATCTATAGGGTTGGCAGGTCCTTGGCTTGGCTTTCTAGCCTCAGAGGTTTTTACAAAGTCCAATCTGTGATTCCTTGTGAAAACGTCCAGCAAAGCAGACCCAAGAGCTTATATGGTTAATTACTGTTCTTGCTGAACCTATGTAAATAACCAGACCAAGTTTATTGAACCTAGACTTAATTTGCAAACAAAGTAGTCTTATCTTTTATAGAACGATAGAGAAATATAGAAAGTTGATTATAGAGAAATTATTTCAGCATTATCTTTATGGACGTCAGATTCTAGTGCTATTAATTCTTCGTGGTTTTGTTTTCTATCTATGAACTAACTGGATCCTGAATTCTCTCAGTTTCTCCAATATTTGGCTACAGCTCTCCAAACGAACATTTCTGATTTTCCCCAACCTTTTTGACTTGGAATCATGGAGAACTAAAACTTCCTTTTCCTGAAACCCTGCAAACTGAACTTGATATCAACTTCAGATAAATCACCACTTCAGCTCCTTATGGACAGTTTTCTGTCTGTTGTTGTGTAGCCACTCAGAGGCTATCACAGATGTTCCAGCTGCAAACCAGGGAATCTGTCAGATTGCCACTGCCTGTCCTCAACTCCATCTGAAGACGCTTCTAGCCCAACATCTAGAACTTTTCTAGACTGACTGAATTCAGAACTAGAAAACTGGAATTATAGTCTACTGTAATTATTACTCGTTTTTTGATGGTTGTTTCCATAGAAATGCCTTTTTAAATACCCAGTTGCTTGCATAAAATAGGCCTATGTTTGGGAGCCCACCTGCATCACCACATTCCGTAATGAGTTTAACTAAACTGACTTCTTGTCAGGAGAAGGAGAATGAATGGTTCAATGAGATGGGGGAATCTACTAAATCAGCCTCTTGCCTTTAAATTTTGGGAATTTGCACAGGTGGGACCAAGAGGTAGCAGAACATGCCACCCCAAAATGTGCCATTTGGCATGTGGATTCTTTTGAGCTGAAGGCAATTGAGACCCAGCAGACTCAGGATGTTTTAGCTCTCCCTTAACTGTGCAGAAGAATTTGGATAGGGGGCCTGTATCAGAAGAGCTGTTACCAGAGAGAACTTGTATATCCGAAAGACATCTCCATGACAGGGCAAACGTTTGTTTATCAAACATCTGCTCTTCTTCTGAAAATTGTCATCTCGTCCTCTTTGAACCCCAGACCCCTACTCCCTCTCCATAGTTCAGGATGGTATAGAAGCCTCAACTGCCTAACTAGCCTGAGTCTCATCCACTTATGGAGCTCCCATATGTATGACATTTGCCTTTCTCCTGTTGATCTGTCTTATGCTAATTTAATTATTAGATCAGCTACAGAACCTAGAAGGGAAGAAGGGAAAATTTTACTGACCATGCACTCTCTAAAATTTATATGTTCAAATTCTTACCCCCAAAGATGATAGTATTGAGAGGTTGGGCCTTTGGGATGTGATTGGGTCAGGAGGGTGAAGCCCCCATGATGGGATAGTATCCTTATAAGAGAAACCAAAGAAGCTCCCTCATCCCTTCCACGATGTGAGACCCCAGTGAGAAGGATGCCATCTATGAACCAGGCAGTGTGGTCTCACCAGACACCGAATCTGCTGACGCCTTGATCCTGGATTTCCAGCTTCCAGAACTATGAGAATTAAATGTCTATTGTTTGTAAACCCCCACCCCCAATGCATGGAATTCTGTTATAGCAACCAGATTGGAATAAGACCCTGGGAAATTGAAGTCCAATAAGTAGAAATTAGATCATTATAATGCAACTGACATTAAGGGGTCCAGATCATGCCTTTTCAGCCTATATTGTGTTGGTTAAAATAATTAAGAGACCTAGGGAATTCCCTGGCGGTCCAGCTGTTAGGACTCGGCACTCTTACTGCCAAGGGCCTGAGTTCAATCCTTGGTCAAGGAACTAAGATCCCACAAGCTGTGTGGCATGGCCAAAAAAAAAAAAAGAAAAAGAAACTTAACTTTTCAGTCTTTGAGTCTGAAGTAGTCAAGTTGGTGTTGATAGAATTGCTACTATAACAGGTTATTAGATCTCAGTCCTGTATGAAGTTTGCATGTGAAATTTTGTTTTGTGGAGGATTAAGATTGAATTACCATTTAAATCTTTAAAAAATTATCTGGTAGATATTTCCTACTTTCATATATTCAGATATGTGACTTTGTTAGTTATCCTGTTTCACTTTCCTTATTTGTGAAGTGGGCTGGTAAAGAAAAAAACACAACTGCTCCTGATACACAGCAAGCACGCCGTCAGCCCTTGTCAATGCCATTTGCCTGATTGTCCATCATCCCTGTAACATAAGGAAATGTATCTGTCCTCTTAGCTTATTAATACAGAATTGGCACTTAAGAACTAATGATTGGTAAAGTAATGAACATGACTGCAATTGAAGGAAAAAATATCAAATTTTGTTTCTGACCAACCTATCTTATTATTTGTTTTACAAAAGCAAATATTCTTTGGATCCTGTGCAATGACATAAGATGTGGTGCTCATTGGAGTACAATGGGGCTTTGTGTAGAAATATGATTACATTGTTAAACTAATTAAACAAGGAAGATGTCAGCCACCTCATCTAATACCACGGCAGCTAGGTACGGAAGCCAGAATCTAAGCCGGGAAACCTCTCATCAGTCAAGGTCTCATTGTGTTTTTACTCCCCAAGATTCCTCCAGTTTCCTAGGATTAGAGCTGGAATCGCCTGAGACCATGTAGATAGTTCAATAAACTGCTTAAAGAAAACCATCCTGCCCTTCTCTTACGATGTGCTTCCTGGCCTTCCTTTCTGCACGGATGTCGTCCCAATCAATACCGGTATCTCAGTAATTAAAGGCTCCCAGGTTTAGAGTTCAGGCCTTCCTGCAGGATCCCCTTACCTGCCAAACACTGCCTCACACATTTGCTTCAACTGTCCTTGACTTCTACAGCCATGATCAACAATTACACTGCTATTTTTTTAAATCCCCAATCTACTGCTCTGTCGGTGGACTATTTAAATGATCTTTGCTCATAGAGTCGTTACTGTAGCCCACCCTAATAATATTTGACAGTGCCATTTGGTTTGTATTTCTTAGTACTGAACTGACTTCCCTTCAACTCATCACAGATCTTTTCTGGATAAATAAACACATTCCCATTGAATTATGTTTACCTACCTGTTAGCTTTTTGACAAAGTGACTCTAGAAAATACCCTTCACAGTTTCAGAAGCTTCTGCTCGAACTCTGCCTTTCTGGTGATCAATATCTGCACTAAAAATGAAAAATTCAGTCAAGCATAGGCATGACTGCAAATATATGAATGCATG
The DNA here is from genome assembly GCF_964270905.1 of Leucopleurus acutus. Classification (NCBI taxonomy): domain Eukaryota; kingdom Metazoa; phylum Chordata; class Mammalia; order Artiodactyla; family Delphinidae; genus Leucopleurus; species Leucopleurus acutus. Next base: position 175,480,667 of record NC_139142.1, read on the forward strand.
ATATTACATATATCCCAAAGCAGTATAAAAATAAACGGCCTTACTTTCCATCTGGTGGAGAAAGCCAACTCTGTAGTTATATATATAGGTAGTAAGGAGAACTTCAATTTGTGAAGCCCTGTAAGAAGCTGAAAAATACTTGAGACGTATTTCCTCAGACCCCTCTACTCACTGAGGCTGGAAGCTTTGCTATAAATTATGCAAAACAGCAGCAAGGTGTGACTGAATCTTACAGAAGCCTGGACTCCATTTCTGTATAACTGTCCAAGAGTCCGTAAGCATGATAAATGCAGGAGAGGAAGTTAAGGAGCAAATGGAGAGAAATGAAACCAGAAAAGCAATGTGGTAATAAAAGGAAACGTGTAGTTTTAGTCAAGAGTGTCATGTGAGGATACAAAGGCCTCCAATGTGGCTCAGTATCAGCATTGCCAGCAATTTCTCCACCTCCACATCCACGAACCACCATCACCCACAGACAACCACCACCATTCACCACCAACCATTACCACCATCACCCACTGTCACCTCCAACAATAGCTAACACCAACCATCACCACCAACCACTCAATGCCCCCCACCACTGTTACCATTAACCACAGACAACTTCTACCCACCACCACCCACTACTAACCACTCACCACTACCACCATCACCCACAGACAACCACCACCATTCACCACCAACAATTACCAGCATCACCCACCACCACCTCCAGCAATAACCACCACCAACTAACCACCACTATCACCATCAACCACTGAAAACTACCAACCACCACCACCAACAACCACTGCTCATAACCCCTGCCACCAACCACCACAATCCACTACCAACAAGCAACAATCACTCACTGTTAACACCATCATCACTAACAACCACAACCAACAGCCACTATAACCCACCACCACCAGCTACCTCCAACCACCATCACATGGATGAGTTAATGGAAAATGGTCCTGATCAGAGAAGAGTCATGGGCAGTAGAAAGAAGAGGTCAGGCAGCTGAGGGACAGCCTAATTTTACCAACCTGAGATCAACCTCAATACTAACAAGGAGAACAAAGACCAAATGTGTAAGTTCATGCACAGAAATTCCTGAGGGAGGTATGGAGGTTATAGCTATACCTTGACAACAAAATATTAGAAACAGCATAATGGAAAATTTGTAATCATGGTGGAAAACTGCAAATTAAAACCAGAAGTTGTCTGTTTTTGCTGTGATACACCCAAAAACAATAGGGTCAAAAGTATCTCTAAAGGTACCATAAGTTAAACTACTTATATTCACAGACGAAGACTCTTAGGCTGGTTGATCCTCTGACCTTCACAAAGTCACACAAGCTGAAGTCCATACACAGACCCTGGTGGCTCCAGGCTGAAATCAAAAGTTTTTTCACTACACAAACTGCCATGGCTTTATTTTTCAGCAGAAACTACCTGTATTCAACCAAGAGTTAAAACATCCTGCTCTGGGTGAATCTTTATAAATTTTCCACTTCCAGCTTCAACAATCTAAAAACTGCTCAGGTAATTGTACATAATAGTAAGGAGGAAAAAGGGGGGAAAAAATCAATAAAAGATTATATAATTGTATTTCTTATCTTCCAGTGCTGAAGCTATCCATAGAAAATCTGGTTATCAGAAGACATCCACCTTGACAAGGTTAGTCCGCATTTGCGGTAGCGTAGTTAGTGATTTTTAGGCATTATTATAATGATGGTCTTCATTATGGAGTTGTAGCATGTACCTTTTAATTTGGTTGTCAAGGGAGACAGGGAGCGGTAATTAAGGCTAAAAGATGGAGAATGGAAGCCTTATTAAAGGATATATTGAAGATGGGAATTTGATCTGAGAATTAGATTATGATGGGCATTTTTCATGCAGCTGTGGCACTCCTGAGTGACAGAGGAACTGAGCCGGCAATTATAACGACAGGCATCTCCCCTAATCTTTACAATCTCAAGCTTGCAGACACATCCATTTAACTTAATTTTTATGAAGCCTGCACATTTATAGCCTCACCAAATTGGAAATTTGTTTGTTTATTGTCCACAGGAAATAATTTTAGGGGAGCAAATAGCAGTGAAAGCCATTATGCCTGTCTTGCTTGTTTTTTTAACTTGTAAAACTAATAATATGAAATTAACCTGAAGGCGGCTGCCTTTATGAAAGCTGATTGATCCTCAGCAGCCAGGCATTATTATGATTATCAGTGGGAAGGTCAAAGGGAGACATGTAAAAGTCACAGCCGATTCGTGAGTTCCTACACTGAGCAAAGGATTTGAAAAAAAAAAAATGAGGCTTGTGTTGTTCCATGTTATAAGTAAGAAATCAGTCTTCCTTGTATTGCTGAAACTGAAATTTTGGGGAATGGATTTTAAACAACTTTGGACATAGTTATTTCAAGATGTCTGTTCAGTAAAGATAGCAATAGTTCATTACCATGCATGCTGAAAACCTATTTTAAGAAGTACTTTGCTGCACAAAGATTAATTTACCACATCATATTTTTTTTCTCCCAGTAACACTAATATAAATAATTGTTGTACCTTAAATTGGCATTATATTTTGATAGCCTACTTTTTAATATACAAAGAACTGTTCAGCAGAACTGTTCAGAACATGGAAACATAGACAGAAAATAGGAGACTTCAAGAACAGCTCTCAATTTAAATCCCATTTATTGTTCTGAGGGAGTGTGGGAGCTGAAGATACTTCACCATAATAATAATGATGGGGCCATGATTGTTTTGTGAATATGTTTCAACAAGTAACAGAAATTTTTGTTTGTGATTTAGATATGGCAAAATCTGAAAACTCACCTTATTTAAAAATGTTCTTTTCATTCCCATCTGTTAATATACTGTTATTTCCTCTTAGGGAAATATCATAAGCCTTATCAAAAAGGGCTTTCATGTATATATATCTAAAGTTGGGCAGGTCTCTGTGACAGTACCTAGTGGGTGTGCGACTTTCAAGAGCTCTCCTAGTAATGAAAGGGTGTTAATGTCATCATCCTACAAAACAGAAATCAATAGACTTCTATTTTATAGTACCTATAGCTAACAGAATAAGAAATAAATTACGTGATTAATATCAAAAGTTGAAAATACTAAAAAAGTGTAATATACCTATATTTGGGGGAAGAATTTGGGGAAATGAGAAGTAGATGAATCCTCAGTACATAATGATGTTGTTTATAATGTCTAATGTCGAACAGCATAAAATTATTATTTAGGGACAAGGTGATTTAAAATCAGAAACGATTAGAGGATTTGAGCATTTACCACTGAAGGCACAAAAACAGATGAAAGGATACTTTAGAGAGAGAGAAAATTTTAATTTTATATGGTTTTTAATCATGTGCATATATTTATGTGATAGAGTATTTTAAATTATTTTGAATATATATTTTCAACATCTATATTTTAATTTGTATGCATTGTGTATATATCTGGTATCATGCCATGATAAGCTTCTAAACACTATGTCCGTTGATTCAATTTATCTTTTGTGAGAGACTAGGTATTCTGAGAAAACTTTGCTACTGTCTTTTACTCTTTGTCATTTTTAGTATGATGATGAATAACTCATTAGTCCATTTTGCTTCATTTCCTGTGTGCAAAACTCGGGTGTCAGTACCTAAGGTATATGTGTGTTGGGTTTCAAATGAATTGTATACATTTAGGGATGACCATGATTAAGTCCTGTGGGCAGAGCGGTGCTGGAGAAAGGCTCCATCACCACTCGGGGTAGGCAGTCCTGCTGCATCACCTACTGTCTGCATCATCTATTGTCTGCATCACCAGGTGGGAGCTGTGTAAATTACCCACAGAGGCAGGGAAGGCTACAGAAGAGGGTCTCTCTCCTCTCAGGCCTGCCTTCACAGCTTGCTTTCTTTGTAGGCATCCAGTAACCTCCGTCTGTGTCTGGGTTGAACTGGTATAACCCCAGAGGTTCTATGTCTGTTCAAGACCAGTGTTGTATGCACGTGGTACAAGGCTTAACTGATCGCTCTATGTGAACCATTGGTGGGGCAGTTCACCAAATCAAATGAAGGAAAATTGCTGAGACTGTAAAATGTGATGGGGAAAATTTGATGTTGGAAAGGTCATAATTTATGATGTCTTCTAATTGAATATTTTTCACAAGCCCCTCCCTACTCAGGGTGCATCTGCAGAGGTAGCAAGCACTGAACAGAGGTTTAGGAGACAAACCTAAACTCTGCGAGTTCCAGCCTGCCGGTCATGGTGCTTCTCACTCCTTCCCTACCTTACACTCCTTCTGCAGTTCATCCCACACACAGGTGTTAATATTAGCGTCCATCCTATGCCCAAGAAATAAGGAAACAGTGACCAGCAAGACAGAAACATTTCCTAACCTCATGAAATTTGAAATCTGGGGGAAAAAAGATGCAGAGCAAGATCTGGGTGAATGGAGATCGTTTTCCTAGTTGAGAATATTTAACTTTATACATATTTAGTTCATCTCTTTTCAAAATCTGAAGTGTAAACATCCAACAAAGATTCTAGTGATGGAACTTAATAAGTGAACTCTGACTATTGGATGAAGGAAAATATGAACAAAATTGGTCCAGAAAATATTGAAAAAGAATAATAAGAATGGTTTGATATATAAAATATGAAAACATACAATTAAAATACAATAATCAAAGTAGTGCATTGTTGGTGTAGAAATTAAAAAATGAGGAAAATACCAAAATGTAGATGAAAAGAGGAAGCTCCAGAAACAGAATCAAGGAAGAGAGGGAGGTGTTGGAATAACTAGATTGTATTTGTTAAAATTTATAATAATAACTTTATAGATAAAAGCAGACTTACATACATGCACACATCTATAAAGAAATAGATGAATGAAAAGTGATGGAAAACAAATCCATAACATTAATATTTCAAAAAGGAATTTCTGACATTTAATAGAAACTATACAGCTGTGAATTAATAAACAATTTTGTGAAAACTGCAAATGCAGGTGAGTTAATAGTAATTTAAATTTCAAATTAGATTCAAAAACATTTAAGTGGTGGGGAACCTTCAAGATGGCAGAGGAGTAAGATATGGAGATCACCTTCCTCCCCACAAATACATCAAAGATACATCTACATGTGGAACAACTCCTACAGAACACCTACTGAACGCTGGCAGAAGACCTCAGACTTCCCCAAAGGCAAGAAACTCCCCACGTACCTGGGTAGAGCAAAAGAAAAAAGGAAAAACATAGACAAAAGAATAGGGATGGGACCTGCACCTTTGGGAGGGAGCTGTGAAGGAGGAAAGGTTTCCACACACTAGGAAGCCCCTTCACTGGTGGAGGTGGGGAGTGGGCAGGAGCGAAGCTTCAGAGCCATGGAGGAGAGTGCAGCAACAGGGGTGCAGAGGGCAAAGCAGAGAGATTCCTGTACAGAGGATCCATGCTGACTAGCACTCACCAGCCTGAGAGGCTTGTCTGTTCACCCGCCAGGGCAGGCGGGAGCTGGGAGCTGAGGCTCGGGCTTCGGAGGTCGGATCCCAGGGAGAGGACTGGGGTTGGCTGCGTGAACACAACCTGAAGGGGACTAGTGTGCCACAGCTAGCCTGGAGGGAGTCTGGGAAAAAGTCTGGAACTGCCTAAGAGGCAAGAGAACATTGTTTCGGGATGCACGAGGAGAGGGGATTCAGAGCACTGCCTAAATAAGCTCCAGAGACGGGCGTGAGCTGCGGCTATCAGCATGGACCCCAGAGACGGGCGTGAGATGCTAAGGCTGCTGCTGTAGCCACCAAGAAGCCTGTGTGCAAGCACAGGTCACTATCCACACCTCCCCTCCCAGGAGCCTGTGCAGACCGCCACTGCCAGAGTCCCGTGATCCAGGGAAAATTTCCCCGGGAGAACACATGGCATACCTCAGGCTGTTGCAATATCATGCTGGCCTCTGCCGCCCCAGGCTTGCCCCGCGTTCCTTACCCCTCCTTCCCCTCGGCCTAGGTGAGCCAGAGCCCCCTAATCAGCTGCTACTTTAACCCCTTCCTGTCTGGGTGAGGAACAGATGCCCTCAGGCGACCTTCATGCAGAGGCAGGGCCAAATCCAAAGCTGAACCCCAGGATCTGTGTGAATAAAGAAGAGAAAGGGAAATCTCTAACAGCAGTCTCAGGAGCAACGGATTAAATGTTCACCATCAACCTGATGTACCCTACATCTCTGGAATACCTGTATAGGCAACAAATCATCCCAAAATTGAAGCAGTGGGCTTTGGGAGCAACTGTAACCCCAAGAAAGACTTGGGGTTTGCTTTCTGCATCTAATTTGTTTCTGACTTTATGTTTATCTTACTTTAGCATTTAGAGCTTATTATCATTGGTAGATTTGTTTATTAATTTGGTTGCTCTCTTCCCTTTTTTAAATACATATATATTTTTATCCTTTTTCTCTTTTTGTGAGTGTGTACGTGTATGCTTCTTTGTGTGATTTTGTCTGTATAGCTTTGTTTTTGCCATTTGTCCTAGGGTTCTCTCTATCTGTTTTTTTGTTTGTTTTAGTATAGTTTTTAGAACTTGTTATCATTGGTTAATTTATTTTTTGGTTTGGTTGCTCTCTTCACTTTCTTTTTAAATTACTTTTTAATTTTATTTTTTATTTTAATAAATTTATTTAATTTTATTATTTATTTTTTCTTTCTTCTTTTTTTTTTTTTCCTCCCTTTTCTTTGTAGCTGTGTGGCTAACAGGGTTTTGGTGCTCCAGCTGGGTATCAGGCCTGAGTCTCTGAGATGGGACAGCCAAGTTCAGGACATTGGTCCACCAGAGAACTCCTGGCCCCACGTAGTATCAAAAGGTGAAAATTCTCCCACGGATCTCCATCTCAACACTATCACCCAGCTCTACTCATGACCAGCAAAGTACAGTGCTGGACACCCTATGCCAAACAGATAGCAAGACAGGAACACAACCCTACCCATTAGCACAGAGGCTGCCTAAAATCATAATAAGGTCATAGACACCCCAAAACACCGGACGGGGTCCTGCCCACCAGAAAGACAAGATCCAGCCTCATCCACTAGAGCACAGGCACCAGTCCCCTCCACCAGGAAGCCTACACAACACACTGAACCAACCTTACCCACTGAGAGCAGACACAAAAAACAATGGGAATTATGAACTTGCAGCCTGTGAAAAGGAGACCCCAATCACAGTAACTTAAGCAAATCAGAAGACAGAGAAATACACAGCAGATGAAGGAGCAAGGTTAAAACCCAGCAGACCAAAAAAAATGAAGGGGAAATAGGCAGCCTACCTGAAAAACAATTCAGAGTAATGATAGTAAAGATGATCCAAAATCTTGGAAATAGAATGGAGAAAATACAAGAAACGTTTAACAAGGACCTAGAAGAACTAAAGAGCAAACAAACAATGATGAACAACACAATAAATGAAAATAAAAATTCTCTAGAAGGAATCAATAGCAGAATAACTGAGGCAGAAGAAAGGATAAGTGACCTGGAATATAAAATAGTGGAAATAACTACCACAGACCAGAATAAAGTAAACAGAATGGAAAGAATTTAGGACAGTCTCAGAGACCTTGGGGACAACATTAAACACAACAACATTCAAATTATAGGGGTCCCAGAGGAAGAAAAGAAAAAGAAAGGGACTGAGAAAATATTTGAAGAGATTATAGTTGAAAACTTCCCTAATATGGGAAAGGAAATAGTCATTCAAGTCCAGGAAGGACAGAGAGTCCCATACAGGATAAATCCAAGGAGAAATACACCAAGACACATATAAATCAAACTATCAAAAATTAAATACAAAGAAAAAATATTAAAAGCAGCAAGGGAAAAGCAACAAATAATATACAAGGAAATCCCCATATGGTTAACAGCTGATCTTTCAGCAGAAACACTGCAAGCCAGAAGGGAGTGGCAGGATATATTTAAGGTGTTGAAAGGGAAAAACCTACAACCAAGATAACTCTACCCAGCAAGGATCTCATTCAGATTCCAAGGAGAAATTAAAAGCTTTAGAGACAAGCAAAAGCTAAGAGAATTCAGCACCACCAAACCAGCTTTACAACAAATGCTAAAGGAATTTCTCTAGGCAGGAAACACAAGAGAAGGAAAAGATTTACAATAACAAACCCAAAACAATTAAGAAAATGGTACCAGGAACATACATATTGATAACTACCTTAAATGTAAATGGATTGAATGCTCCAACCAAAAGACATAGACTGGCTGAATGGATACAAAAACAAGACCTGTATATATGCTGTCTACAAGAGACCCACTTCAGACCTAGGGACACATACAGACTGAAAGTGACGGGATGGAGAAAGGTATTCATTTCAAATGGAAATCAAAAGAAAGCTGGAGTAGCAGTTCTCATATCAGACAGAATAGACTTTAAAATAAAAATATTACAAGAGAAAAGAAGGACACTATGTAATGATCAAGGGATCAATCCAAGAAGAAGACATAACAACTATAAATATTTAACCACCCAACATAGGAACACCTCAATACATAAGGCAAACACTAACAGCCATAAAAGGGGAAATCAACAGTAACACAGCCATAGTAGGGGACTTTAATACCCCACTTTCACCAATGGACAGATCATCCAAAATGAAAATAAATAAGGAAACACAAGCTTTAAATGATACATTAAAACCAGGTGGACTTAAGTGATGTTTATAGGACATTCCATCCAAAAACAACCAGAATACACTTTCTTCTCAACTGCTCATGGCACATTCCCAGTATAGATCATATCTTGGGTCACAAATCAAGCCTTGGTAAATTTAAGAAAATTGAAGTCATATCAAGTATCTTTTCTGACCACAACATTATGAGACTAGATATCAATTATAGGAAAAAATCTATAAAAACTACAAACACATGGAGGCTAAACTATACAATACTAAATAACCAAGAGATCACTGAAGAAATCAAAGAGGAAATCAAAAATTACCTAGAAACAAATGACAATGAAAACACGACAAACCAAAACATATGGGATGCAGCAAAAGCAGTTCTAAGAAGGAAGTTTATAGCAATACAATCCTACCTCAAGACACAAAGAACATCTCAAATAAACAATGTAACCTTACACCTAAAGCAATTAGAGAAAGAACAAAAAATCTGCAAAGTTAGCAGAAGGAAAGAAATCATAAAGTTCAGATCAGAAATAAATGAAAATGAGATGAAGGAAACAATAGCAAAGATCAATAAAACTAAAAGATGCTTCTTTGAGAAGATAAACAAAATTGACTCATCAAGTCAATTAGCCAGACTCATCAAGAAAAAAAGGGAGGAGACTCAAATCAACAGAATTAGAAATGAAAAAGGAGAAGTAACAACTGACACTGCAGAAATACAAAGGATCATGAGAGATTACTACAAGCAACTATATGCCAATAAAATGGACAACCTGGAAGAAATGGACAAATTCTTAGAAAAGCACAACCTTCCGAGACTGAACCAGGAAGAAATAGAAAATATAAACAGACCAATCACAAGCACTGAAACTGAAACTGTGATTAAGAATCTTGCAACAAACAAAAGCCCAGGACCAGATGGCTTCACAGGCGAATTCTATCAAATAGTTAGAGAAGAGCTAACACCTATCCTTCTCAAACTCTTCCAAAATATAACAGAGGGAGGAACACTCCCAAACTGATTCTACGAGGCCACTATCACCCTGATGCCAAAACCAGACAAAGATGTCACAAAGAAAGAAAACTACAGGCCAATATCACTGAGGAACATAGATGCAAAAATCCTCAATGAATACTAGCAACAGAATCTAACAGCACATTAAAAGGATCATACACCATGATCAAGTGGGGTTTATCACAGGAACGCAAGGGTTCTTCAATATATGCAAATCAATCAATGTGATGAACCATATTAACATGTTGAAGGAGAAAAACCATATGATCATCTCAATAGATGCAGAAAAAACTTTTGACAGAATTCAACACCCATTTATGATAAAAACCCTCCAGAAAGTAGGCATAGAGGGAACCTACCTCAACATAATAAAGCCCACATGACAAACCCACAGCCAACATCGTTCTCAATGGTGAAAAACTGAAACCATTTCTACTAAGATCAGGAGCAAGACAAGGTTGTCCACTCTCACCACTCTTATTCAACATAGTTTTGGAAGTTTTAGCCACAGCAGTCATAGAAGAAAAAGAAGTAAAAGGAATCCAAATCAGAAAAGAAGTAAAGCTGTCACTGTTTGCAGATGACATGATACTCTACATAGAAGATCCTAAAGATGCCACCAGAAAACTACTAGAGCTAATCAATGAATTTGGTAAAGTAGCAGGATACAAAATTAATGCACAGAAATCTCTTGTATTCCTATACAGTAATGATGAAAAACCTGAAAGAGAAATTAAGGAAACACTCCCATTTACCATTGCAGCAAAAAGAATAAAATACCTAGGAATAAACCTATCTAAGGAGACAGAAGACCTATATGCAGAAAACTCTAAGACACTGATGAAAGAAATTGAAGATGAGACAAACAGATGCAGAGATATACCATGTTCTTTGATTGGAAGAATTAACATTGTGAAAATGACTCTACTACCCAAAGCAATCTACAGGTTCAATGCAATCCCTGTCAAACTACAAACAGCATTTTTCACAGAACTAGAACAAAAAGTACATAATAATCTCAATAGATTTATAAAAAAGCACTTGAAATAATTATACAATTTCAAATGTGTATATAAGAATTACTACACTAAAGGCATAAAAATACTTCATTTTAAGCCTTTTAATTCTATTTTAAGCCATTTAATTCCATCCATTCTGTGTTGTTCCTGAAATTTGGAATATTCTTTGCCTTCCTATATAGATGCTCAAAATCTTGTTACAGAAAATAATGTATAATAAAAGTCATTATATACTGGATTTTTTCAGGGATTTTCTTTATAAAAAATTCTTTAAGGATTTTCCTTTTGAGGATATGTTGACACCATGCATTAGATACTCCAAACATTTTCTAATCTTCATGGTTGTTAAATTAAAATTATACACATATGCAATTATAAAAGGTAAAATGTTATATATGTGTGTATATTTGCATGTGAAAACACACACATATTATGTATAACTCACCATCTCCCAGCAGCTACTTGCTTATATAAAATATTAAATATGTTCTGTCATAACTGAGAAGAGAGCTCACAGGTAATAAGACAGTAAAATGTTTACTTAGAACAAGGCCAACAGTAGTAGAGAATGCACTTTGCCTGCTGTTATATTTTGCCCACAATATAAATCAGAGCTGCATTTCTAAAATTGACTTTGAGAACAATTCTCAAGTCAAAAATAAACGTAATAAAAAACGCTTAAAGTGAGGAGAAATAGCGTGATCCAAGAGTTTAAAAGAATATTTACAAAGAAAAGAAAAGAAAAGAGACAGCATCCTCTTTTTCACTGGAAAATAACAATAAAGCACAGGGATGGTGTTCTAAGTAAGAGTCGGCAGTACCCAACGTGTTTGTCTGGAGTCTGTGGCGTTTTAAAAGTGATTCCTAAAGAACCTTCTCGCTACACGTGGACACATGGCCGGGGCCCTTTCTCGTGCACTGGAGTTTTACAGAGGTCAGCTTTACAGTTCTGCTGGTTGGCTCATGATTACAGGCACACTTTTGCGAAGCAGGCTGTGAGAAAAAATGTTTTCCTGTGTGTATTATTCACTGCCCAGTGTTTCAAAAACAGAGGACAAATTGGGAATCTGACAGAGTAGACAGGGTCAAGATTTTAGTGAATGAAAGAGTTCATCTAAGTTATCATGCCTTCCAGATGCCTTCAACAACGTGCTTCTTCAGAGCAGCGATGGCAGAAAATATTTGCAAACGATCTATCTGATAAAGGGTTAATATCCAAAATATGCAGGGGACTCCTACAACACAAGAGATTAAAAAATATATATATTTTAAAATAGGCAAATACTTAAAGGTTGAATAGATATTACTCCAAAGAAGACACACAGGTGGCCAACAGATATATGAAAATGTGCTTGACATCACTCATCATCAGGAAAATGCAAATCAAAACCACATTGAGGCATCACCTCACAGTCATCAGAATGGCTGTTTTCAAAAAGGCAAGAGATAACTAGTGTTGGTGAGGATATGGAGAAAAGGGAACCCTTAATCACTGTTGGTGGGAATGTAAATTGGTGCAGCCACTGTGGAAAACAATATGGAGGTTCCTCAAAAAATTAAAAATAGAACTGCAATGTGATCCTGCAATCCTACTTCTGGGTATTTATCTGAAGAAAATTAAATCAGGATCTTGAGGAAACATCCGCACCCCTATGTTCATTGCAACAAGTGTTCACAATAGCCAAGATGTGGAAACAATCTAAGTGTGCTGATGGATGAATGGATAGGAAAAAATGTGGTCTATACATACAATGAAATATTATTTGGCCTTAAAAAAAGAAATACTGCCATTTGTGACAACATGGATGGACCTTGAGGACATTATGCTAAGTGGAATAAGTCAGACACAGAAGGACAGTTACTACCTGATAAGATGTGTATGAGGGACCTAAACGTTAAACCCACAGATGCAGAGAGTGGGATGATGGTCGTTAGGGTCTGGGGGTAGGGGGAAACAGGAGAGGTTGGTCAACGGGTACAGAGTGTCAGTTATGCAAGACGACAGAGCCCTAGAGATCTACTCTACAGCATGGCAGCTATATTTAACATCACTGTATTGTAAAGTTGAAAAATGCTGAAATGGTTGATCTTATGTTAAGTGTTTTTATCACTAATAATCATAATAATACAGACGAGGATGGGGGAAGCTTTTGGCGGTGATGGATAGTTCATGGCATACATTGTGATGATATTTATTTCACGAGTGTACACTTATCCCCAAACTCGCCAAGTTGCATACAGTTTATTGCATGTCAACCATGACTCAATAATGTGGTTTTTTTTGGAAAAACAAAAGCAGTGTGGGCTGAGGAGAAGCCTCCAGGTCAGGGCTACAAATGCCGAGTGTTTGCTAGACACGCTGACACCCCTCAATTGTTTGGGGAAGGTAGTATTTCTGCTTCCCCATCTGAGGGAACTCCATTTTTTCCTCCATATGCCTGGCTGCATAGCCTTTGCTATTCCCCGGACATTAAAGAGAACTTGGGAAAATCAACAATTATCATACTTTTTTGTTATTTTTCCTGCCTTACTATCAGAGCAAGACATTTTGGTTTTAACATTTTTGCCTTTCAAATACCACTGAATCACTCTCACTTAAGCAAGCATGAATTTTCCAAATGATTCTTAAAGGTTTGCCTAGACCAATAGAGAAGCAAAGGTAAGAGCAAACCAAGTTTGCTTGTGTGAATATTGACTACACGTAAAATGTAATTCATCATTTCATCCAATCTCCTAGAGTGAACAACGGACAATTAATGGTTTATAATTTACATCTTCCACATTATATATAAAACTTTTAACTTGCATATTTCACTTTTACTCCAAGTTATTCTTATTTACATAACTCAAATGTATATGCTACATTTAATGGGCAAACATTTGTCACAGTTAGATTCCTGCAGCTTTTGACTTGTCTGTCTCATTGTTAATGCCAATATATATGTTACTATTTCAGAATAAATTATATTTGAAATTCAAATAAATGGGTACATACTGTAATGGGATTCTGTGTGATACAGCATCCAGCAGACTTCAGGTTCACCTAATTAATCTGCTGTACAGTTTGCAGCAATTGAAAAAGAGAACATTGAGATCAGTGATTAGTCTTTTTGGTAATGGATGCAGGATTTTGGAAGAATCCACACATACGGCTGTTATCGATACAGAAATGGAGAAAAGATATTCTAAACTTAAAGCCAGGGCAATTCAATACTTGGCCTTGGAATTGATCCAAATGACAAGAATTCATAGGCTCATTCATTATGGTTAAAAACAAAATAAACTAAAGCTTGTTCAGTTGTGAAGGGTTAATAAGGAAAATAAGGAAACATCAATCATGAGACCCAATTAATGAAAATGATCTTAAAGAACATCATGCCAGAATGACAATGGTTTAGTTAATATTAAAAGATTGATATCATACTAACAGCAGGGCATGATAAAACAAACTGCATATATGTAATTCTAGGATCAAGGCAGGTTGTGTGGACCTTAATGAAATAGGAGAAAATCACAAGAGGATTTTTTTTTTCGGCCATGTGACATGTGGGATCTTAGTTCCCCAACCAGAGATAGAACCCGAGCGCCCTGCATTGGAAGCACGGAGTCCTAACCACTGGCCCGCCAGGGAAGTCCCACAAGAGGATATTTATGTTTATATCTAGTTTGTGTTTAAGCAAAAACTATTAAGTATCCAAATCCTGATGACCTTCTCCATGGGAATCAACATTCCTATCCATGGAAAGCAGAGATCTTTTCCAATTATGACCTAACGCATCCTAAGAAATTGAGAACTAGGAAAACCTATGTAATAGATTGAGTTTATCTGTATATTTTCATGTTCAGAATAATGATTTGTATTAGACTGTTGCTTAATTACCTCCCATTAGGGGAAATGTTTCTCACCTCTAGAAATTATAAAGCTGCTGGGAAATTCTTCGTGAGTCACCTTATAGAAATGGAAAATTTATTCACTGGAGTATGTCTAAATTTGTCTCCATGTAAGTCTAGATAGTAGGGACGTTGTAAAAATGGGCTTTGCAGGCAAGGTAAATTCAAATCCTGGCCTTTTTCATTTAGTATCTGGATAACTCTGGACCATTAACTCAACCCCCCAAACCTTAGTGCAGTGGAGAGCAACCAGAAGTCGCATTTCCAAGCCAAAGACACAAAGCCCATATCTCAATTTTCTTTATTACAGTAAAATGAAAAAAGTGATTTGTGCATCTATATGAAAACTATAACTTTGTACATAGAGTATAATAATCTTCTAGGTTACTCATTTTCAAAATCAAATGACAGCATCTAAATATATAGAAGATAACTAATAGAATTTTTCTATATAATTCAGTCATTTAATAATTAAAATTTGTGTGAATTTGTTCAAATTTTTGATCGTCTTAAGCAGAGTCTGTTAATTAAGCTATTAAGACATTTTTCACCTACTGAAATGATTAAACTTTGTATTTTTTCATGATATCATTAGACATCCTTAACAAGTTTTATTCTCTTTGACGGAATAGGTATATAAACTAGCTTAGCTACTGTCATTGACTACATGTCTTAAGGGGAAAACTTCTTTCTTCATTATACTACTTATTTCCTATGCATAGCACTTCTTTTTTATTTTAGATTATAAAATTACAAAAATTCTGTCACAATCTCTAAAGAAAATATGGATTTTCAGACTGTATCAAATTGCCTTAGATTTGGTATGTTTATCTATATCTGGTACCTATCATCTACCTGTCTGTCTATCTATCTATCTATCTAGTTTTTTAATACAAAACTGGAGATACAGACAGTTTTGTTTTGGTTGAAAGAGTGGATCGTCAACTGAGTTTGTAAAGAGAAAAAAAAGCCAGTCCTCTGTGGAATATAAGGAAAATAAGGAATATTAATAAATACATGTTTTTTGAAAAATGACAGTAAGGTTAAATTTTATTTTTTATTATGTTTAGAAATGTACACGCCATGGAATTTAACGTGCTTGTTTGACACAAGGCGTGGATGCCGCTTGGGTCTCTGGATGTTTAGATGATCTTACCCTCATGTCCTGGGGGCTTCTCCATTGCTGCAGGTGAGTGAACCGTTTAGTTTACATCCCTGGAATCCTGGGCCAACGTTGAACTTTTATCTCTGCCTGTGAATCACTATCTCTTCTAGTCTCAGGGCAGCAGCGATAACATTTACCTTTCCAAACAGAATACAATAGGGAAAAGGGAGCAGAGAATTTGGAGGCGTACTTTCAGGATTCACATCTTTGAATTTGCTGCTAATGGACTATGATCTCCAGCCATTGAACTTGACTTCCTGACCTAACCAGCTCTTGGGGTAAAGAGGGATAAAACAATACCTCTTAGAATTGCTTTAGAAATTTAATGAGCTAAGGAATAATAAGGCACCTGGTATATTTTAAACTATTTATTGTTTTCCTTTTGTAAACAACTGGTATAAATCATGCTCTTAATTATCGACAGCATCTCTGTTATTTTTATTCAGCTGCATCTTCCATAAAACACCGGAGGAGCAGTTTGCAGCAGTGCTTTCTTCATCCTCCTTCCTTATCGAGAAGGAAGATACACTTATCGCTTCCCAGAGGAACACATTTAGTATTATTATTAATAGTATTTATTATTTACATATTCATTTATTACACACATGTAATTTTTATTGTTTTCTGAATTTAAGGAAATGGTACCAAGCTCTATGCATTATAGTTAAAATGATGTTAAGATCTCTCCATGTTTATACTTTTGTATCTGGCTACACAGGAAGATCTTACTAAGCTTTTCTTTGTAATTTGTGGCCCAATAGCTGGTCCTAAGTGTAAGGCACTGTTTGGGGGGATATTTTCTCTGTGATATTCTTTTATTCAATAACAGTTTCTGAAGTTTACAACTTCAGTCAACAAACAGAGGTAACTCAACTCTGAGCCTCAGGTGTGTGCCAGAGCTATGTGTGTGTCGGAATTGTAAGGTGGATACACATCTACCTGTCTTCCAGGTGCTGGGGAATGTGTATATGTGTGTAGATTTGCAAATCCTTTTGTCATTATCCATGGGATGTTGCCACATTTTCCCCTATTTCTACCCTCCTCTCAGCTCACAGGTGGGTGGAGACTGTGCTCATACAATCGTTCACCTCCCCAGCGTCTCGGCCATCACCTCCTAAACTAAGGCCTGTGGATACAGACACGGTCCCAGTGAAAAATATTGTAAGCATCACTGACATCTGAGAATGTAGTGACCAGCGTTCTGTAAGGTTTGCCTGGGGACATTCCCAGGACACACCATCCTGGCTTCCAGATCAAGGTGGTTTATGCTTCTATTGATAGAAGTACACACAATTCAGTGAGGGGACTGGACTGGGCAGGAAGCCGTCTGAATCGGTAGTGTTGTGGCTTTTGTTTTTTAAATTACTACTGTTCAAAATATGGCAGAGGCCTGAAATAAGATGATAGTCATTTAGTGTTACCTTGCTTTTCTTTCCCCGCCAATGCTGATTTTTGCCTGTTTGTTTGTTATCTGCTCAAATCAGGACCTCTATCCTGCTGCTCTCCTTCTTACCCAGGTTACCCCAGTGACTCTCTCCTCATCAATATCAAGTTTACTTATGTCATGGCTCCAGTTTTATTTTAAGTAACAGTTTTTATCAGTGGCCTTCATAATTAGAATTATTTCCTTCTAAGACCTGAATGTTTGCAGCTAGTTGAACCCAGGGGGGTGACTTATTTTGGTGGCCTGAAATAGTTTAGTTCTGCCTGCCTTCATCCAAAAAATATTGAATCTCTTGGACAGCTGCTTCTTTCTTTATCCCATGAGCTGATGTTGAAAGGGCTTTTCTTGTTTTACACTAAGTGGAGTATGTGCTGAATATAATTTCCCCACCAGCAAAGAAAATATATTTTCAAACATGATCTCTGCATGATATTAGAAATCATCAACCCGTGTCACCACATCTTAGGGCCAGGACTTTCTAATAACTCTCAATATCACATGGCTTCCTCTTCCATACCATGTTCCTAATATCCTGAAAGTCTTAATTAGTGGACCTATCACCAAATCTACATCTGTATTTAATGATATAATAGGATGATGAATTACATCTCTTGAAATGGAAATTGAATTTCTCCAGAAGCAGAATTGAGAGACCTTGATGTGGGAATTCTGTAGAATTGCAGATACTTATCTCTCTTAAATGTGAACCCTAAACTTCTTCTTTAATAGCAAGAAATCCTGCCTTAATTCAGGTGCTCTAGAGGCCAAGAGAAGTGCCTCCCTTAACTAACCTTGTCTAATTATCTTTACTGTCCTTATCTTCCTACTGTCTGTTATGAAATACAACTATCCAGTCCCATGGTTGCTTAATTAAATTCTGCTCATTTCAAAATTATAATTATTTTGACAATGATACTTCAACTTACAATAATTGAATGTTGAGGTCAAGTGAATAATATCTTAAAGCCCTTCTAATTGAGGATTATTGCATAAAATAATTCACATGGGAACTCCATGAATCTGGGAACACTAAAACTAGTCAATTTTATAGGAAATGGGATCCTGGAAAAATAATTATAGTAAACAAGTATCTTTATGATTTATTGGGTTCTGAATCTGCCCAGAGCGTCTATGAGAATGTTTTCAATTTTGTTTGTTTTATAAATGAACTTCAGTGTTTGTCTTGAACTGACTTTTGAATGCCAACTGGGAAGCACCAAATTTATACTTAAAAGAATATGAAGCAGGACAGAGAGTATAAATTATATTTAAACCAGTTAAATGTAAAATCCACATCCACTTTCTGAACATGTGTGTTAGGAACTTCTTACCAAAAATTTTTTTAAAAAGCTTTTCACTTGGAGTTGTCTAAATCCAGCCACTCCTCACACTATTTGTTCATTTATTCCCTCTGCTACACACTGTTTTAAAGAAATGATTGAAATGGGAAAGTAATACACACACTTAAAATATTGGGAATATACAAAGACTGTGATCAGCCAGACATTCCATAGTTTGAATTAAGTGTTTCTATGAAGAGCAGCAAAGTGAAGAGATTATCTCTTTTTCCTCCATATCTCCTTCTTTCTTTTATTTTTATTTGTTTCCTTCTGTTTCTGTTTTTTCTCTCTCCCATTCTTTAACTCTCTTATCGGTCCTTGGCCCTGAACCAGCACCTTTGCTTTAGCTCATGCCTTTTTCTGCTATTCACTTTGATATGATGTGTTTGTTCTGAGGGAAATTATAAGCATCAGAACTGACCTACTTTGGAACTCATATCAACGTGAGGTAACCAATAAAGCGATTTGGCATGAAAAGAGTAGTGATTTGCAGAGAACAACATTTATGGTGGTTTTAGCTGATTATAATATGGGGAGTTATTTAATAATTACTCTTTGATTATAGCAATTTCCTTTTAGCAAAAATCAGAAATGTGGAGGACTTACACTTCTGGCCAAGGTAGAGTAACAGGGACTGGATTTATGGTCTTGCCTAAAACAATAAATACATAAAACCAGGAAAAGTATATATGCGTGTGTGTGTGTGTGTGTTCAAGATACTGTATTAGGCAATAAAGGAGAATAATGTCTAAGAGACAGGAAATAAACAAAGGAGCCCTATGATTTTCCAAGATTACAACCTTCAGAGAATTTTCTGGCTGGTGCCCAGGCCGTGGGGTCTCAGGCAAAGACCAGCAGATTCCCTGTGGTGAGGAGATGAGCTAAGATTCAGGGGAAACCAGAGCAGCTAAAGTTCATAGGACAGAGCATTGGAGAGAGAGGTGCACGGGGAGAGCTCTGGACGTCAGCAGAAGACCCACCAAGTATTTGGTAAAGTACTGGTTACCACACACATTTGAGGAAAGTACCCAAGACTGTGAAAAGGACCATCTGGGATGATTAGAGAGAACCGTGCTGACACTGGACTTTGAAAATGACAGTGGTTCCTGCCAGGGAGACAGGATAACCTATAATTTATGGGGAGTTGTGTAGGGTAGTGAGGCAGAGTCTTGCTTCCATTGTGGGGAATGATCAGACTAGACTAGTTATATGCTCTGGTCTTGCCTGAAAATTTTTAAGGCAAGAGTCAAAGGAATCAACCTCTTTCCAAGTAAGTTAACCATGTCCTGGCACAAAGTACAAAAATATAAAAAATCAAAATTATTCATCACCCAACAAGAGAAACACACTACGTCTGGCAGTCAATCAAAGATAACTAGGCATACCAAAAAAAAAAAGCAGAATAAGGCCCATGATTAGCATAAACATCAATCAGCCAAAACTGAACTAGAACAGACATAGGAGTTAAAATTAACAAAGACATTGAAGCAAATATTATAACTGCATTTCATGTATACAAAAGTTAGAGATATGGAAGACAAGAATAAAATGATTCAAACTGAAAAAAATTAGTCAAAATGGAAAAAAAATCTCATTTTAAAATCTCAAACTAGAAAATTTCTAGAAGATAATGTTTAAAGATTTTTTTAACCTGCTATCAAAAGCATGCTCCATAAAAAATTTTTTTAATCTGTAAATTAGACATAATCAAAATTAAGAAGTATTCTTTGGGGAAAAAAAACTGTTAGGAGAAAAAAGATACAAGACCTGGAAATAACTTTGCAAAGAATACAACTAATAGAGAATTTTTTTCCAGGATGTATAAAGATATATAAAGAACTGTCAAACCTCAATAATAAGAAAACAGACACTACAATTAATAACATGCAAAAGATTTTAACAGAAACTTAGTCAAAGATAGAGATGTCAAATATACATGAAAAAACTGCTCAATTGACTAGTCATTCAGAAAATGCAAACTAAAACCACAATGTACGTGCTGTTAGAATGGCTAAAATTTAAAAAGTCTGACCAGAACAGATGTTGGTGTGGATATGGAGAAACTGGTGCTCTTATGCATTACTGGTGGGGATGCAATATTGTCCAAACACTTTGAAAAATGATTTTGCAATTTCTTTAAAGTTTAAACGTATACTTACCATATGCTCTAAGCTGTATGTCCTTACAATGAACATGATGTCCACAGAAGCTTTGTTTGTAAGAGTGGGAAACTGAAAATAACCCAAAGGCTTATTATCAGGTGAAAAGAATAAACAAAATCTGGCATATCCCTCCAATGACCCTGAGTGAAAGAATTCAGATAAGTAAGCATGCATACTCTATGTTCCCATTTCTGGAAATCTCCTGAAAAAGTAAATTCATCTATAGTGAGGAGAGCAGACAGTGCTTACCCGAGGATGGGAGCGATGGGTCTCAAAGGAACACAAGGAAACTCTGGGTGTTTCTGTACATTCACTCTCTGGATTGAGGTGATTATTTCACATGTGTACTTGTATCACAGATTAACAAACTGTGCACCTTACGTACATGCAGTTTATTGTATGCAAATTATACCTCAATAAAAATAAATTATTTAAATGTGTAGATGGCAGGTATGAACTTTTATAACTTGAATTTGCTCTGAATCAGGACAATGGGGCTATGACTTCCTTATGTGGAAGGAACTACACTATCAGAGATAGGTGTTTTGAAAGGTCTCCAAAAATGTTGATTTTTGAGGCATTTTGTCCTTTCTTTGCTCAGAACCATTCGGATGGCCATTTATTCACACTAAGGATTGGTTATCTTTAAATTGTGAACTAAAAAGTCTTAGTTTATACCTGCATCATCCCCCACCCACTACAACCCCCAAATCCACTGAACCTGTTTCACCCCTCAGAAGCTTCACTGCATTTAGTACATAAACATTTAATGGGGACTAAGGAAGTGGGGAATCCATTTCTTATTTTACCCTATTGAAAAACCATCTCTAAATAGCAATGCTCGGTCCACCACTTGACAAATCAGTGTAAGGGAGGGATAATGATATTTCTAGATGACAGATCAGTTTAAAAAAAAATAAAAGCTCTAAATTGCCCTTTAATCAGAGTAATAGTCAAGGAGAAGTCGTATCTAGGCAACCATGCTGAGATGGCTGAAAATGACAAGAAGGCTTCCTCAAACCCTGGTGAGAAAAATCAGTCCACTCTCCCCTGTGTAGAAAAAGTGTGTTACATTTAATTATGTGGGATTTGGTGGGGTGAAT
Organism: Leucopleurus acutus; assembly: GCF_964270905.1. Taxonomy (NCBI): domain Eukaryota; kingdom Metazoa; phylum Chordata; class Mammalia; order Artiodactyla; family Delphinidae; genus Leucopleurus; species Leucopleurus acutus. The sequence continues at coordinate 175,502,459 of NC_139142.1, forward strand.
ATAAATGATGGGAATTGCCTTCTTAGAAGTCCTGTGCCTGCTCTTTATGCTGGAATGGTGGCAGAAGTCATAATAAGGACTTTTTCTAGCCTACTAAGGGCCCCAGGAAACTGCCTACCAAGAGTTCTGGGGAGGATTTTACTGATGGTATTTTCTTTGTAAATAAGAATATTCTGACGGCTTTGTGCATTAGAAGGTGCCCATGTGATTGCAGGCAGACTAAAAGGTTATATGCTTAGAGTGAGGTAGTGAAGTGAAAGGTGCAATAAATAGATGTAAGCGGATGTAACGAATTTTGTGATTTTTTAGATTTGGAAATTGAAAATTTCAAGTGGAAAATGACAACTTGAGTCACAAATACATACTTAGGTTGAAGTGGTCATGGAATATCCAAGAGAAGATTTTGCAAAGACAAATACTTTTATGGATCTGGAGCTCAAGAAGTCGAGGGCTGGAGCCTGATGTTGGTGAATTTCGCAGGAATTCCTGCTGTGATTAAAGCACTGGTTTAATAGTAAAGTCAGTAGTAACTGTGGATAGTTTTCTATAATCAGCTGCAAAAACTGCAGCTATGACCCACAGAGGGTCTCCATGTCACAAAATGTGTCACACACACCCCCAATTCATAGGTTGAAACATAACCCCCACTGTGAAAGTATTTGGAGATGGGTCTTTGGGGGATGATTACGGTTCAATTAGGTCATGAGAGTGTGGCCCCATGATGAAGTTAATGCCTTTATAAAAAGAGAAGGAGACAGGGTGTGTGTGTGTTTGTGTATGTGTGTGTGTGTGTGTGTGTGTGTGCACACGCACGTGCGCACAAACCAAGGAAGATCATGGGAGGACACACCCCAGAAGAGCTCTCACCAAGAACCTGACCCTGCTGGCACCTTGATCTTGGACATCCAGGCTTCAGAACTGTGAGGAATAATTCTGCTGTTGATGGCGCCCAGTCTTTGGTGTTCTGTGAGAGTAACCTGAATTGACTAAAGCAAGAGTCTATTTTTCTCTGAGCCTTACTCAAATTTGCATTGTGACTCATTTTACCAGTGGTTAGAAACAAATGGTGTAACAATTTGTCTCATACAAGTAGACATCAGAAATGTGCTAGGGGATGCAAAAGCTTTTATTTTAATGGAATTTTTATCTCATTCTCTGGAACACCTGTTTATTATCAAGGCATCTAAGAAAGCAGCCACTTTTAGCCTTCTAGGTAATGTCAGCATGATGTTATCAACATGGAAGATCACCAATATGCCCCTCGGACTTGTAGACTCATTGAAGTCCCTTTGGAATTAATTATGACACAGAGCCAGAGGTCTGATGTAGCACCTTAGGGTTCCAGGCTTGTTGGAATAGGAAAAACAAAACAAAAGTATTGGCAGGATAAACAGCTGCTTACAACATGTCAGGGCTTCAATAAATAAAGTAAAATTGGAACATCAGATGCAATTGAAGTAGCAAATTGATTCATCTGTTTTATAAAACGCACCAAGTTGGTTAGTTAAATGTGGGTGCAATAAAAATCACAGATCTGCTTCTTTTAAAACTTTTTTGATAACATTGGTCAGTTTCTCTGGGACTATATTATTGTTTATTTAAAATTAATTAATTACTTTTTATTTTAGAAAGACTGGGGTTTTCACTTTTAGTTTGCTGTCAAACTATTTTTGTTTAACAGGTCAGTAAGATTAATACAGCAGCTCTTTTATTTACTGATATTCAAAATCTCTCCAAAATGGGAAATATTCAGGCATGGGTCAAGGAATCTACTGGGTCTAAATGAGAAAGATCTAAGACCAAATTCTACTTACGGTTTGCAATCCATAATCTGACACTCTGACTGTATACGTTCTGACAGTTATTCTTTCCCGGGCGTTAGTTTTGTTTCAAGTCTGTGTGCAACAATACCTGAAATGCTGAATATTTCTCTTTAATGATTGCATATTTTGTTTTTTTGATATATTATGTTATAAGTGGCTATAAATTATTGTGTGTTTAATATGCAATAACCCAGGTAAATGGACATAGACATGAAGGCCTGAATTTTAATGGTGTTAACTGCAGTGTCCCTCCCCAAATAAGCACTGTCTCTCTTTAATTTAGTGGGATTTGACATGTGATGTGACTTAAGTCGGGAAATTGGATGAATGACCATTTCTCCAGCCAGGCCTCTATCAGACTGATGTTTTGAGCTGTAAAAATCAAGTAGGGCTTTAATGAGATACCCACCTCTTCTGGAGTATGGCTGTGTCTAACCGTTCATGCCCACCCTCTTCCCTGGATCATAAACATGCTCACCTACACTCTGATAATTAAATACAACCCATGATTTTGCTATTTCCTGTTAAGTCAACAAGTCCATTTTAACTGGAGTGTTTCTCACTTGTATCTTCTACTTTTGTCAAGTAGCAATTATTTTTCAAGGATAATGCAAACCCCTTCAACAAATATTTACTTATCAAGGTTTTCCTAAGAGATGTATTACATTTGGGACCCTTTTGGGAAGAAGGGACGGATTTGCATATCACAAATGATCAATTATTTCTAAGTCTTTGGGTAACTTTCTGCATTTTAGAGCAAATAATTTGGAATATCATTGCAAAAAATTTGACAGTGGGTACCACTGATTACAGATTTCATGGAGTCAACTGAGCCAGCATTTTAGAACTTGCAGAAATTTGAGTTATCAGATTTAATCTGGAATCTCCTGAAACTCCATCTCTGTAAACAATTTCAGCCTAATCTAAACTCTCCTCTCCCTCCTAAGGTCACAGGATCATAGGATCCATTACTATACACAGTCTTCAGGAACTCACCAGTATGAATTCAAAATATTTTGCACTTTTCAGTGTATATCAATTTCAACGGAGCAGGGTGGGTAGAAGCCGTGGAGAGGGTTTAGGACATGTCAGTATCTCTTCCACAAAATGTGGACCTGAGAGGAAACAGAACAGTGGGGGAGCAGCCGGAATGCAACGTGCGCTCTAAGGGTTGGTGCTTTTATTTGGTTTTGATTTTTAAGATAAGAAGCTTCAGGTTATCTTAATGCTGAAAGGAAGGGTTGTTTACAGAGGGAGAGAATGAAATTAAAGGGATAAGAGGGAATAATGGCAAGGTAATGGAAAGGATCCAGAGAAAATACTCAGGAGTTTGACTAAGATAAAAGAAGAGGAAGAAGAGGAGGTATAGAAGTACATTTGGGCATGGACATGGGGAGCGTTAGGCTGGTGGTATTGAGTGGATTATTTATACCAATTTATATCCATTCGCTAATTGAGGAATATTTATCGAGTCCTATTTTTTGACCGATACTACAGTGAGCATTGGGGATACAGTGTGAAAAAGATGAGATATTTGTTTCTCTAGAGTTTACATTGTATCTTTAAAAAAAACCCTTAGAGTAACTGGGATAGAGAGGAAGACATTTGGGTCTTCCTGGTGAAATTTTTCATGAATTAGGATCAGCATCCAAAAGAGTGAAAGAAGGGCTTCCCTGGTGGCGCAGTGGTTGAGAGTCCGCCTGCCGATGCCGGGGATGCGGATTCGTGCCCCGGTCCGGGAGGCTCCCGCATGCCGTGGAGTGGCTGGGCCCGTGAGCCATGGCCGCTGAGCCTGCGCGTCCGGAGCCTGTGCTCCGCAACGGGAGAGGCCACAGCAGTGAGAGGCCCGCGTACCGCAAAAACAATAACAAAAACAAAAACTGAGCCTGGCATTCTTGTGGAATTTCCTCTCTAAGCATTTACCAAGTCCTAAGCAGCTGAGGGATGAATGACTAAGGAATGAAAAGCAAAATGGAAGCTACGAAGCTGGACACTAACCAGAGAAGAGTAGGGATTCTGGTGAGAACCAGGAGTTTCCCATGGACTCCTGCAAAGGGCTAGACCTGGAGAGTAGAGAGTGATGCTGAAAAGAGGCGAGCCCTCGCTAAGCCACTTCTATCTCTGAGTGCATCAAGGTGAGCTTCTGCCCTGGTAACCCTGGACTGGAATAAAATCAAATACGGTCTGGAGAAAGACAACATCGTGTATAGCAGCTACTTCTTTTCACGTCCAACCTTCAACAAAAATCACGCGACATCCTCCTCCTGTGGAGGAGACCCACAGGTAAAACAGGTAGTAGCTATCTATTTCAAATTCTTAACTATGATGAATATGTTTAAGAAATTTCATAACAAGATAGAAAATTTCTTCAGAGAACTAGAATTTATGAAATAGAACCAAAAGGAAATTATAGATCTGTAATAACTATTATTATTTCTATTATAAAATAATGATAATAATCTAGTTGATGTGTTTAATAGTATATTTGAAACAGTAGAAGAGAGTATTAGTAAACTGAATTATAGGTCAGGAGAAAATACACAAAATAAAGCCCAAAGAGAAACAGAATGGGAAATACAGAAAAAAATGTTACAAGATTTATATGGGCCTTGGTGAAAAGGTATAGCATACATTTAATCTGATTCCCAGGATGATAAAGACAGAAGAGAGAGAGAGAGAGAAAGGCAGAAGCAATATATGAAGAAAGGCTGTTCAAAAAATTTCCAAATCTGACAAAAGATATTAATTCACAGTTTCAAGAAATCACAGATTCATCCTCAAGCCTAATAAATACAATAATAATCACACCTTGAGACACAATGGTTAAATTTCACAAAACAAAGATAGAGAGGAGAAAACAATCTTAAAATCATGCAGGAATATTACCTTTAAAATCATCCAGAGCTGTTACCAAAGATTATTTTAAAGGGGCTAAAGCAGAAACAATGGGATGGCTTCTTTACACTGCAAAAAACAAAAACTGTGAAAATATAATTCTATACTCAGAGAAAATAGACTTTAAAGAATAAAGACCAAATATAGATGTTTTCAGGCAAAGAAAATCTGAACTAACTGACATAGTTCTTTGGCAGAAACAAAGTGATTCCAGAATCTTGGTACTGCAGGAAGAAGTGAAAAGCCAGGAAGGTTAGCATGCACTTAATAATAAATAGATGTTAATTATCTAAAACGAGAGTCATGTTAGTATATGGTGTTCAAAATAAGATTTGTGTCCCTTTTGCTGAGGAAGGGAGAGTGGGACGTGGACCCCACAGCCCAGGCCAGGCTCCTGTTCTGACACTGAAGCATTGTTCATGCTTCAGTGTGTTTAGGATGAGTCTTCCTCAGAACCATCGCTGACTTTTATCTTTTAATACACAAACTTGGCTAAATAGTTGAAGGAAATGCAAAGGACTTGGAAGCCATGGTGAGATACCTAAACTCACAAGCTTACCTTCTGTCTTGCATTTTGGACTCTCTGCCTTTCCTACCCTTAAAGATGAAATTTAACTTTTGAGCCAAAGGCTTATACTCTGATCCCAAGTCTTGGTGATGTTCTTTATTTCTAGTCCCTGAGCTGCCTTAGCACCAGTCAAGACATTGACAACAGTCACAAATTACTCTTTTTTGGACAAAGTGTCTTTCCTGATACCCTCTTTCAGCAGTTTGAAAGGGATAAGACTGGTATAAAGGCCCTAAGCTAGAACATTGTATGTAAGTGATGACCTCTCATTTCATTCTTTTCTTTTGGGAGTCACAGTACATTTTGTCTTAAGATCTGTTTCTATGTGCAAAAAAAAAAAAAAAAAAAAAGAATTTCAAAATGATGGCCACTTCTAGTTACAGACAAAATGTAGTAAGAGTTTTCCACTCTGTTCTTCCAAGTGATTACAGTTAAAAACCTTGGACAATACATAAAAAGCAAATATCAAAAACCTCTTAAAGATGGATAAAAGAAAAGTCAGGCTGGCTAAGGATGTGGAGATGTGAGAAAGGACACAGTGGTGAGCTCCTTTTTTCTTTATCCCCTGTATATAGGAAGCACTACCTCCTACGTATCCCATCCTGGAGAAGCTCTTGACCCCGAAATGGAATGGGTGAAGATGAGAAAAGGTCCAAGGAAGAACCCACTTTGTCCAGCCAAAGAGGCTGGAGGAGTGTCCCAGCAGGGCAGAGTCTTCCACAAGAACCAGTGAACCCCCACTGGGCACCAGCAAATGACCACCCTCACTCCCTGCCTCAGGGGGCTCTGTGTCTGGTGGGTAACTGAGTGGAGCCCCAAAGGTGTGAGCACAGACTACAGTGACAAGAACCAGTCAGACCGCAGATCAGCTGTGGTGTAGCATTCCAGCAGCATGACCAGAGAGAATTGCAAAGGCTTTGCAAATTGAATTTTAATTCACGATCCACAAAGTAGCCAGGACCTATGTGCTAGACCTAGGTAGGATGGCTACCTGCTAAAGTAGAAGATTTAAATAGGAACCAAAGTGTCACAGGACAATACCCAATATGTCCAGGACACAAGTGAAAATTAGTTGCACACCAAGAAACAGAATATTTCAACTCTGATGAGCTCTGACAAAGAACAGACACTAACAATGAGATAAACATGCTCTAATTATCTGACAGGATCTTTTGTCTTCAAGTAGTTACTTGGTGACTTAAAAAACAAAACAAAACAAAACCCCCCAAAAAAACCCTGAATAAAATGCCTGCTCTTTTGCTATGGAAATAGTAATCTGCACATTTAAACAACCCTTGTAGACTCTTAATTGGACATTATATAAATAAACTGACAGGCTCTTGGAAAGTGGATCCATGTTTAAAAGATGAAACCTAGAAAGGTGAGTTATTCCACAAATACGCCAGGTAGATCCCTTCTAGGGAGATTCAATCAGAATCCCTGCCTTCTAGGAACTTAAAATCGGTCCGTAGAAATGAGATACATCTGTGGGTGACACAGTGTAGTCAAACCCTAGATTATTTATGCCCAAATACACATCATTGGGCATGAATGAGTGGCCAGGAGAAATCTATTCTCATCTTCTTTTGAAAGTTCATGTGAGAGAATGGTGGGAAGCCTGGTGGATTGAGGTGGACACGTGAAGAATTTTTTATGTTTGTAACTTCAAATACACACAGATATATCTCTCATATCTCTGCAGGTGTCAGAGGGAAGACGGTTAGTGAGGAAACGCTCCATCCAGTTACATGATGCACACCACCCCCAAAACAGAGGATGCTTGCCTGTCATTGTTTGGAAAAATTTTGTGCATGGTCACTTACTAAAAGCTATTTATATAGTGCAGAACAGTTTTTAAAAAATAGAAAATAAATATTTAAAATCACAGGCACAGTTAATCTGTTGATGTCTTTTCTTCCCATTTTTTTTCCTAGTAATTTTTCTGTCCTATGTTATATTATCTTGATGTAACTTAACCAGATACCTGGAAGTTATTTTTTATTCTTTGAGAGGAAATATCAGAGTAGAGTAGAAATGAGGTATACATTGTTTGTTTGAATTTAATAATGAAGAGTCCTACAACCAGAGGTGATGCAGTTTCTCCACCACTGCACCATTGCCCAGATCCACAGAGGCCAACGTGAGGGTTCAGATTATGAAGCCGAATCCAAGACAAGCACTCAGGCTTGGAAGTGGATGTGTCCGTGCAGAACAAGAGAGTCAGAGACTGTGCAGCTGGACAGACTTCCTTCTCAGTCACATCAGGGCAAAGAGGAGGTGTTAAGAATCTTCACCAAATCCTCAATTAGAAGGAATGAGCGTCCATCACTTGGGGAAACTTTAAGTTTCTTAAAAGGTTTAATATAGACCTGCTCTATGAGCTGACAATTTAATCCCTGGATATTTATCTCCGAGAAATAAAAACATAAGTACACACACACATACACACACAACTTCAAAAGTTTATAATAACTTTACTCAAAATAATCAGAACATCTGGAAACAACCCAAATGTCCATTGAGAGGGAGCATGAATGAACCAATTGTAGCTTATTCACTTCTCAGCAGGATATCTGAAGGAGCTACCAACAAACACAACCACATGGATGGATTTCAAAATAACACTTTGCTGAGTTAAAGAAGTCAGATACAGAAGAGCATGTATGTCTAATTCCTCTTCCATGAAGCTCAAGAACAGAAAAAATGAATCTGAGATGACAGAAATCAGAAGGATTGCCTGTGGGAAGCTGGGGACCAGTGAAAGGGGCACAAAGGAAATTGTATAAAGGAATCTCTGTATCTTCATTAGGATGGTCTGACAAGGGTGAATGCATTTTTCAAAACTCATTTAATTGTATACTTAAGATCTGTGTGTTTCATTGTGTGCATATTTTACCTAAAAATGTCTGTGTTGAGAAAAACACAGAAAGGCTGAGGAAATATGCCAGATTAAAGTCTATCCATCCATCCATCCATCCATCCACCCACCTATCTACTTATCTATCCATCTATCATCCATATATTGATCAGTTGATCAGTCTGTACATCTATCAATCATCTGTAGATCAATCAATTGACCCATTCATCCATCCATCCATCCTTATCTATCTATCTATCTATCATCTATCTTCGTCACTGAGACCCCATCAAAAAGCACTGAATATTGATTGCTATTATTACTATTATACATTTCAAGGATTTCAGTGGTTAGCACAGTTGATCATTTTTCCACCACTGCAAGCTTATGAGGTGGGTGTCCTTTCAAAGTTTGGGACAATCATTCTCACCACTTCTTGGGATTTTCATAAAGTTCCTAATTAAAGAGTGTTTTGAGTATTGATAAACAGCTGGACCAACAGATCCTTTCCCAGAGGCAGATACCGTAAACCCTCACCGCACAGTCCTGGGCACTTTTTCTCCCAACGGAGCTGAGGACTTTGCTGCTGTGAGCTGGAATTGATGCTCTGATTACCTGTGCCACACACTGAAGCCTCCTCAGGAAGATGCCTATCAACACCTTTTCTGGTGGTTTTCTCTTTCTGATGTATGAGAACAGCATTAGCCTTCACTAACCTTTTTAACATCAAATTAGTCATTTTCTCCAACACTCTCTAATAGCATCCAGGACATCTCTATGTTATAGCATTAATGCACTGCCTTTTAATTACTTCAGATACCTGATATGTCTTTAGTGAGGCAGGAAAATACACATTGTTGGCAGAGTAACAGGAGCCCTATCATGCTAGCTATTCTATCTGAGTCACTGAATAATCTCGAGATAAGTCTGTGCTTCCCAGACATTTTGAAGACTAGTCATCTTTAAGGGATACAGTATAAATTTTTCACCTGTTACTGTAATTCACCAGAGCCACTTATCATTCTGCTGGCCAGATAAATGAATTAAATACTTTATATAAAAAATTCACGGTTGTATCTAAATCATTAGAAGTTCTTAATAGTCACTTTATGATTTTTGACAAATGATTTTGTCAACACTTACCATTTGCCAGACATATTTTAGGTGCTGAGAATACTGTAGTTGAAAAAATAAAAGAAAGAAATATATACCCTCACAGAAATGTAATTTTAGTTGAGTTTGGTGGATAATCAATAGGTAGACCATCAGTATATAACATGTCAGGGAAATAATCAGTTAGAGGGAAATAAAGCACAATATGGACCATATCGGAAGGCAGAAGTGGCCCCTTAATGTGTATGTCAGCAGGTTATCTAAGGTGATGCCTAAAGCTCAGTCTTACAAGGTGTATGGGGCTCACGGTGTGGGTATCTGAGAGACAGGAGGAGTAGCTAACCGTCATGAGGGCCATTAATTCAGGTACAGAGATGAGGCTGGTGTTGGGCTAAAATGAAAGAGTGAGAAATGGCAGATGAGAGCAAGGAGGTGGTGGGGTGTCTACGTCGTGTAGGTGCTTGTAGACTGTGATGAAGAATATGTATTTTATTCTGAGCTATAAAGCCATTGCCCAGTGCGGAGCAGAAGAGTAACACTGAAGGACTTCTGTGTGTAAGGATCTCTCCCATTGCTGCACAGAGAGTGGACACCGTGGTCATCAGGTGATGTTGCCACATTCCAGGTGGGATGTGATGATGGCTTGGATTAGAATCAGGCGTTAACAGTTCAGGGCGTCGTCTGTTTTAAAGGAGATATACACTCTATTTGCTGACGTTTTCTGGTTTGCATATGGAAACAAAAAAGAAAATCGCTAGAATTCTCAAAGCATCTGGACTGCAGAACTGAATGGATGGTGTTGCCGTTTGCTGAGACAGGGAGCAGAGCAGAAGTGCCAGACTGGGGCAGAGTGTTGACAAGGATGCCTACTTTCAACGAGGGGCCAAAGATGCAAATCGGCCTTGTGGTCTATGAGCAAGTGGGCATTGGATGCAAAGCACACAGAGAAGCTCTGGACCAGAAACTGTATCTGGGACACACCTTTGGCCACGGTCTGTGTCTGCAACACTCCTGCCTCCCTTTCCTGACTGTGTGTGGGTCTTGTCTTCAGAAAATAGATTCTATTATTTTTTGTTTGTTTCCCACTTGCAGACATTTCTCACGTTCAGTGCCCTGCTCTTGGGAGCGCTTCTGGAATGCTCGAATGAGCAGTGACGGAAACCGTGATGATCCAGCACCATCTGGGGAAGGAAAGGGGGTGTCACCCTGTTGGAATGTGACAGTTGCACCAAAGTGGCTGTGCTCTCAGAGTCAGAGGGAGCTCCCTGAACCCGACAAAACACAGACAGCTTATCCCGTGGGGCTGACTCTACAGGCCCCCATTCCCCATTCCCGAAGCCAGGGAGAATCTGAAGCCCCAAGTCTACCCTTCTTTTAAAAAAATGTATATTAACCACCAGACAACGCCACTGCCCTCAAGAATGAAATGCACTGATTTTGACTTACCGACTGTCCTCAGCAGGATCATGTGTCTTCACCAACAACTGCAATTGGTGAATTCTCAACAGCCCTGATACTTCAGGGACGTCTACACAGCATGGCTGTCTCCTCCATCCTCCCCTTGTTCTCCTTACATGTAGTACATGCCCACAAATGACTATGGAAATACTATGCTGTCGATAATCCATACCAGGATCTGAAGAAATCACGGTGCTAAACAAATGCATGACAAGTGAGAGAAAGAGACTGTGGTGTTAGAATATCTCTACTGAACTGATCTTCATGTTCTTTAACGATAAAAGTCAGTTTCTTCTATGGAAACATTAAATCCAACAAAGAATCTCTTGGTGACAGCTTAGAGGAGGCTGAGGTTTGGTTAAAAAGTGTAAGTTGGCCCCTCCAGTCCCTTGCCCTGCGGACTTTGTGTTGCACAGCTGTTATCCAACTTCTAATTATTTGTAGGGGTCTCACCACACAGTGCGAGTGTGTGTGTGTGTGCATATGTGCACGAGCATGTGCTTAGGGCCATTCATGACAGATTACAGGAAATTACTTTAGTTGAAGCAATATTTAATCCAAAGACAAAAGGAAGAAATATATATGGATGGGATTTTATTTTATTTCAGGAATATTTTTTTAAATAACATATTGTATTTTCTTTACTGAATACAAGCTGTCATTGTGCAAATTATTCTGCAACTTGTTTATTAACAAAAATTTAGAACATTTGGAAGAGCACAAAGAAGAAAATGAAAACCATTAGTCCCAATAATTACAAATAAATTACGTTATCATGCTGGCATGTAGCTTTCAGCAATCTTCTGGACATATTGCATATTTAAATAACATAGGGGTTAACTATATGTTATGTGTCATAACCCATTTTTATCATTTAAAGTATTTGTTAAAAGAATCAATGTCATTAAACAGTATTTTACAAATTTATGCATGCTATTAATATTACTATCAGTTAAGAATTTAGTGGCTTAAGATAATCAGAGTGAACTTCATGTAAGTGGAAGTTCAACTGATGGGTGTGGGGGCATCTCTGCTCCACACAAACATCAGGGATCCAGGTTTGATCCAGATGTTCCACCTTCAACAACTACCCTCTCCAATTGCACTGGGTGTGGACGTTCTGCCAGAAAATGGTGTGATGAAAGCATTATGGCCCAGGTATGGAAGCGCTGGAATCATCTGTCCACCTTCCATGAGAAGGGCCACCCTAACTGCAAAGGATCCTGGGAGGTGAAGTCCTGCAGGTAAGGTGGCAACATCTTCCGTCTGATCTCAGCTGCTGGGCCCAGCCCATAAGGGCTCCCTTAGAACCTTTCTCAGCTTCATCTCTGCTGTGTGTGGTCTCAAGGCAACCACCTCTCCTGACCCCACAAGGTCCCCGATTTTCAGTCTGCCTCTTCCCTACCCTTTTGATCCAAAGCTGCTGATTCATGTCTAAATTAATTTCGTTTTTTCTGATACCAACTAGCACTCACCAATAAAGTCCTGTTTTCCAAGTTCTTCCCTGAGAGTTTGGGGACTGGCCAGCTCTGGTTGTACAGGTTCGCTGAATGCTTTTGCCACCAGGCAGCATGGATCCTAAGTCGTGCCTTAAACCTCAGCTTAAACCAATGCCATGTTTCTTAGGGTTCTTTGATGGCAGTCCTGGCTTCAAGTACCAATTTTTATACAAATTAAAATAATTCTAGCTGCTGTAGCAAATAAACCCTGAAATGTCAGTGACTTCACATTAATTAATAAAATCCTGGTGATGGTTTTGGGTGAGAGGTGTTTGCTCCATGGAGCCACTCAGAAGCCAGGTTGATGTTCCCTGCTGCTCACCCTGGTCAATGACACTCAGCCCATGGGGTAGAGGGAAGAGAAGACACTGGGGTCCAGTGGACCTGACCTACAATGTGTGTGTCCCTTTGTCCATCACCTGTGAGCACCTCCCACCCCAGTCATACAGCCATGCCCCACGGAAGGCCTGGAAAGCAGCCCTACCTGCACACCCATGATTCCCAGAATGGAGTAGGGAAGAGTTTGGGTGGACAGCTGGTCACTCCTTCTACAGTCCAAGTTTATAGATAATTATTTGGAGCTAAGATGGCATGGATTATAAGTTTTATCTTAGATCAACTATTTCCTGATGAATTAATACTGACATCTTTATATCCTCCCTGAACTTTCTCTAAGTCACAGTATGAAATGTGATTTCTACAATGTTTCATAGGAGATTCGTCCAGAACAGCCTGTGCTGGTGTATGGGTTTCAAGCTTCACCCACAGATCTTATCTCTTCCTGAGTTTCCATGACTTGCGTTTTTACTAACTTCTGTGTCAATTACTTTTTACAAATCTTAAGTCATGCAGGTCATATATTGATCTCCATTTAGCTGAATACTACATATAAAATGAAGTTATTTTTATCTTATCCAATTATGACCTTTCCAACAAATATCTCTAATTTATAGAGGCTTATTTTGTACTGATATAGATGTCAGATTCCAATAATAAATGCAGGCAGGTAATAATAACTACATCCAAGCTTATAACTCCAGTTCACCATTTTATACCCAGGATCCCAAAATGATAAAACCAGCCTGATGTGAGAAATACTTTAGAAAGTATTTACAACAAAAACTTAATATAGAGTCTAAAGAAAGACATGTATAAGAAATGAGCATTTTATAAAGAATATTTTGACAAAGAACTTAATATAATATATTAACATTTTAATAATCTAAATTATTTTTGGAAGACCTTCAAGATGGTGGAGGAGTAAGATGTGGAGATCACCTTCCTCCCCACAAATACATCAGAAATACATCTACATGTGGAACAACTCATACAGAACACCTACTGAACGCTGGCAGAAGACCTCAGACTTCCCAAAAGATATATATATATTTCTTCTTTTTCTCTTTTTGTGAGTGTGTGCAAGAGGGAGGAGATATGGGGATATATGTACATATATAGCTGATTCAGTTTGCTATAAAGCAGAAACTAACACACCATTGAAAAGCAATTATACTCCAATAAAGATGTTAAATAAATAAATTTGGTGTTGTGTACATTTTAAGATGATTATATTTGTAGAGAAATGATGTACACTAGTAGCATTTGATGTTCAACTTACAGCAACAATTTCTATATTTATTTATAGAAGAATAAAAGTATATATATACTTTTTATTTTTATACTTTTCTATCTGCATATTTGTCTATGTTTATACATATATGTTATGTATAAAATGTTTATTTGGACATTTTACCAAAATAAAAGTATATTTTGTCTTTAAAGGGTTTATATATGTAAGATTATTAATATATGAAAATTTTTTATAAAAAGATTTTATATGTATAACATTGTATATACAAAGATCACTAATATATATAAATAAAATTTTATTATTATTTTTCCAGATTTTAAAAAAGCATAGTTATTTTAGGAAATACACAAAACATAAAAATATATAATAAAATATACTACAAATAAAAGAGTAATAATAAATACTAAAATCACCTATAATCTCTACATACTCTATGTCTCAATCCTTGATTTTTCTTGAAAAATACATTTACAAACTCTGACCTTTATTATTATTATTATAATAAAAATTCTCATTATTGTAATTTGTGAAGAGGCAGGCAGTCACACACCTGCTAAATCTTCACCCACTGTGCTATCCTGAGTATCATTGTTGAAAATGGTTATAAAGTTAGACAACTACATCCTCCTGCTATTTTTGGTACTAAACCAACATGTACCATATCTGAGGTGATAAATCATGCATCTTTTCATTTAGTGTTTTAGCCGATAGAAGCGGGGTTTGAGAACGCAAATCCTGACCAGCTACACTCCTACATGTGTTCATCTGTCCAGCATCTAACCTCAGGCAAAAATGCTTCTGAGACATTAGGAAAGGAAAGAAAGGTTTCGGGGACCTTTGACCAGTAGCAGTGATCAGAACCTGAAAGGCATGACTTTTCAAGGACAAGTTCTGCCAGCTCAATGGGTTTCTTCATTTTTTTTCTTCCCTTATTAGCTATGTGCATGGCAGTTCCAAAGTCTGACTCACCACGTTAGAATCACCTGAAAGTTAAAGCCACCGTCTCCAGAGTGTTAACACCACCTACATGGCACAGAGATGCACCATCCAGTGAAAGCCTAGACGAAAACGTAAGTAATTAGAAAATAATAAACCTGATGCTTATTACTTTAAAAGTAAGCTATTTTTAGAGCAGTTCAAGGTTCACAGTAAAATTGAGGGGAAGGTGCAGAGATTTCCCATGTATCCCCTGGTCCCCCACTGCCTCCCCACCATCAACATCCCCAGCAGATGAGATGTTTGTTACAATTGATGGAGCTACACTGATACATCATCCTCACCCAGAGTCCACAGTTGACATTAGGGCTCACTCTTGGTGTTGTACATTCTATGGATTTGGAGAGAGGTATCATGAAACATATCCACCATTATATTTCACAGTTCTAAGAGGTTTTTTTTGAATATTTTGGATAATAGTTCTTTATCAGATGTGTCTTTTGCAAATATTTTCTCCGAGTCTATGGCTTGTCTTCTCATTCTCTTGAAAGTGTATTTCACGGAGCAGAAGATTTTAATTTTAATGAAGTTCAGCTTATCAATTGTGTGGATCATGGATCCACGTGGATCATGTCTTTGGTGTTGTATCTAAAATGTCATTGCCAAACCCAAGGTCATTGAGGTTTTCTCTTGTGTTACCTTCTAGGAATTTTACAGTTTTGTGTTTTACATTTATATCTACGATACATTTTGAGTTAATTTTTGTGATGGGTGTAAGGTCTGCATGTAGTTTCATTTTTTTGTTTGTTTGGGTTTTTTTGCATCGTCCAGTTGTCCTAGCACCATTTGTTGGAGAGGTTGTGTGTTCTCCATTATATTATCCGTTGATTATGTTTATGTGGGTCTATTTTGGGGGCCTCTATTCCATTCTAATATTAGGTTTGTCTACTCTTTTGCCAGTTCCTTACTTTCTTGATTACTAAAGCTTTATAGTAAGTCATGAGTGCTTATTACTTTTTAATAGTAGTATAATTCTGCAATGAGGAGTTGTAAAGCCCTGAAATATTTTTTTCAATAATTTAAACTGTTCACTTATTGTTCTAATATTTGTGTTCTCCCTGAGAAAGCTAAAATACTGCCCTGTCTCTCCTCTGTGCCACGGATGCCAGGAGTAGGATTAAATACATGTTATAACCTAATCAGTGGAGAACTGGTCACTAACAGGACTTATAGGAAACATGATGTGACCCAGGTTCATAAAAGTCTGTGCATTAAGTTCTTACAAAGGCCATGATGTTTGCTTTCCTTGATGGAATGATGGACACTGAAACGTGAAATGGAATTTTATTTCTCAGCAGTGTGAGGAGCTGTGAGTGGACAGGGCTTGAATAAAATACAAAAGTACAAGTTAAGCTGTGTGCTTAGCACAAGGCCAGACATTTTGAGGAAATTCAAAGGAGATGCTTCTCAAACCCAAATTTCCTCATATTTACATATGCACCGCATTTTGACAGGCACTGTGTTATCATGTAACCCTATATGGGTATTTCAGGTAAATGACAGGAGGAGTCGATTTTCAACTCTTCTTTTTTTTTTAAAAGAACGGAAGTAGTTTCTCTTATCAGTAGGTGAGACCAAAAATTAATAGTCCTTTCCTTTTAGAAAAGATGTATTCACCTGCTACCATTTCTGAACTTCTAAAACATAAAGTGACAAATACAAGTCTCATAGAATATCCTGGTTCTGACGCACAAGACAGCAGAGCTCGATAACAAATACTGAACGGGAACTGCGGCCCCAGAACCACTCAGCCAGAAATGAAACCTGCCAAAACACTCTTTAAAAAGGAAGGTAAAGAGATGCTTTTCAGAAAGGATCTTTTAACAGTCAAAGGCCATTCTGTCATCCTGCAGAAATGCAAGGAAGACAGGGTGTATTCTCACACTTGGCTATACCATATCCTGCCCAGATCATGCCTGAACTGTTGTTTTTTTCCAGGATGACTTTTTCCCACTTATTTTTAAAGGGAATCATATTTTAAATCCAAATATGATTAGTGTAAAACGGTAATTGAGGTGAGACCGTCTTACAAATTCATTCTCATGGTCTCAAAAAGCCAGCAAAAAAAAAAAACAAAAAAAACTATGTCTTTTAGGGGAAGGGCACCTCTCTTTCCAATGCATTCTTCCAGTTCTTTTTTTCTGTCAGAAATGTCTCCCTTCTTCTTTGGAAGAAAAATAAATGCTAATTTGTATACCAACACATAGTACTCGGTCAAAGGTCTTTCCTCACAAGCACATTAGCCTATTGTGCATCTGAATGACGCTGTGGACCCACTAGTGACTTGTGGTGACCATTCATATAAAGCTGGTGCTTCACACCAAGCCCTTCAGGGCACCTACTTCATCAGGAATCTGTTTTGTGTGCAGATTTCTGGGCAGAGAATAAAAACTTTCTTTATCATCAAAAACACCTTTTGAGGTTTTCCACTTGCTTCCTAAAAGCAAACGTTTCTTCCCCTGCCTTTACGCATCTTCCCTTTCCTAAGACACTATTTATTTACAACCTTTATTCTGGAGGCTCCCGCACACTTCAATAGCCCCAGAATATTAACTAGTTAAGGTCTGTTTCATCATTAACTTTTTCAAGGTTGCAGAAATTTCAGGTACAGGGACCACCTGATCAACATATGCTGTGTGTGGAATGTCCCTTTATTTCAATTCCTTGTCAGGAACATTTCTGGAAGCCAAGTTGAAAAATTTTAAAACAGCTCTAGACTTCAATACCTTCAGATAAGGATTCCACTGCTTCCGTTCCAGCCACAGGGAAAGGTTTTCCTGGACCCCATCCGAGGCAAGGACATCTCTGTGCAGCTTTGTCAGGTGGTCTGTTTCCCATCAACCACAAGGGCCAGGCCCTGCTGTGCCCTCACTCCCCACCCAGCCCCCTGGGGAGGACACACCGTGCATCACGCCACTTCCAGATGCCTTTCAGCTTTACCTTTTATCTGTGATGTGAAATGGAAGTATTTGAGATTAATCCAAGTGAAACGGATCTCAGGGAGGTGAAGTCGTGGGGTTCTCTCACCTCCCTTCACAATCGTGTCTAATTGTTCTGCTCTAGCATGAAGGATAAGCACCTAGGCCCTCATCTGGGGTTGTACCTGGTCTCTCTGTGGGCTGTGGGTGCAGGTTTAGCTCTTGACTTTATCCCCCATGTGACGTACAGATTCTCTTCTCTCAGCCCCGAGAGGCTGGCAGGGGACCCTCTCCAGGACCTTCCCTGGCACAGCGGAGGCATCACTGTTGTGCTTTTTAAAGTGCATTTGATACTGTTTAGTTATTAGTGACACTTCAGGTCATCGGCATTGTCATGGACAGGAGCCCTTTGACTCCCTCTCTGTTCCCTCAGGTCATTTCCTTTCTACTGGCCCCCGCTGAAAATCACTGCCGGTGCGACATTTGCAGAGCTTCTCTTCCCGCTTTCTCCCTGTGCACTCTCATTTCATAGTGGAACACACATCAGTCCACCCACAGGCACCCTTGTCTCTTAGGGTCTAGTCCTGAGATTTCAGACTCTTGGCTCTTCAGAGAAGAGAAGTTATTTGATGGAGTTGCTCCATAATATGTTTCACGACATTGTACTCTATGAAAAAGTTGCAGTTACTCTTGAAAGTAAGAAGTAAGTGCCCTAACCTACGTAAGGCATACAATCTTCCCTTAAAGGATGAGCTTTGCATGGAAAACAGCAACAGCTATGTGCCGGACATACAAGGATCTGTGAGTCAATCCATGCGAAGAGGACCCAGGCTCAGGGGAGGCAAATTTACGCAACAACAAGCCAAGCTATACAATGACCACAAATCTTAATATGTTGACCAGCTGTTTAACTGTGATTAAGGACAGATTAATAAAACCATGGCCAGATCTTACCCGATACAAGGTTCTTGGCTTTATTTTCTCTCCTTTCACATATTCAGTGGGGGTCTGCAGCTTGGAGGTGCTGCCAGCCTCTGGGCAGCGTTTCTCCCCACTCTCTGCCTCCAGATAAAACTTACAGGTTTTGAGAACAGTCACGTAGTAAGGAGTGGGAGAAAACTAATCAGAGAAGCCTGTCCCAGCTAATATCTTCATACAGTACTTACGTTCATCAGCTCACTCTTCTCATCAATCAATTAGTCTAGGAACAATGGCACACCCAGTAGGTGTAGTGTAATTGCAAAGGGAGGGAAAATAATTAGGGAAACATTCCATGATTAAGGATTTTGCATCTCTCCAGGATAAATAGACTAATACAATGGAAATGATAGCAGGAAAATGAAAATGTCTCATTTAAGTTTGCACTTCTCTGATTACTGGCGTTAATGTGAGGTTCAGTGAATATGAGTTGGAGGAAGGGAGATTCATAAGGGTTGGAAAAGCTCACATGTAGAAAGCAAACTGAAGAAAAAATTTAATCTTGCACAATTTGGAGATGAAGACCTTGAAGGCTAGTGAAGTGGTTACGGGCAGAACTGGACCCTAACCCAGGTCCCTTATCTTAATCAAGTTCTTCTAACCTGTAAATAGCAGAAAACTTGGCTTAGAAAAGTGAGATCTGAGCTAAGAGTTGATCATGGGAAGGATTCGAAGTAGATGATTATAAAAAATCATTAAAAAGCAAAAGCAGGCACTGAGAGTGAGTAGTGATGGAGTCTGGTTTGCGGGTCATGCAGCCACCAAGGGGATGAGGAACCTGCAGACTTTGGATCCAAAAGTTGGCTCTACCAAGTCCAAAACCACCCCCAGACTTCAGTGGCTTCCCCCAGACAACCTGCTTCTTCTGGAATCACACATGGACCGCATATCGGGTTGGTTCTGCGGCTCTGCCCCAGACTGCCACTCTGTCCTGGACCTTCTCATTCTAGAAGCCAGGTGGAGGCATCCTTCATCTAGAACACGTTACACTCACGGCTAAGGGCAAAAGCAAAACAGTCAAGATAAACCAACCAATATTTTGAGCGCCTGTTCAGGAGTGGCGAATGCCACACAGACTCACAACAGTCACACCACCAGCCTGACAGTGGGGCGAGGTGGGACATTCCATGTCCAGCGAAGTGACAAGACAGTCCTGGGGTGTGGGATCCTCTCACAGGGACGGGAGCAGTTACGTCAACAAAAACCCCTGTAGCTTGAAGTACATCAAACACTCATCGTCTGATTTTACTTTTAACTGATGCCTTCCCTGATTAGAGCAATAAAATAAAGTACCAGAAGCAGCTACTTTATTGTGCATTTTGTCCATCTGCAATTCCAGGCCCCAGCAGTCGGTAAGAAAACATGCAATTGAACATTGTTGTATAACTTTGTTTCTAAACCTGCATTATCTGCTGAAAATTTTTCCTAGTGAATTTCTGTCACATTATTGGCAATTCTGAAATAAAATTCTCAAAAGATAACTTCACTTTTATACTGTCAACTTGATTTTTCTGCCCCCCCACCCCAAAATAAAACATACATGTGATGTCCATTTTTTCTACCGCTCTGCCCTACATGGAGGTCGTTGAACACTGAGCTGTGTCTTTCCGACCGTCCAATTTAAGATCTAACAGAGTTAAACACAGTTTAAACAGGGATTGCCTCAAGCATGACTGGATTCACAATTAGAGTGGAAAAATCTAAAGACCAAGTTTATAAAAAATTTTTGGAGCAATTGATAACAAGAAAACTAAAAGGTCTTTGACAAGAGCCTGGCATTTTTCTCAGGGTTTCATTTTCACAAATGCTTTCACATATGTCAAGAGATTCAGAGACTTGACAACCACTACTCTTTTGGTAACCTAGGAAACATAGTCAACAATAGTCTTTTTGGGCAATTGTGGAAAATAAATTTGTATTAAAAAATAAATACTTCTGTTTCTCTTGTCTAAGCAATTATACCAATTAGATTGAAAAATCCAGGCATTTTCAATTAGCATTTACTACCAAATGTGTATCTGCAGATATAACAGAAGGTAAATACTGATTTGTGAAACCAGAATAAATTGCATGCTAACACTCCACAAGCATGGAGTTAGCACAATATGTTAGCATTAGTATCTAACTCTTACTATTTTGAATTGAAACAATCATTGTAAATTATGTGTTAGTAAAAATGTAAGGGAAACATTTGGAAATGAAATATGTCAAGTTGGGCTCAAAGCAATTAGAAAGCAAAAAAAAAAAAAGATTTTCTTTCAACTAAGAAGTCTGCAGGAGATCACACTAACTTCCTATCAGCAGTTACTCATGAAGTGTGCTTTTCAGGTCTGCACACCTAGTCTACAGCCACGCATTATGATGGTTTGAAGAACAGATTGTTCGTGGCTTTGCTACTGGCTTGTATACACAGCGTTCACAACTAAGGGCTAGGCGGTTGCTGCCCAGTCCTAGACTTAGGGGAAGCCTAAATTCAGACAGTCTCAAAGCACAAGGTTTATTTCTCACTTACTCTGCAAGTCTGTCACAGATGCTCCCTGGAACAGAGAAGAAAGAGGAAACAAGAAAAATTGTGCACTGGCTCTTAAATTTTCCTGGATGAGACAAGTCACATGACTACACCTGGCTATCAGCCCACAGAACCAGCCGTATTTGGACTTTCCTTAAAGGACATAAAAATATGATAATCAGTAGAATAATCGGGATGACAGTGTGTTTGTGTAAATGTATATGAGGGCAGGGCCGCTCTATCACAATCATCGCTATTTGCAGTTATGTGAACGGTGCCTGACATAAGCGATAGCATTTCAATTTTTTGTAGAATAAAGGACAAGAAAAGATTAGATGGAACGAGTATTCTTATATTAATAGCCTCTAGATGCTTGTTTTCTTTTGTTTGTTGTTTTCTTTTTTTTTTTGCGGTACGCAGGCCTCTCACCGCTGCGGCCTCTCCTGTTGCAGAGCACAGGCCCCGGACGCGCAGGCTCAGTGGCCATGGCTCACGGGCCCAGCCGCTCCGCGGCATGTGGGGTCCCCCCGGGCCGGGGCATGAACCCATGTCCCCTGCATCGGCAGGCGGACTCCCAACCACTGCGCCACCAGGGAAGTCCCTGCTTGCTTTTCTTTTAAACTAATTTAATTTATTTTATTTTTGGCTCCCTTGGGTCTTCGTTGCGGTACATGGGCTTCTCACTGCGGTGGCATCTCTTGTAGTGGAACACGGGCTCTAGGCCCACAGGCTTCAGTAGTTGTGGCTCATGGGCTCTAGGGTGCAGGCTCAGTAGTTGTGGCACATGGGCTTAGTTGCCCTGCGGCATGTGGGATCTTCCTGGACCAGGGCTAGAACCAGTGTCCCCTGCATTGGCAGGCAGATTCTTAACCACTGAGACTCCAGAGAAGCCCCTAGATGCTTGTTTTTACACCCTCTTGAAAAACAGAAAAAGAAACCATAACTTCTGGCATGGACACCCTTCCAGGGCCCATGAGGCTGCCCTACCAATTTTCCAAAGTTCACTTGAAAACTTGGCTTTTCTGATTGACATACACCTCCAAGACCTCTTTTCCACTTCATACACCCACCCCAGACTTTCTGGTTTATTTATTTTCTTTCTCCAGTGTCATTTTTAGGAGATGTGAAATAAACTGAGTACAAATTACAAATTTCTATCTGGGGAAGAAAGGAGAGGGTTATATGTTGAATACTTGAGGAGATAAAGACCATTCGGAGGAATCAAATCAGCATTTGAATCTTCTGATTCCTTAGCAGGTCAGAAGAACTGTGCAAATTATCTTCAGATAAGATTAAAATATGATATGAAAATATGCATATTAGTGGGTATATATGGATGAATTACTTGTACAAAATTATAAAATGTTTTAAATTTAAATTTGGGGGCTTCCCTGGTGGCGCGGTGGTTGGGAGTCCGCCTGCCGATGCACGGGACACAGGTTTGTGCCCTGGTCTGGGAAGATCCCACATGCCGTGGAGCGGCTGGACCCGTGAGCCATGGCTGCTGAGCCTGCGCGTCCGGAGCCTGTGCTCCGCAATGGGAGAGGCCACAACAGTGAGAGACCTGCGTACCGCAAAAAAAAAAAAAGTTAAATTTGGTCTTTAGTTTTAATTGCAAATTGTTTTAATACAAGATCGTCAGGACATAAACAAGCAATGCTTATTAGGTTTTTTTTTTTTTAAACATCTTTATTGGAGTATAATTTCTGTACATTGCTGTGTTGGTTTCTGCTGTATAACAAAGTGAATCAGTTATACTTATACATATATACCCATATCTCTTCCCTCTTGCATTTCCCTCCCACCCTCCCTACCCCACCCCTCTAGGTGGTCACAAAGCACCGAGCTGATCTCCCTGTGCTATGCGGCTGCTTCCCACTAGCTGGCTATTTTACATTTGGTAGTGTGTATATGTCCATGCCACTTTCTCACTTCGTCCCAGCTTACCCTTCCCCCTCCCCATGTCCTCAAGTCCATTCTCTACATCTGCGTCTTTATTCCTGTCCTGCCCCTAGGTTCTTTAGAACCATATACTTCTTTTTAGATTCCATATATATGTATTGGCATACGGTATTTATTAAAATTATGCAATGAGTTTCTTGCAGACACAAATATATTATTTCGAAGGGGATAGTTAGTTTTTTCCCTATTTTTTAAATTTAAAACTACATAGTTATTCATAATAACTATTGTGTGCTCTCAATATGTCACCATTTCTTTTGTAAATCCCCACATCATTAAAAACCCCTCCAGGTTAGACTTCGCAATGAGAGTGTATTTGCGTATCTCCCAATGTGACAAAAAGTTACTTTTTAGGAACCCAGGAAATGAGAATTTGGCAGTCATAAGTTATTCTCCTTTTTCTTGTGTGTGCCAATTTCTTTCTTGTATAACAACACAAGAGAAAAGACATTTAAAACCTAATATGGAGATGGGCTCTGGGCTCCAGGAGGGTGGCTGATCAGCTCTTGCCCAGGTCATGTCCGGGCCATGACCGGTCACTGCTGGGACACACTGGGTTCAGACGGAGAGCACAGCGGATGTGACAGCACCCCTGACCCAGGACTCATGCCAGCCGTGTAGCTGACAGGGTCTTGGTGCTCTGGTCAGGTTTCAGACCTGAGCCTCGGAGGTGGGAGAGCCTAGTTCAGGACGTTGGACCACATGAGAGACCTCCTGGCCCCACATAATATTAATCGGCGAGAGCTCTCCCAGAGACCACCATCTCGATGCTAAGACCCAGCTCCACCCAAAGATCAGCAAGTTACAGTGCTGGATGCCCCATGCCAAACAACTAGCAAGACAGGAACACAACCCCACCCGTTGGCAGGTTCAAGTGGATCAACCAGTGTGGGAAGGGCACACTTATATTGCTTATCCCCTCTGGTGAAAACCAGCCCCTGGAAATCACAGGACATTTTGTGTGGCGCAACTAGGTAATAAAATGAAGGCAGGGGAGTAATGAAGGAAAGTAAAATAATTGGTGATTTGGTGGAGTAGTTCCAGGTGTAATTTTTTGGACATTTGCCTAAAAGTTGTTGTACAATCTTTTCAGTATTTTAAAAAATGTGTTTAGGAGAGATGCTGAAGGTGGATCCTTTCCCTCTAGGAGAATGCACTGTTAGCATTCTCCTAACCTCCAAAGCGTCTTACTAATCTCAGAAGCTGTAACGATTTAATTTTCCACAGTGCATATTTGAATTTGTAAAGAGATTCTATTCACAATTGCATGTTGTCACCAACAAAGTAAATATATAGTTGTTTTCTCTGGACTGTAAGCTAAGGAAATTAGCTGCTAAAATTCTCTCAATTTAATTAAGCAGCAGTGTCAGTACTTTCTGAAACCCTCCATGGGGAAAATGACAGCAATTCAGAGCAAGTGCAATGGACTTAGATTCTAAACTAATAATGGTGTCTGGCGACCTCATCATTTGCTCTTTTATTTTTTCAGCATTAGGGGGGAAAAGGAAAGGTTTGAGTTAAAATTAAAAAGAAGTAAAAGAAAATGTGAAAGGCTTTAATCATTTATCAATCGTTTCTTCCATCTGCTCTCCTCTTCACGGAAATAAGTGATTATAATTGATATTTTTCTATGTTGAGTCTTCTTAGCTAGAAAGTCCAGTGCCCACATGGGTTTATAACAGTATTATTACCATCAGTCCAAAGTGTGAGCTTCACTGATAAGGACATGTGTCTGGATTTCTAACAAGTAATGATGCCTTTTGATCAACAGTCTAAAAATCTTTAGGTATTTCCTTTTACTTAGTAACATAGGGTGACTGAAATAGCTACATTATTTGGATTACAATTTTAAAATATGTTTAGAAAATGTGCACACAGTGGGTGTGTCTGAAATTCCATAAGTCACAAAATGTGTGTGTATGTGCTTACAACCAATTTTTAAACATCAACACAACCCATTAAAGATGATGCTATTTTAAGTTGATTTTCTCTTTTTGCTTTTCCAGTACTTTTACATCTCTAATTATGCATCAGTTTTGGTTTCTCTAAAGAAGCATTTTGCTCTGAGCTGGATTTATTAGTCAAATTTTATCTGTAGGAGTCTACTTTTTACATTTACTTACCTCATAGCTCCCTGGGGACTTCTATCATTGTCAGCATCATGGAACAAACATCAGTTGGGGACCAGACTTATCTCTCTCTCCCTCCCTTCCATCCTTCCTTCCTTTCTTCCTTTCCTTAATTCCTCCTCCTTCCCTCCTGCATTCTCCTCTCCCTCCCTCCCCCCTCCCACTTTTATTTTTTCTCTCTCTTTTCTTCTGTGCTACCCACAGCATCACTATAGGAACAAAAAGGAGACAGCTGTGCTCTGGATCACTCTAGTCTGAAGGATCAACTACCTGCCTCATTATCATCTAAGACAGAGTAGAGAAGCCTTGTTATAGAGCCATGACAGAGTCCATTTGTGATTCCAGGAAGTTCTGAGATAGCTTATAGAACTTCTCAAATGAAAGCATCTTTCAAGAGAAAACAACAAACCTGAAAGTGAAAAGGGAGAGTATTAATATTCTAATTCATGAATGAAAAGGGGGGTCAAGAAGAAATAGAAAATCTGAACAGAGCAGTAAGGAGTAAGGAGATTGAGTCAGTAATCAAAAATATCCCAAGAAAGAGAAGCTCAAGACCAGATGGCTTCATTGGTGAATTCCAACAATCATTTAGTCGTTTAAAGAAGGATTAATACTAATTATAAAAATACAAAAAAAAAAAGAGTATGTGCACAACTTAGTCTACAACATTAATAGTTAATCATACCAAAGATTTGAATGTAACCTAAAAGACTAGTAATAGGAATTTGGTTAAAGTATAGCCCTTCCATAATAAAAAATAAAAGAATGTATTTATCAAGTGGGAAAGATGCTGAGGAAAAAGTATTTACTTAAAATAAAGATGCAAAGTAGCTTCACATTATTATCTCATTAAAAACATATAGATTATGCAAACATAAATACATTTAAACATATATAACTATAATGCATAAAAAGGCCAGCCTAGCATACACTGTTGTCATTGATTATTTCTGGTGTAATGTTAAGACTATGAATGGTTTTTAGTCCTTATTTTCTTTGTCTGTATTTTCTACAGTGAACATGTGTTAACTGTCTGATAAGAAAGAGTAAAATAACTCCAAGAATTAAAAAAGAACAGTTCTTCTCAAACTCTTCCAAAAACTAGAAGAGGAAGGAACACTCCCAAACTCACTTTACAAGGCCGGTGTTACCCTTATCTCAGACAAGGACGCTATAAGAAATGTAAATTGTAGGTCAATAGCTCTGATGAACATAGATGCAAACATTCTCAGCAAAATACTGGAATACCGAATTCAACAGCACGTTTAAAGGGACCATACCACATGATCAAAGTGGGATTCATCCCTGGGATGCAAGCATGGTTCAACATATGAAAATCAATAAGTATGATTCACTACATTAAGAGAAGGATGAAAATCATATGAGCATCTCAATAGATGCAGAGAGAACTTAAGAAAATTACCCAGAGCTGAAGGAGACATTCATGAATGCCGAAATTGAAGAGAACACTAAGCATTATGCAACATACAAAGGAGGGAATCCTTACCCAATGGGAAATTGTCATTTATGGTGCCAGATCTTCACCTTTACCAGCGTCTATGACATTTTCCATTTGACTTCGCAATTTCTCCCGCTAAAGGGGTTAAATATATTTCCCGGCTCCTTACCTTTAGATGCGGCTGTGTGACTTACTTTGGCCAATGTGGTATGTGCGGTGTGCGTGATGTGGTGTGTGGTGTGTGGTGTGGTGTGTGTGTCTGTGTGTGTCTGTGTGTGTGTGTGTGTGTGTGTGGTATGAGTGGCATGTCTTACTGCTTGAAAAATGCTTGCACGACTGGACTTTCTATTTTGTGCCCCTGCCAGTAACATCACAAGAACATCTGTGGGGAAGTTCATTAATCCTGGGAGGACAGAAGGCACATGAAGCAAAGCACAGCCTAGACGCGCTTTCCCTCAACTCACCTCCAGAACAACAAGAATAATGATTATTGTTTTCAACAACTAAGTTTTGGGTAGATTAGTTGCAGAATATTTTTGTGGTAATAGAAAATTGAAATCCCTAGACTCGATCATTATGAATTTAATGAATACTAAATTTAAAGTGTCCTAAAGGCTTCTAGGGGTGAAGAGATAGAAAGAACTTTAAAAAATATTTTTACAAACAAAAAGGAATAAGATTTTTCATTAGTAAGAATACATACTAGACTACAGAGGAGTGTGACCTTCAAATATGTGAGAGCAAATTGTTTTTCTCCTAGAAATTTATATGAAGCAAATCTATCAATCAAGTTCACAAGATAAACCCATGTTCAGTGATGTAAGGGCTCAAGATATAAACTCACATGTTTCCTTTCTGGAATAAAACCTAAAAACAAAAAATACTTGATTTATTCCTGCAAGGGGAAAAAAAATCAATAAAAAGAAAAATGTGACATATCAAAAACTATAGAAATAACTTAGGATTCCAATGAAAGACAACTTTAGTATGAGAGATAGTGTGAAGGCCTGAAAAGCAATTGATCTAAATAAGAAGAGAGTGTCAATGTCCTCTAAAAAGAATGGCTTTGAAAATAAAAATAGAATAAAAATTTAAAAATGGGTAGAAGATCTGAACAGTCTTTTTTTCCAAAGAAGACATACAGGTGGCCCACAGGCACATGAAAGATGCCCAACATCACTAATAATCAGGGAAATGCAAATCAAAACTACAATGAGATATCACCTCACACCTGTCAGAATGGCCATCATCCAAAAGGTAAGAAATAACAAGTGTTGGTGAGGATGTGGAGAAAAGGGAACCCTTGTGCACTGTTCATGGGAATGTAAGTTGGTGCAGTCACTATGGGAAAAAGTATGGAAGTCCCTCAAAAAATTAAAATGTAGAACTACCCTCTGATCCAGCAATTCCACTCCTGGGTATTTATCTAAAGAAAATGAAAACACTACCTCGAAAAGATCTTCACCCCTATGTTCATTACAGCATTATTTACAATAACCAAGACAGGAAAGCAACCTGCGTCCATCAATGGATGAACGGATAGAGAGAGTGTGCCATGTATAATGGAATACTCTTCAGCCACAAAAAGAAGAAAATCCTACCATTTGTGACAACACAGCTGGACCTTGAGGGCATTATGCTGAGTGAACTAAGACCGGGAAAGGCAAATACCATACTAGCTGAACACAAACTAAAGGAACAGATGCTTCCTTGTCATGTGGCCACACATGACAAGGAATTCAGTCTTTTACGGAATAGATTGTAAAAGTCACTACACAAAGAGAAGGCTTTAACAATCAAGAGCAGCAACCTCTGAGGATAGAGGAGAATATGATTTCCAGAATTAGCACATTATAAAATTCAACAGTCCAGATATTAACAACATCACAAAACATTAAAAAAAGAGAAAGCATGGCCCATTCAAAGGTGAAAAATAAATCAACAGAAGTCATCTATGAAGAAGCAAAATACTGGATTTATTATTCAAAACTTTAAACCAACCATCTTAGGGAATTCCCTGGCAGCCAGTGGTTAGGACTCAGCGCTCTCACTGCTGAGGGCCCAGGTTCGATCCCTGGTCAGGGATCTAAGATCCTCCATGCGGTGCAGCATGGTCAAGTTAAAAAAAAAAAAAAGCAACTGCCTTAAATATGTGCAAAGTGCTGAAGGAAACCATGGACAAAGGCTAAAGGAAAACAAGAGAAAACATGTATCAGCAATATAATGTCATAAACAGATAGAAATTATAAAAAGGAAGCAATTACAATTCTTGTATCTTAGATTGGGTGATGGTGGAAGTAGTGTCTTGACAATGTCGAGAGAACGAGGGTTAGTTAAGCAAAGTATGGTTTGGGCGCAGAGGAATCAGCGTGTGCAAGGGTGCTGGGGTAGAAGGGACTGGGGGTTTTGAGTAACTCATGGGGTGAAACGGGACTCGTCCTCAGTGACAGTGATGTGATGACCTGGAACAAACCTCCAAGTCATGTGAGAACTTTGACGTTTGTACAAAGAGCCATAGGAAGACATTGAAAAGTTCCACCCACTGGATAACAGCCGTACTTTGTTGTAAAAGGGCTTGATGTCTTCATTGTGGCGTGTTATTTTCAGGAGTGGAGATTCGAAAACCAGTGAGCACGTTCACTGAGGGGCCTGAGAAGATCTGAGCAGCACTGGGAAATATTTAGAAGTTAAAGTTGACTGGACTTGGCAGACGTTTGTTCATTAGGGTCATAAGAAGCTGCTGTCAAGGTGTCTGTCACATTAGAAATACCTCTGCACTGCTACCATTATTCATGATGTTGTTATTACTTATTATGATGATGATTATTACATTACTAACACTCCTTATCATCATTTCCTGGTATTAGCTTCCATTTTCCCATACAAGGTTCAATGCTAATTGCTCTGTGATGTTATTTTCCTTAGTCGTTAGAATTCTTGGTTTCAGCACAAGATGCTGTTTTTAGTTCTAAAAATCATGAGTTTGAGGCGCCTGTGAAATAATTGCTCTACTTTTATGAAGCTCAGCAGAGATTTCTGACCTAGAGATTAAACGCACATAGATTATGATTCATATGGTAGGTGTCTCTCTGCCCTTTGAGGTCTGGATATAATTCCTCTGAGCCATTCTTCAATTTCATAGCTTCTGAGGAAGAGAAAATCTATCTCAAGAGTCTATGAACTCATCCCCCACACTAAACTCAGCTGTCCAGTGTGGTTTTATCATAGAACTTGCTTTCTAGCAGGCACATGAAAAAGATTTGGGAGAAAGGAGAACGTGGAAGTTTAGTTATGTTTACATAAGAAAAGATGCATTTGTATATTACAGATATACTCAAAGTAATAAACAATCTGAAAAGGGGAACCAGTGTCTAAAATAGTCCGTTTACATGGATCAGCATATATATTTTATTTCTCCCAAATTTACTGAACTTCCTCATCCTTTCCAAAGAAGGGGAGACTGTTACGTTGTCATCATTGTAAAGACAGAGGCAAACGAGAGCACTTAGATGAAGACAATGCTAATGTAAAAACTAAATTACAGGGCTTCTCTGGTGGTGCAGTGGTTGAGAGTCTGTCTGCCTGCCGATGCAGGGGACACGGGTTTGTGCCCCAGTCTGGGAAGATCCCACATGCCGCGGAGCGGCTGGGCCCGTGAGCCATGGCCGCTGAGCCTGCATGTCCGGAGCCTGTGCTCTGCGGCGGGAGAGGCCACAACAGTGAGAGGCCCTAGTACCGAAAAAAAAAAAAAAAAAACTAAGTTATAAGGAAAGAATTCGTGGAGACTTAGAGGGAACACTTTGTGAAGAAACAATATAAATTATTTTTGAAAGAATAAAACATTTTCGTACAGGCAGTCTTTGGTATTTCAACTTCACATGAACTTGACTAAGATGTCACAGAAACTAATTTGAAGTTTTGAAAGATTAATATGTTTTAAGTGCAATGAGGGTGTTTAGTAATATTTTAGGATTTCAGAAGCTTTAAAGCATCAGGGATTCTTATTCTTGAAAAATGCTGTTTATTTAAATTATTTTCTAAGTCATCTGTATGGCTATTTAGAAGAATGTAAGATATTTTATTCAAAGGAGTCAGTCCTCACGGTGTGTGTTTTTCTGGGCATTGGCGGGGGGCGGACAGTTTGCAACAGTAATTGTTTTGAATTTCCAAGTATTTAGCTTCTGCATGACCCCAAATCGTGCAAATGTATATTTTTTTAATTTTTGAGAGCTTTTAAATTAATAACCCATGAGATGCCATCAATAATACCACGTGAATGAGGTATTTTTGTAGATAATAAGAACATGAGTGGATTAACCTTTAAGTCTATCAGGCTCTCCTAATGATTAAGTGAAGATTAAACAGATTGGGGAAAATATTGCTTTTTATGTTAAAATGTCACATGAGATTGACCTGGCAGTATATTTCATTCGAGCAGAGAGTCTGTACATGCTGATTTACGTATACATGAGACCAGTTTGCTTCCATTCTCCTTTCAACTCTTCCAGTGTCCCAGAGAAGGTGGGAGGGAATAGAGGTGGTATTTATAAAGTAAATCATAAGGTCAGTAGACCAGGCAAAGAAGTGAACGGTCTTGGCACTGACAGTAAAAGCAGGATATAAGGCAAAATCAGCAACATCAAGTATCTAAAGAGTGCCAAGCCTGGGTAAGACCTGATTCTCACTTTCCATGCACTGCAAAAAATCTGTTTTTAAGGAGGATTTCAATTAGATGTAGTTAAAATATTGTTTCCTAGTAATAAACGAGAAACCGTCTTTTAAAAAGGTTTTTATTATTTCATAATAATAATTCAATTACACAAGTGGTTAAGCTTTGCTTTACAAGCTCTAATAGCTTAAAGGTGTTTCTGATGATTTAATTATTGATCAGAATTTAATATTGACCAGAGTTAATAACCCCATTATTGGACACTCGATTTTAAACAAGACACATGAGCATGTTTATAAATATACTTATCACTTGAATGATAAACATATGTGTGTAAATATATATATTTACCTCTTGAATGGATATAAGTAGATGGGTGTGTGACTAGCTCCTGAGAGTTTCCCATTAGCTGCTTTTATGTAATCATTTTATTATTCATCTTTGTGGGTTTTTTATTTTTTGTGCTCTTAGTAAATGGTAATCTAATTGTAATTTATAGCATTCATAGCTATAAATATCAGCTGCTACAGGCTCTTAACTCTAATTCCCAAACTCAACTGTCTTTGACAACTGAAAATTTTGTTGTAACTCTCTGTGAACACTAATGGGCTGAACTAAATGAGGCTGTTTATGAAAGTCTTGCTGTACCCACTGAGTGCCAATATCTGCATGTTTCCCTGCGGGGATATTAATGTGTTTGATTCTACGTTGCTCACTCAGACCTTTCTGAGGCCTTACTTGCTGTCTGTTTCAGGCAGTGTATCATCATTCTAAAACCCCCTAAAATTCTGGGCTTTGGACGTCATCTGACTCCCAGGGTTTCATAGAAGGAATTCTGGATATGAATCAGGTTCTCCACCAGTACAAATGGTCCTGTTTAATAATTGAAGAAAGAGAATAAATGATTATTCCCAAATTAGTTTTAAAAGGAAGAAAAATAATGATCACAAGTGAAAGGATAAATAAAAAATCTACCATTCTACCTGAACACTTCAACACTCCATTCTCAGGAATCAAAGTAATTGTAGATGAAAACTCATCCAGGATTTAGAGCAACAATATCTACCAACTTGACCTAATTGACATTTATAAAACACCCAGCCCTGGAACAGCAGAATGCACATTATTTTCATGAACACATGGATTATTCACCAAGTTAGGCCATATTCTGAGCTACAGAACAGCCACGTCAAATTTAAAAAATTGAAATCATTCAAAGTAATTTTTCTGGCAAAAAAAAAAAAAAGAAATGAAACAAAGTATCTGAATAGTCCATAAATATTTGGAAATTTAAAAATATAATTCTCAATAACTCATGAGTCAAAGAGGAAGAGACAAAGAAAACTAAAAATTATATATTTTGCATTGGATAAAAATAAACACACACACACACATCACAAAAAGTCTAGGATGTCTGCCACTTTCAATCCTAATCCATATTGTGCTTGAAATCCTAGTCAGAGCAATAAGGCAAGAAAAGATATAAAAGTCAAACAGTATTTTCAAACAGCATAATTAACTACACAGTACTTACCAAAGAATCTACAAAATCTTGTAGAACTAACAAGTAATTTTATCAAGTTTTAGGATACAAGGTCAATATACACAAAAACCAATATCTTTTCTGTATATGAACAATAGACAGTTAGAAAAAAATTAAATAAAAACACAGTACCATTTTTGATAGCACCAAAACCCCTGAAACTTAGGTAATAATACACTTGCACATGACCTCTATGTTGAGAACTGACTGAATACATGGAGAGAGATGCCATGTTTATGGATCAGAGGACTGAACATTGTTAAGACAGTAATTCTTCCCAGATTGATTTATTTGTTCAAACTAATACCAGTCAAAATCTCAGCAGGACTGTTGAGTAGATGTTGAGAAGCTGATGCTAAAATTTATATGGGGAAAAAAATCAAAGGAATTAGAATAGTCATAAGAATTTTTAAAACTAAAAAGAAATGTGTAGAACATTTGTTGCCTTATTTTGAGTCACTCTTTAAGCCACAGTTATCAAGAGACTGGGATATTGTGATACTGACAACAGCAGAGGCACAAAAATCAATTTTTTAAAAACGGCCATATGTATGTGCTTATATATTCAATTTCTTTACAACAAAGATACATTAGCAATTTAATTAAGAGAAGATATTCTTTTCAGAAAACAGTGTGGGAGAACTGAACAACCATATGCAAAAAGACCCCCCGCTTTTTAACACATAACTTCCATGACATTAAAACAATCACAAAATACTAATAAACTTTTAAAACTTTGAGACAAAAACATAAGAGAAAATTTTTGTGACCTTGGGTTTGGCAAAAATTTCTATTACATGACACAGATGGCATGACCCATATCTGAAAAACATTAATAGGTTAATGGAGGAAATCAGTGTAAAGAGTTAATTTGAAATAGTGGGGTATTTATTTAATAGATGTTTATTGAGTGTTTCCTGTATACCTGGCAGTGTTATAGGCATGAAACCTGTTTTCGTCAAAATTAAAATCTTGTCCTCTTCAAACGTGAATTACTCATATGAAGAGTTAACCATAGGAAAACATGCAATTAACCATACAAATAGCTACGAACTGGGAGAGAATATTTGCGAAATGCGTATCTGAAGAAGGACTCAGGTAGAGGATACACGAGAATCTCTCAAAACACAATGAAAAGGAAATGGACCACCCAATAACAAAAGGGCAAGTAATTTGAACAGACCCTACAGCAAAGAAGAGAAGCAGATTGCAAATAAGCATCTGAAAAGCTGCTGTTCATCTTTGCTAGTCAGTAGCGAGATGCAAATAAAACCACAAAGCGATACCACCGCATACCTAGGAACAAACCTGACAGTACTGAGTGCAAGTGCCCCCAAAGATGTGGAACGAAATGATACTAGCAGGAATGAAAAATAGCATGGCTAAAGTGGACAACAGTCAGCAAATTTCTTTTCAAGGTACATCTATACTTCCATGACTCAGCAATGTCACTCACCATAAGCTTTACTGTGATTTAGTGTTATTGAATAAATATTACATCCTCCAAAGAAGCTTCTCTGACCATAGCATCTATTAGCTCTTATTCTCCAACCCTCTTGTTCTGTGTGTCTTTTTGTGTATTTATTTAGTTAGTTAATTTTTGTTTGTCTTCATAATACCTCTCACTCTGTGTTCTTGTCAGTTCATTTAATAGTTTGCCTGTTTACTCTCGTCTTAGTTCAGGCTGCTGTAAGGAAATACCATAGACCGGGAGGTTTATAAACAGAAGAAATTTATTTCTTACAGTCTGGAGGCTGGAATCCAAGGTCAAGGTGCCAACATAATCCGGTTCTGGTGAGAGCCTGCTTCCAAGCTTACAGACGGCTGACTTCTCATCATATTCACACGTGGCAGAGCTGGGGAGAGGGAGCCGGAGCCAGCTCTCAGGGGTCTCTTTGTAAGGGCACGAACTCCATTCATGGGGGCTCTACCCTCATGGCCTCATCACCTTCCACAAGCCCCACCTCCTGACACCATCACCTTGGGGGTTAGGTTTCAACATAAATTTTGGAAGAACACATTCAGTTGGTAACAGCTCTCTATGCCCTACCTCAGCCCCCTTACCCTAATTAGAAAGCAAGTTTCAAAGGTGCAGGTTTTTGTCTGCCCAGCTTCATGTCTAGAACACTCCTAGCATAGAGGAAAAGCTCAACAAACATTTATTATATGAATAAATAAACCACTATTCCACACCAAGTCTAACACTGACTTCCCCCATTCAGAAACGCACAGGGTCCATGAGCCTTCCACACTGTGTGCTGTCCAAAGGTGGGTCACCAGGTGGAATTGCACCTTCACCCTGGCTTCATGTGCAGAGTGCGATCAAAAGAGAGATTAGACAAAACCAGAATAAGTGCAACACAAAGGAAAAACACAGGGATCACTCACCTCCTCTGCAAGCCAACAGAGAACACATTCGTTTTATTTTATTTCAAACAAATCCACAGAAAGAAGTGAGCGGCATTGCATAATGCCCAATTGCTGACTCCATTCTAGATCCTTAGGGTTTCTCCCAAATGTTACTCTTTATGGGTGAAGTCATGTGTGCAGACAGTTTGGTTGCCCGGGAAGGGACTGCTGCTGGTGACGTCTGCTGGCCCCAATGACTGTCCTACACTTCATTCAGAGCTGGTACAAGCATTTGCCCCTGAACTGAATAAGGCAGGATTTTACTTGTTACCTTCATGTTCTTTTTCTGCAAACAAACAGATCCTGCCCCAGCAAGGATGGAGATTTTGAAGGTCATTTGGTCTCACAATGATGTGCTGCTTTGGGAACCAAATCAACGACTTGTGCTTTGTTGGCTGTGGCAGGTGTCTGCGGTTCCCATCCCGCCCTGGGGAGGTTAGCGATGTGCCCTGTGCTTTTGTAATTTGCTTCACTTTTCTCAGGACACAAGTGTGTCATTTAGCAAGTTATTATTCTTGCAGCCACTGCATGGCAAAAGACTGGAAGGGCTAATGCAGTTCCCCAAGGTTCCCGATTAAAACTCCAAAAGGAACTTTCTTATCAAGAATATTTGGCTAAATACTTTGAAACCCATTTGTTTACTTTAGAATGTATTATCACACAACTAAAACCATATCATCACTCCTCACCATAGAATATGTAAAACCCTGCCAGCCTTTTTCTTTTCTTTTTTAAAAATCTTTATTGTGGTATAATTGCCTCACAATACTGTGTTAGTTTCTGTTGTACACCAAAGTGAATCAGATATATGCATACACATGTCCCCATATCCGCTCCCTCTTGAGCCTTCCTCCCACCCTCCCTATCCCACCTCTCTAGGTCATCGCAAAGCACCAAGCTGATCTCCCTGTGCTATGCGGCTGCTTCCCACTAGCTATCTATTTTACGTTTAGTAGTGTATATATGTCCATGCCACTCTCTCACTTTGCCCCAGCTTACCCTTCCCCCTCCCCGTGTCCTCCAGTCTATTCTCTACGTCTGCATCTTTATTCTTGTCCTGCCACTAGGTTCATCAGTACCATTTTTTTTTTAGATTCCATATGCGTTAGCATACGGTATTTGTTTTTCTCTTTCTGACTTACTTCACTCTGTATGACAGTCTCTAGGTCCATTCCCCTCACTACAAATAACTCAATTCGTTCCTTTTTATGGCTGAGTAATATTCCATTGTATATATGTGCCACATCCTCTTTATCCATTCATCTGTCGATGGACACTTATGTGGCTTCCATGACCTGGCTATTGTAAATAGTGCTGCAATGAACATTGGGGTGCATGTTTCTCTTTGAATTATGCTCTTCTCTGGGTATATGCCTTTTTCTTACTATTTGCGAATAGTTATTTGGTGATTTGAATTTCAACATATGTAGGCAATGGAACAGTCATCTGGGAAGTTATGTAGCACTGGAAAAGTATGCAGTATTGTAATGTAAATATACTCATTACAGTCAGTGCCTTAAAGGATTTCAGCTATAAAAGCTTTTAATTCCCCCTACTGCCCCGCATTTTTGTATCAGATAAAGGATTCATCTCTATATAGGAATATTAATACATTTAACAAAGACAAGAAAATCTGGAGAATCGAGAGGCATTTGCTAGGTTGCAGTAAAGTGCAATATGGGGAAAGCAATGAGAGAGGTCTCAGCGGGAGATGGAGCCCAGCCGGGAGGTCCCAACAGCCCTCTTCTGAGTCATCAGCAGATGTTTGTGATAAGATACGGCCACCATCCAGAGTCCTTGAAGTCATAGAGAGGACTGATGAGACTGCTCAGTTTTGCAATTGAAAGAAAAGTTTTATCTTCATCATCATTAACTGGTCAGCTTAAAATTCCAGTAGTTGGGAAGGAATTGAGATAAACTGTCAAGTAATCAATTTGCAATCATCTGGAAGAGAATAGGTGGTGGAGAACAGTCAGCTGCGCTTCGTGAGGACAAACTACACCAAGTCAGTTTAATTTCTTCCCATGATGGAAGGACAGGACTCTGGACAGAGGAGAGACAGGAGCTTGAGGAAGACTTTTCACTGCACTACACAGAAAACCTTCCCAATGCAGGAGGAGATTGTGTCTGGGTAATTCTGAGGAAGGGCATCTCTGGGGAGGGGCTGAGCCCACGGGTGATTCTCTGAAAGACATTATCCTGAGTGCATGAAGTTCAACCTTCCAACAGTCCCCAGCACTCAAGAGATGCAAATAAGCAGGTTAAGTCATTGACTTAAAATTTAATTATGAAAAAACATAGCCAAAAATATTAAAAAGAATTTCCTTTCCAATTTATAAAATTATATTGCATTATCTGTATAAGTATGTAGTTTCAAGTTCTCATCATTTTCCTGAATCTCTAGAAAATATAGCATGTCTTGCTTCAGATGAGGTAGCACTTAATAAAATATTAATAAAAGTACACATCATGTCATTATTATTTAATGTTACTAAGTTTTGTGGGGTTTTTTTGAAATTTGTCTCGGTCTACATTGAATTAGTATCATTTTTGCAAAACACTGATGAAAGAGTCTTAAATAGTATTGTGAGAGAGTTACCTACAGACCTTCCAAATACTTAAGTTTGCAAACAGGAACAGATTTTAAAGCTTTCGGTAAAGTCCCTGAATCACATTGTCATTTCAACTGTGTCATGCATCTTGTAGCAACTGCATCATTTATGTTTCAGGTCATGCTTGTATTGAAGTGCTCTAAAATTTAATAAAATAAATCATCAGACCATTCTAAAAGGCTACAGAAAATCCACACAAGACAAAATGGAAAACTGAATCATCCATGATAATTAAAAGAATGCAAATGAAAGTAAACCTGGGCCAGATGTTTGTACTTGTAGGATCAGTGTTTTAAATCATAACACACAAAGGTTGCAGGTTAAGGGGGCACTGAATTACTCATAAAAGATTGAGAGCAGTCTGAATCCTTTTGTAAAGGAATATCTGATATTATGGGAACCATAAAGATACATATTGATATATGGTAGATGTGTTAATCCCTCTCCTGAGAATTTATCTTAAAGAAATAATATCACAGAAGTAAAAATGTGTGCTTATATTTATTTATAAAACCAGTAAACTGGGCAAGGTCGGATGTACACTGTGAAGGAAAATGGTGAGTCACTTCTGTCAACTCAGTGGAATATTCTGTAAGCACAAAATTAAACATTATGAAGACTGAAGTAAAGTAATAATTTTTTAAATGGGTAGAAATCAGATTGTGAAATGGTGTAGAATAGTGAAAGCAACTCTAGGAGTTAGAAAACCTGAAATACAGCACTTCAACTGCCTCCAATATACTGTGCACTTTCTTTTTTTTTTAATTTTATTTTATATTAGAGTATAGTTGATTTACAATGTTGTGTTAGTTTCAGGTGTACGGCAAAGTGATTCAGTTATATATATACATATATCCACTCTTTTTCAGATTCTTTTCCCATATAGGTTATTACAGAGTATTGAGTAGAGTTCCCGTGCTATACAGCAGCTTGTTGTTGATTATCTGTTTTGTAAATAGTAGTGTGTATATGTTAATCCCAAACTCCTAATTTATCCCTTCCCACCCCGCCCCACCTTTCCCCTTTGGTAACCATAATAAGTTCATTCTTTCTTTCTAAGTTCATGTTTCTGTTTTATAAATAAGTTCATTTGTATCACTTTTTTTTAGAATCCACATATAAGTGATATCATATGATATTTGTCTTTCTCTTTCTGACTTATTTCATGCAGTATGATAATCTCCAGGTCCGTCCATGTTGCTGCAAATGGCATTATTTCGTTCTCTTTTATGGATAATATTCCATTGTACTGTGTACTTTCAAAGACCCTCTCCTCCATCAGACTCTAGTCAGCCTCCTCTAGCCCTCTTTTTAGCCAGGCCTCAGTCTTGGGCCTTGTCCAGTTTTAGCAAGAATCCTGCCAAGTCAGTTTAGGGAGAATTCCACCCCTCCACCCCAATATCTGATCAGGGTCCTCATCCCCCACCCTTGGCCTGCCTCTAGCTAGAATCCTGCTAGTCCAGTTTAGTAAGAATCCTGTTAGTAATTTTCCACCCACAGACCCTGCTCTCTGACCCCTGGCTATAAATCCCCAGCTGTCTTTGCTGTATTCAGAATGGGGCTCAATTCTACACTGAAAACTCTTTCCCCATTGCAAGAGCACTGAATAAATTCTGCCTTTCCAATCTTTAACTGGAGTCCAGCTCTATTCCTCTTTTAAGGAACCTCCAAGAACCTCGTCAACCTCCCTGTAAAATGAGGTAGTTCAAACCGTCCTTACCTTCCATGCCTGGCTTCCGGGCCTTTGGCAACATAATTCCTGTCTTCAAATCTCATCTCTGAGGGGTGAGGTGAGTCCAGGCATCTGGAGAGATTAGACATGGAGAAGATGATACGTCCCAATCACAGACCAAAGTAGCAAAGCCACCTAGGTGATTTGCTAATTTACAGTGTGGAATGTAACAGTCTATGGACCACACGTTAACACGTACACCCTCTCTTTGGAGAAAAACTACATGTTGAGTCAAATTCCTGGATGGTTTTTTCTGCAGCAGATATCACAACAAAGGGGGTTAATTATGTGGTTTGAAATGTTAATAGCATGAGACTCTGTTGGGCTGCTGTGTCCTCCATGCTGGCACTGGCTAGATATGTACCATACAAGCCCATAGTTTCCTTGAAAGGCTGGAACCCAGGCAACTTGAATGCACACAGCCTAACATCCTTTAATTCTTATTGACACATTCTTTCTTTTCATATGCTAATCCTCTTAATCAGATTATGGTCAATTGAGTTTTGCTGAGGGCATGCTTTATTCTAAAGGTGACTTTGCACATTGCTGCTGCCAATCTGTTTCAGAATGTGGGGCTTCTTGGCAGGATGGGAGTTTGTGTAGTTCTTGCTATGTATTGCAATACTGTCTCTCCAGCTTGCTTTATCTTGTCGACATTTGGAAAAGGAAACTTGTGCTTGAATCTCAGCTTTACCACATACTGTGATTCAGACATGCCTCACTGACACGGTAGAGATCAAATAAGACTTTATTTGAAAAAGTTTTCCAAACTGTAAAGGACTGTGAGGCGTATGCTGTTTTAACCCGCTGATTCTGTGCTTATACCATCTGAGAAGGTGTGGCGGTCCCATCCATTACCAGAAACAAAGTCTTATTTACACCGGATTGAGGGTGACAAGTCCTGAGGAGGGGGCAGAACCTTCCTTGACTTTCCCCACTGAGTCATCTATTAATTAAAGTCCCTCCAGCATGGGAGTCAGATTTTCTTTCCTTCTCTCTCTGTTTTCCTCTCTCCCCAAGTCAGCCCCATATTTTTTCTTCTGCTTAATTCCCAGTGTCCCAGGGTTTTGGGGGGCAGATGGGTCAGAGCCCAATGTTCTATGCATTCTAAGAAATTTAGGAGCTTAAGAATGGAATTAATAAGGCAAACATGTCTTTTTGCTCACTAAGTATTGAGCAGACATAACATCACTTGAAAAATGTTGCATGTTTCATTTCATTCCATCTTATCTCCCCTAAAGGGGAAGTTTGCAGGATGCCGCTCCCAACTGTGGCTCCCACTTACAGCCAAGATGCCCTGGCCTCACCCAAGGAACTGGTCTAAGTGGTTACTGACTGTTTGCCTAAACTAGGAAGGTGCTTCTTTTATGAATGTTAAGAGAGAAATGTCTTCAGCCACATATGAATTTAAAAATACATATTAGTGTAAGGTCGGATCTTAACAAACGG
The DNA here is from genome assembly GCF_964270905.1 of Leucopleurus acutus. Lineage (NCBI taxonomy): Eukaryota > Metazoa > Chordata > Mammalia > Artiodactyla > Delphinidae > Leucopleurus > Leucopleurus acutus. Next base: position 175,543,628 of record NC_139142.1, read on the forward strand.
CACCGCGAAACAGAGGAAAGCTTCAAGTGAGCTTTATTAGGGAGCGCTCCCGGGCGAGGTTCACTGGTCCGAGAGAAAGGGGCCCGAGAAGTCGCACCCGGGCGAGGGTTGGGCAAGACTTTATAGGGGAAGAAGGGAAAGGGGTGTGGTGAATCTGGGAGGGCGCAGGGTATTCCTTATTTGGTGGTCTTCTCGGGTATCCTGGGGGACCGTTAGTCCCGCCCCTCGAAAGGCGGGGCTGGGTTCAAAGTCCCCAGGTCAGTTCCTGGAACCGGGTGGTCCGGAGAATTTCGGTCTGATGCAACCTGTGAATCTGATTGTGTTCCCCTGCCTCGGGCCAGTTGGCCTTACAATTAGTATTTTTAATTCAATTACAAGTGATACCATTGGGACAGAATATACAACCGGCTAAGAGACAACCAACGCTTTCCTGGGGAGGGGGGGGCACAGTATTCCCTGTTAGGGTGAATCATGACCTCAAAGATATCAGGTCCTGAGCCCTGAAACCTGGGGATGTTCCCTTACATGGCAATGGGGACTGTGCAGAAAGGATTAAAGATCTTGCCCTGGTAGGCCCTGCATGTGATCAGAAGAGACTCTCCTACAGAAAGGAAAGGCAGTATCGGTGGTGACGGTGGAAGGTGCTGTGTTGTGGGATCTGGAGACGGAGCAAGCCAAGAGTGCTGGAGATGGTGAGCAAACCGATGCACCCTGCAGCCTTTGGAGGGAAGTCCCTGCGGACGTGTGGATTCCAGCCCAGGGAAATTGATTTCAGACTTCTGGCCTCTGAACTGTAAGAGGATACATTTCTGTTGGTTTTAGCCACCACGTTTGTGGCTACAAACAGCCCCAGGAAATGAGTCCACCTGCCCATGCCTGACTCTCCGAGCTAGGCTGCTGCTCGGATGCCAGCACACACCCTTCCTCCCACTCAGGCTGTTCCTCCCCCTGCTGGGCCTCCAGTCTTCCGCCTTCCTGCCTCAGATTCTGAGATGCTACCGCTGGTTATCAGATTCCATCACCAGCACAGTCTCTGCTCCCCTCTGCTCTCAGCACACAGGTATTCCTCATCTGTCCTACCTAACAGCTTAGGTCTGAATTATTCAGTAAACAAATTGAAAGGAAGAGAAACATCTTTTAAATTCAACTTGTAATTTTCTTTTTTAATTGAATAATATCTCTAAAGATAAATATATTTATTTATGCATTTTATGACTTTGAAAAATTTTATAATAAAGCAAATTTAAGTTAATGACACAAGGGTAAATGGTTTTTAAAATTATAAAGTATCTGTATGTTTTTCAGATTTGAGAGAGATTTGTTCAGGAGAATGATGAATTTTTCTTCTTTATCTTTACTTTCTGAGTCACCTTTAGAGGTTGCTCTGAGACCCCCCTCAAAACTCTTGTGTTGAATCCTGACCCCCAAGGTAATGGTGGCAGGAGGTGGGGCCGTTGGGAGGTGATGAGGTCATGAGGGTAGATCCCCCATGATGGGATCAGTGTCCAAATAAAAGAGACCCCAGAGAGCTCCCTCGCCCCTTCCTCCAGGTGAGGACAGAGGGAGAAGATGCCGTCTATGAACCGGGAAGCGGGTCCTCACCAGACACTGAATCTGCCGGCCCCTTGATCTTGGACCTCCAGCCTCCAGGACTGTGAGAAATAAAGGTCTGTCCTTTATAAGCCCCCCAGCCTGTAGTATTTTGTTATAGCAGCCTGGATTGACTAAGACGAAGTATTTCCTAAGATTGAGAACCAGGCATCAAAGATTGCTTTATTAGACCAAATGTGCGGTTGAAAGGCTAACCTGGGCTCTTCTGGAGGTATATGTATGTGTCCGTGTGTGCGTGGGGTATTGCGTATTTATATTAAAATTTTAAAACATACCTTAGAGGTTGCTGCAAAAGAGGAGGAGAAGGAAAAGAATGAGAAGACCATCAGAATTACTGAGAACGTCTCGGCCTGGTGATGGTAAATTCGTTACCTGAACTTTTCTTTCTTCTCGAGTTTCTCTAGGATTTAATATGCAGCATGGCACAGTGCTTGTCCCTGAGTCTCAGAGAAGGATATTTAATTTGGTAATAATGTGCACGTTCTCCTCCACCCTGCCAATATTTCATTCCAAGGGAAGGGTTTCCTCCTGAGGTGCTCTTGGCTACAAATGAGTGAGACAATGAAATATTCCGGTCAGGCTCAGCCCACAGAATAAAAGAAGGCAATCAACTATACAGGCAGACGGAGCAGTGCCAGGGTGAAAAGCCTGTTGCCTGATTGTAGCCCAAGGGATGCTAAATTACCCATCAACCCGCTCAGCCCGGTTGATAGACACCAGAAAACCATATGTGAAGAAAAACAGCTGCCGGGGAGGAAAATGTTTCTGGCTAGAATGTACTGTGGATTCAACCAGCATTTGTACTCCTGCCTTATATTTGATCTCTTCTTGTGAGTTAATTTACAAACAGATAATCAGGGGTGTGTTTTCTTATCTCCAACGTTAACATATGGAAATAACTTGGAATACTGCGGCACAGCTTTGAAATACTAACCAAGGTGCCTTTACCATTTAGCCTCCGTGATTGGGAACATTTTGTGCTGAATGACGGAAGCCAAACTAGAATAATACTTTCAACAGCGTGTATCAGGCTAACTGGAATAGTTCATGATCGTAGTGACTTTTGCAGAAATTTATAATAGAATAGTATGAGTTATTGGCATGCCTTGTAATATTCTTCTTTTGCGAAGTGTAGCTCATTGGGTCTCATATATGCCCTAGTTTTAATGGGGGTTCACACATTTTGGAAAATTTTCAAATAGATTTGACAAAGTCATCATAAAAAGGCACTCTGCCCTCCGAGTTCTCTGAAATTCTCTCCTGTTCTCTCTGAAATTATATTTTCACTTTAGGATAAGTGTTCAACAAAACTTCATAAGAAGTTTCACATAGAACATGATGCTTTTATCTATATTTTCATTCAAGCATGAATCAGAAAATCCCTAATATTATCTCATTTTTCAGTCCCAAAATGCATTTGTAAGAGGTGTGTCAGATACTGCAGAGAGTGAGCGTGGCAATCTAGAGAAGTGGTGAAAATCACTCGGTTTAGAGCAGGACTTTCAGGCTTCCTTCACTCTTTGATTTGCAGTGGAGGAGCTGTGTAACCTTGGGGGGAGTTACTTAACCTCTCTGATCCTCATGTCTAACATGAGATTAAGAATCTCATGATTCATTACCATCCCACTTTGTATTATTCTTAACAGTAACCCCAACGTGTACTACTGGATGTATTGACTCTGAAGATCTTGAAATTTAATTAAACAGGCAAAAATATTAAAAATTGAATCTTTCGAAAGAGTTGCCAAAAGTAATGTTTCATTAACTCTCCAGTGGATGGTTCACCCATTACAGTCAGAGATCTTGTTGCAGAGAACACTTTGTTTTTGTTTATTTATTTTTGCACTCCGTCTACCACAGCAGCCGCACATCCCAGACTTAGTCATCCCTGGCAGAGCTTTGGAAAGCAGCCTCAGGAAGGTGGTCAGATGCAATGTGAATTCGAGTGGAGCTGGCGTGTATTCCGTGGCTCTCACTGCCTTGCCCTAGGAGCCCTTAGCAAATGGCTTAGTTTTTAGAGCCCAAGTTTATTTGACTGAACATTAAGAATAATAATACCTCTCCTGGCTCTTGCGAGGGTGACCGCACAACAGATCCAGTGTACTGTGCGTGTAGCTGCCATGGATTCACTCCGAAGCCATCAGCATTGTCTGCCTTTTGTTGTTAGAGAGATGTCTGTGCGGAAAAACGCTACATACGAGAGAAATAACACAGAGGCATTCGATATAAAAGCTTTCTACCTTACTAAAATTATATTAAAGGAGCTGGTATAACCTATACAAAAGAGGGGGATTAGTGCATAGAAGACCACCATACTCTACCATAATTCCACCATAACCTACCCCATGATGAGCTCCTGGGAAAGTATGATGGGGTTTCTAAATAGTTGCAAAAATATTTAGATTTATTTTATTTTATTCATTTGCAGGGTAAGAGGTATATATCAAATTATGTTCCTAGAATATCAACATAGCTTTTAAAATTAACAACTGAAACAAGCAAAACACATGATGAAAAAATTGTAAGATTTTGGTGAATTATAACTCAAATAAACGGAAACACCAAGAAGGGGCATATTTACTGCAAGTTATTTTGTTGATTAAACTATTCCCATTTTGGAGTAGAGAACTATTTTACCAGGTCCTAAAAACCAACCATCTCTTTCTGTACCCTTAGGGTGCACTTTCTATAATATTAACCCCCCCCCCCCGCCGATCAGTACTTGGATTGAAATGTTTGACATGAAAGATGGCCATTTTACCAGACTAGCACCAAATGAACTAAGATTGCAGGCTATAATGCCTTAAAACAAAATTGCAATGTAAGCCACACAATTTGTAGCATTCACTGTTAGGAGGAGAAAATAACTTGTTAGCTTGTGCAGAGACTGGCAATTTGACACAATGCAAATATTTTTTAACGCTTTCAGCCCACCTTCTATAATATTTCTAACCTGTTTCCTTATAGGGAGCATAACCAGGAAACCTAATGATGCTTAAATGGGAGCTGCAAAGTGACGGGCAATCACTGTCATACATTATATGGGTTTGGACAAATGTATAATGACATGTATCCACCATCATAGTATCATACAGAGTAGTTTCCTTGCACTAAAAATCACCTATTCGCCACCTATTCATTTCTCTCCCTCACTCCCTGACTCCCACAGCCACTGATCTTTTTATTATCTCCATAGTTTTACCTTTTCCAGAATGTCCTATAGTTGGAATCATGCAGTATGTAGACTTCTCAGATTGGCTTCTTTCACTTAGTAAAATTCATTTAATATGCATTCAAGTTTCCTCCATGTCTTTTATGTCTTGATAGCTTAGTCCTTTTTAACACTGACTAATTTTCCATTGTCTGGATGTATCAGAGTTTATTTATAAATTCACCCACTGGAGGACATCTTGGTTGTTTCCAAAGGAGCTGTACCATTTTGTATTCCTGCTAGCAGTGAATGACAGTTCCTGGTGCTGCACAACCTAGGCAGTATTAGGTGTTGTCAGCATTCTGGATTTGGGCCATTCTGATAGGTGCATAGTAGAATCTCATTGTTTTTATTTGCATTTCCCTGATGATACACAATGTGAAGCATCTTTTCATAGATGTACTTGCTCTCTGTATCTCTTCTTTGGTGAGGTGACTGTTCAGATCAGTTGCCCATGTCTAAATCAGGTGGTTCATTTTCTTATTGTTGAATTTTAAGAGCTTTTTATATATTTTGGATCACAGTCCTTTATCAAATGTCTTTTGCACAGATTTTTCTCCCAGTCCGTGGAAGGTCTTCTCATGCTCTTGTCCTTTTCTTTTACAGAATAGTTTTAAATTTTAATGAAGTCCAGCCTATCAAGACTTTCTTTCATGGATTGTGCCTTTGGTGTTGTATCTAAAAAGTTATCCCCATACCCAAGGTCATCTAGGTTTTCTCCTTTGTTAACTTCTAGGAGTTTTATGTTTAGGTCTATGATCCATTTTGATTTGATTTTTGTGAAGCATGTAAGATTTGTGTCTAGATTCTTTTTTTTTTTCTGTATGTGGGTGTCCAGCTGTTCCAGCATCATTTGTTGGAAAAGCTACATTTGCTCCATTATACTGCTCCTTTGTCAAAAACAGTTGACTCTATGTGTGAGCCTGGGCTTTCTATTTTGTTCCATTGATCTGTCTGTTATTTCACCAATACCGCACTGTCTTGATTACTGTAGCTTTCTAGTAAATCTTGAATTCAGGTAGCATCAGTCCTCAATTTTGTTCTTCTCCTTCAATATTGTGTTGATTCTTTTGGGTCTTTTGACTGTCCTTAAAAACTTCGGGATCAATTTGTCACAATCCACAAAATAGCTTGCTGGGATTTTGATTGGGGGTTGTGTGGAATCTATAGATCAAGTTGGAAAGAACTGACAAGTTGACACTTTTGAGCCTTCCCATCCATGAATGTAGACTGTCTCTCAATTTATTTAGTTATTTGATTTCATTCATCAGGATGTTGTAGTTTTCTCATATAAGTCTTTAAGTCTTTTGTTAGATTTACACCTAAGTATTTTATTAAGGAGACTGTTAATGTAAATGGTATCGTGTTTTTAATTTCAAATTCCACTTGTTCATTGCCAGTATATTGGAAAGCGATTGACTTTTGTTTATTAACCTTGGATGCTGTAACTTTGCCATAATTGCTTATTAGTGCCAGGAGGCTTTTTTTGGTCGATTCTTTGGGATACTGTTAATTTTTTGCAAAAGTATTTAACTTTTTAGAACAACAAGATATTTGAATGAAAAGGAGTATGAAATTTTCACCAATAGAGGTTAAATGACTGTCCCAAGCTCAAATTAATGTCATTTCATCAGTTTTCACAGTGCTTACTTTCCTAGTTTCTTTGATGCTCTAGGACACTATCATTGAATTCTTTGTGTCACTGCCAGCAGTTCTTTATAAACAGGGTAATCGAACTTGTTCTGCATTTAGATGGTCATGCACTCAACGTGAGGGGTGTTGATGTCTTGGCTGAAAATCTCCTCCAGGGTGGAAATTAAGCCAATTGTATTGTATTGATCGTCACATTCACGTTGTGAACTGTTCTCTCAAGATTCACTTCCCATAACTTGCACTAGAAATAAAGAAAACTAAACTCCACCAAAAATTGGACTCTAACATTCATTTGTGGGTGTATGATCTGTGTGGTCACACGGGCCCCATGCAGACAGGTTGGCACTTGGTTTAATGTTCTACTAACCCTGTTTTAACCTTCATAATATGTTTTGAGCAAGCGACCCTGCATTTTCATTTTGCTCTGGGCGGGGGGTGGGGGAGGAGGGTTTGGCACAGATTTTGTAACCTGTAACCTTTCTTATGTAATGCTACATAAACTCAATTGTTGGTAGTGCACCTGAGTTTATGATAGGGCTACTTTTTAAAAAGTTCTCTCAAAAAGTCTCAGATTGTTTACAAAGTATTTTGCTTAACTTGGGATTTTCCTCTGGGTTATAGAAAAAAAAAAACAAAAGAAACAAACAAGTGTAACTTGTGTTCCAATTCCTTCCCATGTAAGTAGAAAATTTTTGGATTAAAGTAAAAATAGATGCCCTGCTTTAAAATCATTTGTTAATAATTAACCAAGATTGCTTTACTCTTAAATTTTATTTGTTGCTTTGTTTTCAAGGGAATTTAAAGTGGTTTTAAAATTTGTAAATAAAGAAATTAAGATGAAGGGGAATACAATAAAGGAAGAAATTGTGTTCGTAGAGATACATGCCATAGAATACTGTACAGTTGCTGTATTCAGGCTAGAAGCATTGGGAGGACTATCTAATGCTCAAAGCAGGGAAGGAAATGCACTCAATTACAAATTCCAAAATGTCCCAGGTCCATAATGTCAGTTGTTAGAATGTGAAATTCATGAGGTCACTAGGGTGGAAATTCTGTGAGGAAGGGTTTTTAGTCTATTTTGTCCAAGACAGGATTCCCAATCTGAGAGCAGTTTCTGCCGCCATCTGTATCCAATAAGGATGTGTTGAAAGGATGAGTGTCTGTGAGTCGATAGAGACACAGCTGTTCAGGTGAAGAACAACCTCACAGAGGTCCCTGTACTTCTGTATGGGTCACAATTCTCCTTTGTAGCCTCATAATGGACACAACTTTATAAATCAACCTCTCTTCCCCAGATACTGTGGTTACACCTATGTGATAATTTCACGAAGAGTTCTGCTTTAAAATTCATGATAGAAGACAATACCAACATACAATTCAGGGAAGGGAATTTTATATGGTCAAATGATGTCATCTACGGTTTTCTAGAAGACGCTCTGAGGACCTGTGAAAGCCATGAGTGTCTTCCCAGTGAAGGGGCAATTCAGTACACTGCAAATTTGAAGGGCGTTTCAGGGGACGATGGTTCTGACTTAAAGCAGATACTGGTTCTGATTACCTTGTGGTAAATGGTCAGCCTCTGATCTAGACAAATAGATGAACATCAAGTGCTTTAAGAAGTTCCCTACAAATGCCATTTCCCACAACCTAGGTTCTAACAAGTATGGTACAGAAAGATATGAATATCATGTTTTCTGGCTGTATGTAGGTGATTCAGGATTTTGATCAAGAAAACTGTTTGACATTGACAATTTCATCACATACATTTTTTTTCAACAAAACTGTAAATTCTAAATAGTAAAATTCTTTGAAGTCAAGATTTTTTTAAATTTAATACACACACACTATGTATATAAATAGATATACAAATATGTATGTATATGGACATATTTAGTCAATATTATGATTCTGAATTTAGTAGTAATTAAAGTACGAACACCAATATCCTTGCAAAAAATTAAAAAAAGAAAAAAAAATCTTACCGATAATGCTATCACCACTATTTTTCAGAAGAGTTTGTGTGATTAGCTCAAAGCCAGAGATCAGAACCCAGGCTTCTGAATTCTGGTCCTAAATGTTTATCAAAGTGCTAGGAGATCTCTATCTCTAAATAGATCCTAAAATTCTTACAGCAGCATTCATTCTAAACACTGTTCATCCCTTCTCCTCACCACAGATCGGCGTTATTTCTCATCAAAGAAATAAGTGTTAGTATTAAAACAAATATGATATTATGAATAGAAAAGAGTAGATTATTGTAACCAGTCACCTTTATTTGTTAAAACTAGTATTTTCAAAAAGTCTCAGATTATAAATGTTAGTATTAAAACAAATATGATATTATGAATGTTAGTATTAAAACATGTTAGTATTAAATGTTAGTATTAATAAATACTAGTATAAATGTTAGTATTAAAACAAATATGATAGTTAGTATTAAATGTTAGTATTTAACATAAATGTTAGTATTAAAACAAATATGATATTATGAATAGAAAAGAGTAGATTATTGTAATGTTAGTATTAAAACATAAATGTTTTAATAAATGTTAGTATTAAATGTTAGTATTAAATGTTAGTATTAAATAAATGTTAGTATTATAACATAAATGTTAGTATTCATATATGATATTAGTATTCATATATGATATTATGAATAGAAGAGAGTAGATTATTGTAACCAGTCACCTTTATTTGTTAAAACTAGTATTTTCATTTAAAATATGCTAAGTATTTAACATAATAACTGAAAATATAATGATTCTTTTATAAGAACTCCCAATAAAAGAATTATACTTTCTACTTTATTCCTAGTGTTAAAAAGTTTAAAGTGGATTACATTTATAATGTCTTCAATTTCTGAAATGATGTTAAGTCATTTTACCAGGTCAGAAAATTGATTTGGTCCTCTGCTTTTCCTTAGCCTCAATCATGAAAAATAGGAATTCTGATATATTCAATTCTCATCCCTAGCAGCATTATTCTGCTTGACTGTGGTGAAAATATCTTATTCTAGCAGAATACTGCGGGTTTTGCCAGCGGGTTCCAATAAGTCAGGCATTCAATGGATAAGTAACTCAAAGCGTTACAATTGGGTTAACTCACTCTATCCAAGTACAACTAATTTCCAAAGCCCAGTGGATGTCCTCATTATGTAACTGTCAACTTTGTCCAGGAAGGAATAGGAGAGATTCATCAAATGAATAGTAATAAATGATTCCTATTAATGTTATTTTTTAGTAATGACTTGAAACGACCTGAAAGTTTTGGTTTGTTCTTAATCATGAACATAGTCCAGATCCCACTGAAGACCAATAAAAATCAACAAACTTGGAATTCAGATGTGAAACAACATTAGACTCATTCTCTGTTTTTGACTTTGGATATAGATACGTGTTATTTAATAAGGCAATCCTTATAGAAAACGAACCTTGGTTCTGGAGTCAGAATAGCTATGTCAGAGACCCATCTCTGCCACTATATATTCATCAACAGCTGATTTAGACTACCTGACCTTGTTTCTTATTGTTCATGGAGATGATAATTTTAACCTTGAAGGATATTTGTGAGACCCAACTGAGATGATTTTTATCTGTACAAATGAAAGTTATTTTTATTATAAGCAGCAAGAATCCCAGAATAGAGGGAAATATTTCTCGCATCAGATCTTTATAGATAAAGGAAACAAGGCAACTTTCATTCAAGCTGTAAATAAATGTGTGGGTTTCAATCCTTTACTGTATTTTCAACAAGGTAGTCTTCTATCCAAGAATCCATTAGTTTTCAAACATAAGGTTAACTCCTATTGTCTCAAAAAATTCGGAAATAAGAGCTACTTCCCATGGGTGGAGGGCATGACTAGGCTGGGTGCATCCCACTCCTACTGGGTTTTCCTGACCTTTCCCATTCTAAGGTATTTTCATCTTGTTATGGTTTGCATGTCTTTAGAACAGGTTGTACATTCTAGGGAATTACGGCAGTTAGGAGCCATTTCTCAGGATGTCCATCATAGATGCAGCAGCAGGTTACAGAAAACCCAAAGTACCAGGGTTTTACCTCTCAAAAAGACCAGCCATGCGTAGGATGACAGAGGATGTCTTAAGGATCCCCCGAGCTCCATTGTGTTATGTCTAGTGTTTGGTCAGTGTCTCTTGAGCCAAGGTGACTGATAGAGCTTCAGCAATTACATTCACTTTTAGTCAACAGGTGTTAGAGGGGCAAAGATGGTGTGTCCTGCCCCTCTTGCTTAAAGGAGAGTTTCTGAATGTATCAAAAAGTGCTATCAGCCCAATCAGTTTGGAGGACAGGGGAAGAGGCAGCTGGCGTGGGAGAGTAAGAGGCAGAGGCCAAAGACCTGGGAGGAAACTGTGTTGCGTATGCATCAGGACCCAATGACAGAATTATCTGGGGACATGCGCGTGTGTCAAGATAAGGACTGGGGGATGGCCGCTGGATTTGACAATGGAAAGCTCATTATTGACCCGGAGAATAGCAACCTCGTGGAGGTGATTTGGGCAAAACCCTGGTGTCAGTGGACTCAGTGGAAAAGGGGAAGACAGCATAGGAGGTCCTACATAGAGGGGAAACTTGTCAAAGGATTTTCCTGTAAGAGAAGTGAAATTGAGCAATAGCTGTGGGGAAGGTGGAGTAACCCGGTTGTCTTGTTCCGCTCATTTGTTTGTTTTTCCCCACATGGGAGGAGTAAGAGCAGGTTTATGCACTTGTGAGTAGGACCAGCTTCAGGGGCTGCACACGGGGCCAGGCACCGACAGGGTCCACTCCTAGTAGCATCCATCTCTGCTGATGCCGTCCCGAATTCTTAATAATTTTACCTTTGAACTTGTGTTTAGTAAGTGAAGTCCAGCAGGATGGTGGCCCATGCTTCTGAGCTGCTGCCCTCCCTCTCCTCCCATCACGTTCAGTGTTCACGGTATTCCCGGAGCACAGAATCCTAGTGGATCCATGATGCCTGGGACTTTGCATGACTGTGACCGTAGGCCTGTTTTCGTCAGGCTCTGGTAAACTTCAAAACTGATGCTTTAACTCTGAACCTAAAATGACTTGAAAATATGTAAAAGCTCAACTCAAGTTTATGTAATAAATAAAATGGAATTTTAAATTTGATGCCCTACTGCTTTCATTTTCAGTAAGGAGTAGAATCAATAAAACGAAGGCCAATTTCAACTTTCCTAAAACCTACAAAAATTGAACTGAGAGGGAAAAATGGAGGTTTTATTTTATTTTATTTTTGGTATGCTGCTTTGCAAGCTACCTTACCCCATCAAGATTCGTTTTCATTCAGATTACTCTTTAGTTTTGAACTCATTCTGTATTTGGAACAGCCCATGGTAAGTACAGAGTAAATGTGAACTACTGTTGCTGTTACGATTTGTACATTTTCATCTGAATTTTACGGGCGGGGATTATGCTGTCTCTTTCAGGCATCAGTGTTCCTTTGCAACAAAGGACAGTAGTTCATACTACTTGGCAAAGAAAACTGGTAAGACCTTTCTTAGAATGTCTGTTGGAAATGCCTGCTCTGTGTTGTCGATTTCACTATCACGTTAGAAACACTTTTGCCCCTGGTGCTTCTGCTCCTGATTCTTAATTGTTGTTATTTTGCAGAGTAAAATATTGATGACATTGGTCAAAAAGATTGACAGCAGCATGAATTGTTATTAACCAGACTGTTGGTTGCAGCTTACATTTCAATACATTCTAGGATGAAGCACAAACCCTCAGGGCAATCTCTTTTTCATTCTCTTTTCCAAACAGGCAGAAATTAACCCTCTCATAACTTTCTTTGCTATTGTCCCTTATTTTCTTTTTCCTTTGAGCAGTTAAAACAACATGTATTGATTTCTACCTTGTAACATAAAAGGACTCATTATTCATCAAGGTGGAGGTTGGAATTATCCTGAAAGCTTGAAATAACCAAAGACAGTTCTTAAAGAACCAAGGGCGGAAATGATAAGGTCGACCTTGGGAAGACAAAAAAAGCAGAGGAGCAGAAAGAAAGATGACATCAGAGAGGAGAGAAAGCCACCCCCTCTTCACACTCCCAGCAGACACACTTACAGTAGGAACATTCATCGTGTGGTCTCAACCTTTTGGGAAACATTCATCTTTTGTATCTTTGTGCAGCCAATGAAATCTGACTACCAAAGCTTCTTCTGAATGATCTTGTCATCCATGGCTCATATGAAAAGTGTATCCATATGGTGCAAATTAGTATGGATTACTTTCATGTCTGTGTGATGATTATCGGTAAAGTCATTTGTAATCAATTCTATGAACTGAATAGCAACAGTGGAGTGAGAGATGTAAACCACACATCCCAGGGGTGAAAAAGAAATAATCCCACTAACTAACGTTTCTGTTTTCTTCTTATGCTCACTCAATCTTAACTCTTAGAAAATAGGAGAGACCGAATCTTCTCGAAGGTAAGTATTTCCAAGCATACTAGTCAAATCAATCACTATGGTCAATTTTAAGTCACGTGGAGATTTTTAAACCTGGCAACTTTCTCATTAACTATTAAACTACTGAGTATTAGTACAGTTAAGTTGAGGGTAGGGGACATTCGGTATGGTTATCATAATGAGCTGTGCGGCAAAATCACCTCAAACTATGCTAAAAATGCAGATTCCCAGCCAGAACGGCAGGCTTACTGAAGAGGAAAAGAGTGGGGCAGAGAATCTATCTTTGTAACAAGTTCTGTGAATGATTATGATGGAGAAAGCCTGCCCTGAATTTGAGACCTCACCCCCCCATTTCTAGACCTTTTCTCAATTGCCTAAATAATTAGCTGTGTAATATTAGGAAACATCTCATCTCTGTATCTGTATTTAAAAAAAAAATCAGACTATCAAACAATACAAAGAGTATGTACTAAGATTTGCACTTCCATCCCATTTCTCCTCACTCCTGATCCAGCTGCCAGAGGAAACCTTATTTAACCATTTTTCTTTATATTTCGTACACGGGTTACCGTCTTATGTATTTGTAGTTATTTTTATTTCATCACCATTATGAATAGATTTCTTTCTCTGATGGGTAAAAATATAATTTATCTACACCTCCTCTTCCCAATCCCTATTTATTTCCATTCCCTGCAATGAACTCTGGAATTACCTTTAGTTCTTCATATTTAATCTGTTCACAATTTATAATAAATTCTTAAACCTCTCCGTCTTATTTCATAAATGTCACACAATAGCTCTAGTTTCCTCACTTAGAAAGATGAGAATGTTATCAACCTTCCTCCCTTCCAACCATCCTTATCACTTTTAACTATTTGCCAATTTTCTTTTTTTAACCCTCACAAGATTAATTACATTTGTATTATTTTTATAGCCAAAAATAAAGGTAGTATGTTTTATCTGTAGATTAATTTCACAATTAAAAACAATGGACAGCACATACATGATCAGTATTATACAAACTTGGTTAATAACGGAGACCTTGTTTCCACAATCTGCATGCCACAAAAAGGAAAAGTTTCAGATACACTATCCTTTCCTGAACAACACCAGTTGCCCAAACCCATGCTGCATTTTAGTTTGCTCTATATTTGTACCATAACTCTTTAAAAATAATCCTTTTTCTTGGGGTTCCTGATTGCCTATATCTTATTATGTGAATTATCCTATACTACATGCCTTCTTCTCTTGAATGAATATGGTTATACTCAATGTGTAAAAAGTAAAAAAGAAAAATATTTCTTACTCATTCTCTGCATCACTAAGGCTATTTCATATTTTAAGGTGAAATCCATTGGCTTCCTATTCTACTTTGATTGAATATGTCATATTTGGGTGGGCTGTGATAGTTAATAATGCACAATTTAAGTTTCCCTTGGTTTTTAGAAGCTGCATTCTGTGCATTACAATATGCTTATTTTTGCTTTGAAGCAGTCAACTATACTCCATTTTTGTGGAATCCTCTAATTTATTTTAGACCTCCTAGAAGCCTTCTGCCTCACAGTCAGTCTTCAGGTCTGTAAGTAGCTGTTAACTTAGGATATACCTTTCTTGCATTTTTGAGTTGGAAGAACTGTTTCCTGGATCAATTTCAAAGTCATTTTGCTGAAACACATTTTACAAAAATTAATTTCCTAAGAATGTATGCCCGTGAAATATGTTCTGAGTCCTCCCATGGATGCAAATGCCTCACCCTTGATTCACTGTGACCTGGTCAGTGTTGATATTAAATGTCCTTCTCCTAAGTGGCTGAAATGGTTCTTCCCTTTATGTTAAGCAAGCACCTGGTACCACTTGTTGGGAGACAATTCTCCATGGCATTTCTGCACATCGTGTGACAGTTTTTGTGGCAGAATATCTTCTCAAGGATGTTGGAACAGCAAACAGCCTAGGAGGACAGAGATGGTGTCTTTCTCCAGAGCAGAGGGCAGATTTGTCTCCTAACCAGCACAGTAAAGATAACGTCTTTTTGGTCACAAGGCTTGGGTAGAGTTGCTAGCTGCCCCCTTTGAGACTGGGGTTTCCTAAGCGTGGGGCTCCCAGCTGTGCCACAGACCCACTGTGTGTTCAGCACCCACTTCATTTCTCGCGTTGGACTTGGGGAGCAAAGGGAACCTATTCAGACATGAAACTCAGGCTTCCTGCTGTGTCACAAGTAATAACGTCCTTTGTCTCTAACCCAGGAGTTCCATGCCTGCTATGGTCTGTTTGTGTCCCCCTGCTAAATTCATATGTTGAAATCCAAACCCCCGGGGGATGGTGTTAGGAGGTGGGGTCTGTGGGAGGTGATGAGGACATGAGTGTGGAGCCCCCACGCTGAGGCTAGTGCCCTTGTAAAGGAGACCCCAGAGAGCTCCCTCACCCCTTCCACACACGCCAAGTTCTACAGACCGGAAGTCTGAGGTCAGGTGCCCAGCGAGTTCGGGCTCTGGTGAGACCTTTCTTCTGGGTTGTAAGTGACGTGGGAGCCTCCAGAACTGGGAGAAATAAATGCCTGCTGTTTCTAAGTCATCCAATCTCTGGTATTTTGTTACAGCAGCCTGAACCAAGACAATGTCGTTCCAGCATCGTTTATGAAACTCCTGTAGGCTAACAATGTTAGGTTGGAAACAGGGAAACACCTGGACCCCTCAAAGCTCCTGACTTCACATTTCTTAAATATGTTCTGAACTTCCCATTGCACAACACATAAGAGGTTTTGGGCTCCAGCTGGCTATGGACTGTTTTTTTCTTTTCCATTTATCCTCATCAAAATTCAGGAGACTCTCTTACACAGAATCCCAGGCTGAAAATACTCTTTCTGCAGAACTAGAATGCATTTTCATATTATCTCCTGGTAGGACTATTGTTGATGAGCGTGTGTGATGCCAGACTTCTTATCCCTTTACTAATTATCGTTTTGTTAATGCCTTTGTTGCTTTCCTTTTAGATGCTTTTATGGATTCCTTTTATATACATGGCCTTATAAAATCATAAAATGATATGTCTTGCTGTGTTAGACCATGATCAGATCAGCTCCTTGGAAAGCCCTCAGCTAAAGTTCCCCCTTATACAGAGAAAGCTCTTATGTTGAGAAGCCCATCGGACATGTTTACCTAAACAAGAAACTAGAAGTAAAGTCTGCATATGTTGGTAGTCACAGGGTGGATAAACGTTTGGGTAAGACGTGTTGTGCTGGGAAATAAGTGGTGTGTCTTCCTGGGTTATTTGGGATAAATGCATGAGTAGGAGGACCCAGAGCTTTTCCGACCTGACTAGACCCTGACCCCATACTGGTCACCTAAGAGAATCATCCTAAGGAAATCTTTCGAGAGAGGGGTAAAGGTGGGCAGCACCAGGACCCTTGCGAACTTTAATATAACCCTGTCCCTCGCCTTAACTTATGGAAACGTATTCTTATCTAAGTTAAGTAGACACTGGCATCACTTAAGTGTGGTCCAAGTTCCCCATTTCTGCTGACCTCTCAGCCTGGGTGTGGGTCTTTTTAAATTCATCCTACTGCACATTTAGTCAGCACTGTTGAGCTTGTCTATACCAAAGTCTTCTAATTATACTTCAGTTTTGTTTGTAAACCTTAGCGCCAGCCTCCAATTCGGAATATCTGCATTTTACAGAAAGGGCTTATGCAACCAAGGGTCATTTGTTATATAATTGTGTTAAGATATTGAAGTGATTTCCCGAACCAGAGTTCTCTGAAGTGTTGGAGTCTGTCAGAAACACTGGCAGTTCATAATCTCACCACTTATGCAGCCGTTGGGGTAGATATGAAGAGCATGGTGATCATGGCGAGAAGAATCTCCAAGTAATGTATTTAAACAATGGTTACAATTGTGCTTTCTCCATTTCCTGTGTCTCTAGTAATTTAATCTACAGTATTTCATTCATGAAATTTAGTCAATACATGCAAATCACTTCAAGCACTTATATTCTATCCTGAATTCATTAATCTACTTGGGCAAGAGACAAGCACATAAGAAGGTTTCTTGGTTGAGGTCATGAAGGAGGATGAGTACCATCGAGTTCCACTATGGTAAGTCCTTCAGAGACTAATACCCTAAAGTGTAAGTTGTCCTTTGGGCTTGCGTTTTTGTTTTTTTTTTAAATAAACTTATTTATTTTATTTATTTTGTCTTTGGCTACGTTGTGTCTTCATTGCTGTGCACGGCCTTCTCTAGTTGTGGCGAGCGGAGGCCACTCTTCATTGCGGGGCGCGGGCTTCTCATTGCGGTGGCTTCTCTTGGTGTGGAGCGCGGGCTCTAGGCACGTGGGCTTCAGTAGTTGTGGCTTGTGGGCCCTAGAGCGCAGGCTCAGTAGTTGTGGCGCATGGGCTTAGTTGCTCCGCGGCATGTGGGATTTTCACGGACCAGGGCTCTAACCCATATCCCCTGCATTGGCAGGTGGATTCTTAACCACTGAGACACCAGGGAAGCCCTGGCTTGCGTTTTTAATTCAAGCATTTTACAGTTACATATATTTTGCACAAACTTGAAAGTACAAACATATTGGTTCTTCTTCTTTTTCTTACTGTTTCTATTCTACATGGTACTTTCTGATAGAAAATACAAAATAAGCAAGCTTCTTGAAGAGGTCAGGATGTTTTATTCATCATGGAACGTAAGGTGAAAGTAATGCAGTAAAATTTCACTTGTGCCGGTCATCAATAGGAATCTGGTTTATGACTGCACAATAAGAAACCAATGAGAGCGGCAGTCCTAGCATGATATATCATAAAATATCCCTTAATCCATAGGTTTTTGTTAAGAGCTGATTTATCAGAGGTCTGAAATAGATACAAATTAAGTTTAATATGATGCAGTGCAGCCCAATCAGACTACTATTGCATTAAATTGACATAAATTGAATCATTTTTAATGAAATGAGCATGCCGCAGCGTTTCGGAATTCTTATTATTATTCATAGTAGAGAAGAACAATGAGACGTTTTATGATTTTTAGTTATGTGTATTCCTTTGTTCCGTAGTCCATCTGTTGGACTATTTTTGAATTGCATAAATCTATTGTCATCGTTAGTAGCTTCTTTAATGAATAAATCTGAAATGAGAATGTTCACAGGTTTGTCTAAATCATGTGCATCTGACTTCACAACACAGATCCAAGATGGGCGAGATGTTAATACCTCACATTTATTAGGAGGTTTTTCCATTCATTGGCTGATTCGCTAACACCAAACATCTAATAAAGCAGCTCTAATTAAATGATGTATCCAGAAGAACGGAGTTCTACCAACATGGATGAGCCCATCTCTCTCTAGATCTCTCTCTAGTGAGCACCTAATGAGAGATGACTGTACAAATAAATTATATTTCATCCACACACAGATTTCTCTACAACTGAAAGGACGAGGATGATCTCCATGTACTACGATGGAGAGACATCGGTATATATCTGTGAGAAAAGCAAAGTATACAACAGTGAATGTTGAATTCTTATACACTGTTGTATATTATGCATATATGGAAAGGGCAAGATGCAAATTAATATATATTTGTATTTCCTTATGTCTACCTAAAGAAATCTGGGATGAGAAAAAACTCAATTAAATGAATACATTAAAGACTCAAAAATAAATAGGTTGGATGGGGAGAGGCATAAGTGAGATATCGGTTTATCTTTTTACATCCTTTTGACTTTTAGACCATATAAACATGGTCTATCACTTCAAAAAAACCCCATAAATCAATGAATTCTGTAGTAGATGTTATTGGCGACCTGCACTGATCCCCTTTATAGAGCCCCTGACCCCAGACTTTCAGCTGCGGTGGGTGCGGGGTGCAAATCGCTCATGGCTGCATCGCTTTCCAGAAGGTTGCCCTCACCTGGCTTGGGCCACCTCCGCAGGAAGCACAGGAGATTATGTGCTCTTTCAATTAGAAGTATCCCATGGCCCATAATGAATCAATGTGAAAGTACACAGCACCCTTGCCTCTGAGTGAGACAGCTTTTGCTCCATGCACACCCCAGGGCCCCCCTTGGACTTGGACAGAGGCTGGACCGCAGTCTAAATGCACTGTGATTATTTTCTTCCTCTGCTCCCTCGGGCTTCCCTCACCCTTAAAGCTTTTCTCCTGAGAGCACTCCTTCAATATATTACTTACACATGCATCTCCATTTCAAACTCTGCTTCTCAGGGACCTGCCTTGGAGTCAAATTATAAAACCATCCATGTAGATAGTATAACACCATTGTCATGGTGTCTTCTCATCAGCAAATTAGTGCATTTTATGGGTGATCATCTAAGGAAAGCTAAGTAAGCAATGTGTGGGTGGAATAATATCACAAATACTCCCCTACTGACAATGGGTAAAATGAGACTTTTAGTGGATTCGTGTGAGGTCCATGCATTTTTATTTACTTTTAGTATGTTTCTCAGTTATATAGAAATTAATTCCATCTGCTGCTTACACTGTGGATTTTAACGACCCTTATCCAGCAGTGAGAACTTTATTGAAAATATAAGAATGTTTTAGGGTTAACTCAAATGAAGAAATTTCTCGGAGTAAATGAAGCAGTCAACCATCATCACTGGTCATCCTGAGGGTTCAAGGTCAATTGCCCTGTGGCTATGGCGTGTCCAGGAGAGAAAATCACTGGAAATTTTGAGCAGGAAGGACTGCAATTCACAACATGTGACCACAAAACCAACAGAAGAGATGGGGACTCAGAAGGAATGGAAGGCACCAACTTCTTATGTGGATTACTCACTGGCAGAGTCAGGAGACGGCAGAACCAGCAGGATGGCAGCAGAGAAAATCTCTGCAGGGAAAACCCAAGCTTGCTCTTCATTATCAGGTCTGCTGAATCTTGTCCTTTGTGCTCATGCCTTTGAAAGAGCAGGAATGTGGCTTCTGGTTCTCTCCCATCTTGGTAATCTGCAAAGTTTCTCACTGGTGGGCTTTAAGCATAAACGCAGCTGGCAGAGGATGCAGAGGAAGTAGCTTCCATTCCTTGAACCCTTGTACTGGAGGGGAGTGTATGGAAAGGTGCGGGGGGGCGGCTTGCAGGGGTCACGGACAGTCAGATGGACTAAGCCCACCCACAGGCAGAGAGCATCCCTCTGCAAATCCAAAAGACACGCTGTGGTCCTCAGAAATGAAAGATGCTGGGAACAGTAAAAGAGGCACAACCGCACCCACTTGGCATTTGAGTGGAGACATGCCTGGAGTGTCTAATAAACTGGCTTCCAGTCTGGGGTTGTACTGATACGTGTTCTCGAGTCTGATTCGATTGCACTTAGTAGCATGGAATTGCCTGTTCTTCTGATGACACTGTGACTGCTTTTTAAAAACGTACTTAACATTTTCCCTCTGGGTTGAGTGCTTCACACATTCAAATTAAGCGCTGAACTGCCTGTTTTCCATGTGAAATGCTTATTGATTTAATTTTCTTTTAGTTCAGATGGTTATGTTGTTATTCTGAAGATAGGGTCTTACACACAGTACTGCCAACTGGGTAATGATTATATGTATAACGAATGCACCTTGTTATAAAGGGTATGGTTTCAGGGCCATTAGGAGGGACCCACGCCTGAAAGCGTCTCTACCACAGGTGCCACAGTAATGGAAATTCCCTAAATTAGCCACGTATTTTTTTTTAATGTTCTCTGTCTATTGCCCACAAGAACTAACAATCCAATTTGCCCTAAGGTTTTAGTAACAAAATAAATACGTTTTTCTTCTGGTGAGAAAATCCCAAATTAGCAACATGAGTAAAAGTAAAAATACACAAAATATGATAAAGTGGATAATGATAGCTGAGACGGAATAAAGTGCTGTGAAAGGTTTAAAAAGTGACAAGTTTACAAAGCCAACTTTGATGGCAAGCTGGTGTAGTGTAACAAGCTGATGATGTACAATCAAAAAGACATGAATTTGAGTCCTGTGACATTGCGTGAATAAACTAACCTCTTTAAATACAAAACGGGATAATGTCAATCTTGTGTTAGCTCTGTATTCCCTCTTGGATTAAATAACGTAGGATATATAAAAGTTTCAGCTCAGCGTATGTTACAAGTAGGGTCTCAGCTGTAATTACTCTCTTCCCAAATCTGTTCTGTATTTTGCTTACAGTTAGTTTGCTGTCAGCACCTTAGCTATTGGAAAGGTGTATCACCGTGGAAGGGTGAGTGTTTTTGTTCAGAGAGATTTCTTCCCTCTGGGCCTGGTCGAAACTGCACTTTAGTCCATGTATCCCTCCTAGAGTCTCTGAGATTTTACAGCATTTATTACGTTATAATAAACTAGAATTTTTTAAATGTGTTACTATCATGAGCACATAGATATTTCTGGGTAAAAAACTTAAGTGGTTTCCATTTTCTGCATTTTTATAGTTGTAAAAATCAACAAGGTACTGTAATAGATAAAATGATTTCAGCACCTAAGAGACAAAGTTTCCACGAACACCAAGGTGTTCCATTATCATAATTTTGATTTGGTCCATGGGAAAGAGGGCTCAGTTTCAAATGAGACAGCATTCTCTGTATGATAATTCATGAATTAACTTCTCCCCAAATAGAATTCCTACACATAAAACTGCTCAAGGGACAGATGCAGGATGAGATTCATGAGTATAAAACTCTATGGATTGTTTGGAGGACATGACAAAATGAGGGTATTTGTTTTATTAAATAAAGATGTATTAACTCTCTGAGTGGTCCATAAAGAGGGAGATGTGTGTCTGTGTGTGTGTGTGTGTGTGTGTGTGTGTGTGTGAATTATGACTACTTCTGAGGAAGGTAAGTAGCTTGGAGTGACTGGAAAACATATTCATTCACAGAAGTGATAGGGTAGGAGGATGATGGTGGTATTTATAAAGGGTTGTGACACGCCTGCCAGGCCAGGTATTATCCTAAAGCAATGGAGAGACACTGGAGTTTTAGCATCAGAATAAAGCAAGATGGGGTTTGCATCTTTTACCCAAGTATAATTGATTTACAATATTATGTTAGCTTTGGGTGTACAGCACTGTGACTTGTTTTGTTTTGAAGATTATATTCCATTATAAGTTATTAAAAGATATTGGGTATAATTCCCTGTGCAATACAGTAAATCCTTGTTGCTTATCTATTTTATGCAGTAGTTTATATCTGTTAATCCCAAACACCTAATTTGTCCTTCCCCACCTTCCTCTCCCTTTCGGTAACCATAAGTTTGTTTCCTATGTCTGTGAGTCTTGCTTCTGTTTTGTATATAGGTTAATTTGTATTATTTTTTAGAGTCCACATATAAGTGATATCATATAGTATTTGCCTTTTTCTGTCTGGCAATATTTCATTCTTTTTATGGCTGAGTAATGTTCCATTTTATTTATAGATAGATAGATAGATAGTCACATCTTCTTAAGTCAACTCATCTGTTGATGGGCATTTGGGTTGTTTCCATGGCTTGGGTATTGTGAATAGTGCTGCTATGAACATTAAGGTGCATGTATCTTTTTGAATCAGCATTTTTGTTTTTTCCAGAAATATACCCAGGAGTGGAATTGCTGGATCATATGATAGTTCTATTTTAGAAAGATAATTCTTGCCGATAATTTGAAGGGGCAAGGATTCAGGCAAGGAGATCAACTTGGAAGTTATTGCAATATTCTCATTAAGGAATGATACAAACATTTACTATAATTGTGACAGCAAGAGTAGTAAGGAGAAGGTACATTCAAGAAATACAAGTAATTCTATTTTGCCTTTGCATTATTGTCGACTATGTGCATGTCTGTCTTCACTAGATTTTAAGGGACCAATGGCAGAACAATATTTATTAATTTTTTACTCTATAATATACTGTGTGCATAGAATATGTTTGATATTTGATTGAATGTACTCTGGATTTATTATTTTCTATTGAATGAAGAGAACAACTAAATGATGAACACAGATAAACATACATATCTCAACAGTAGTTAAACTATAAGGCACTTCAGAACGAAAAGCCAGAGATTTTTTTTTTTTTTTCTGCGGTATGTGGGCCTCTCACTGTTGTGGCCTCTCCCGTTGCGGAGCACAGGCTCCGGACGCGCAGGCTCAGCAGCCACGGCTCACGGGCCCAGCCGCTCCGCGGCATGTGGGATCTTCCCGGACCGGGGCACGAACCCGCGTCCCCTGCATCGGCAGGCAGACTCTCAACCACTGCGCCACCAGGGAAGCCCAGCCAGTGACTTTGATCAGGGATTCAAACACAAGTCACATCATATAAAAACTGGCTAATTAAATGCAACAGCAGATCATCCTGGCTGTGATCCAGTTCTTTCTCCAGATGGTTTGTCCCTGTGCAGGTAGAGATAGGAAAATGAAAAGTGATTATCCTGCTAGACTGCTGTCTTTATGCCAAACAGAATTATTTACAAATTTCTTTGAGATTAATAAAGGACAAAACCATTCCAAGAAGGAAACTTTGTTTAAAAGATTGTGAATGAAACTTGGCTGAAAACAATCCTAGACCAAGACTTAAAGGGGCTCTAAAACCTGCACTTTCCTATTTTCTTTCTGAACAGCCCTCATAGTTCAATGGTCAAAACGGCCCTTGGCCAGAGATGCCCTACCATACATTGTTCTATTTTCCTTCTCAGAATACAATAGTTTCTGTTAAACTACAAAAAAATTTGAATGTGCATTGGTAGCCCCAGTTGAAAGAAACAAAAAAGAAAAAGGAAAGTCTTCGTCTTAGCCCAGGCATTAAATCCCATTAACATTGAATATGTCATGGGGAATATTTGGTTCCAGAGAGCACTAATTCTAACTCCTGCTACAAAGTTAATATGTTTGTTTAACTTAGTGTTTTCAGGCTCGTTAGACAGTGTTTAGACATTACGTATTATAATTATTAATCATATCTCAAAGGAGGAACGAAATGTATTCCACCAAATATCTCCAAATTAGTATGCATCTTAGTTCCTATTAATCTTGAAACTGGGAAAACTAATGGCATACTATAAAGGATTGTGTGTATGATATTATTCGTCTAAATCAATATCTACATAGTGTTTTAAAAATAATTTTTCCAAATGGCTTAGAAAAAAAAAAGCACTGATATTTATTTAATTATCAAATTCTAATAAGAAATTACAATAATAACTGGATACTGTGTGAAAATATTGATTTTGTGCTTTCTTTTACCCAGTAACCATAGAATATCATAAAAATTCAATGCAGCCTTATTCTTCCAGCTTGCATTTAAAGATTCTCAGACTTTAAAGGATATTTATCATCTGTCTTCTGGAGCATTTATGCTCCAATCTATAGCAGTATAATCTCCTTAGGAGTTTGGGCTCATAATTTTCTCTTCGAACTTTTGCTGAAACAGGCCTGCTTTATCATCGAGCTTGAATCTTAAATAGTTTCTCTTTCAAATACTAACCATGGGTTATTAATTTAAATGTTCCCTTTGTGGTTCCATCAATGAGGACTTATAGGTATGATTTGTAATTATATGATAAGGTTGTTAACGTTTTTATTTGAGAAATACAATACAATAAAATAACTCAAGCCTTACCTTCTAGATTTAATGTAAAACATCAGTGGGAAAGGTAACATTTTCATTATTTAAATTCAGTTTTATTTTAAAATAAATTTGTAGAAGAAAAATATAAGTATGTCTAAAGCATAATATTTTAGTGAAAGAAAAGTAAGTTCAAGGATGAGACCAATAAGTTTGTATCTTGGATTATCTACTCACTATGTAACAATTTAATTAAACCATTTTTCTCCAAATTATACTTTCTTCCTCCTTTATTTTGTAATAATAACAAAATTTACATTTAGATGAGGCTTAAATAAGTATATATATATATTTATGTTATTATTTATATATATAAGCCTAGCATTCTGCAGAGTGTGTAGGAGTTACTGACTAAAGAAGAACACCCTTATGTATAAAGCCCAGAGATGATAATATTTATTTGTAATATAAATATAACTTGGTTAATTTTGGTTATTTATTTGATAGAAAGAAAAAAACTTGTCAAACCTTTGACTCAAAATCTAAAATCTTATTCTTATTCTAAATGAAATAGTGCTTCCTATCCCAGGCCACATTTTCTGCATTTTATCTATGCTATGTGATCATCTTAAACTAGAATCACGTCTTCAAATATTCTACCGTCAAAGGTGCGCAAGTTGGAGTCCTCCAGCTGAGATGAGGAAGCAGGAACTGGATTTACTCTTTGGCCTGAAATAAGTAACAAACAAATAGATTATGTGTATGAAGTAATATAATTCAAGTTATTAGACACCAGGCAGTGAAGGGGCAATGCTGGGAAGGGAATGAGGGCAGCCCTATGCCTGCCAAAGTTTAATGCATGGAGAAAATGTACGGGCCACAGCCCATAAAAGAGGAATCAGGAGTCTGGGGAGACCAAGGCAGATAGAGTTCATAGAGCAGCATACTGGAGAAGAGAGAATGCAGAGAGAGAGAGAGAGAGAGAGAGAGAGAGAGAGTCTCCCCTTTAAGTCTTCATCTGGGGATGCATCAGGGCATGAAGGAGGCAACTGCTACTCAGGGAAAAGAACTGCTCTAAAGAACTGCAAGGAACAACGGCCTGGAATCATACTCTGTCAGCACAACTGGAGAATCTATTTCAAGGAGGATTGAGTGTAATACTGAGGAGAGCTTTGCCTAAGTAATGGGGAAAATTAACCCACTAATGAAATGAAGATGGCAGTGTTACTGAGGGTGGGAGGAAGGGATTCGAGGTACTCTGTCTCTAATTGGTATATTAATCTACCCGTGTCAATTATCACCTTCAATGTGAATGGTTTAAATATACCAATTAAAGACAGAGATTATCAGAGTGGATAAACACAGACAAACCACCCCCACCCCCCAGACTCAATTTAATGTTGAGAAAACCATGGCAAATGTAGGCTCAGATAAATTAAAGAGGAGAAGGGACCTATACCATGCAAACACTAGTCAAAGAAAGTTGGAGAAGCCTATATTAATTTCAGACAAATCAGAATTCAGAAAGAGGAAGATTAAAATAGGTAAAGGGAGACATTACATAATGATAAAGGTGTCAGTGTTCTAAAAAAATGTAGAGCTAATATTTTGAGTGAGAAATGAACATTTTTCCAATAAGACCAAGAACAAGGTGTGATGTCCTCTATAGGCTCTCCTGTTCAACATGGCACTGGGGGTCCTGGCTAATACAAAATAAAAGAGAAGAGGAGAGGAGAGACAAAAGAAAAAATGTACAGATTAGAAAGGAAGAAATTATATCATTTTTATTTGCAGCAGATGAGGTTCACTATGCAGAAAATTCCAGACACTCTTCAAAAAACTCTTGGAACTATGAAGTATAAGAAGATCACAAGATACAAAGTTAATAGACAGAGTGTTTACCTATATGCCAGCAATGAGCAACTGGAATTTGAAATCTAAATCTCTCTCTCTCTCTCTCTCTCTCTCTCTCTATATATATATATATGTATATATATATATGCCATTTACAATAGCACCAAAGTATAAAAAAATTTATATATGTCTAATTAAACATGTACGGATCTATATGTGGAAAACTACAAAACTCTGGTTAAAAAAATCAATGATCTATATTAACTGAGAGATAGTCTGTGTTCATGGGTTGTGAAGACTGTTAAGTTGTGAATTCTCCTCAGTGTGATCTATAGATTCCATCCAATCCCAATCGAAATCTCAGCAAGCTGGTTTGAAAGTACTGACAAGCTGAATCTAAGGTATATATGGAAAGGCCTGGAATAGCCATATAATACCAAAGAAGAAGAACAAAGTCAGAGGATCGACGCTACCAAACTTCAAAACTTCCTATAAAACTTCCTTCAAAACTTCCTATAAAACTACAGTGATCAAGACCCCATGGTACTGACAAAACAATAGATGTGCACGTCTAGGAACAGAATAGGGAGGCCAGAAATGGGCCCACACAAATACAGAATAGGGAGGCCAGAAATGGGTCCACACCTGATTGTTGACAAAGGAACAACGGGACTTCAACTGAGAAAGGAAAGTCTTTTAAAACAAATGGTGTTGAAACAATTGGGCATCCTTAAGGGAGAAATGACTTTAGGTACAGCCCTTGCACCTTTCACAGAAATTAACTCAAAAATGGATCTTAGATTTAAATGTAAAAGGAACAATTAGGAAACAGCCAGAAAAAAACGTAGGAGAAAATAGGTGACATCGGGGTTGGTGATGAGTTTTTAGATACAACACCCAAAGCACAATCTATGGAAGTAAAAACAGATAAGATGGACTTTATTAAATCAAAAATATTTGCTTTGTCAAACACCGTTAAAAGAATAAAAAGACAAGCCAAAGACTGGAGGAAATATTTGCAAAACACACACATATCTGCTAAAGTACATGTTTCCAAAGACTCACACACAAAAATATTTGAATCAACAATAAGAAAGCAAAAAACTTATTGAAAAAAATAGAGAAAAGATCTGATTGGACACCTGAATAGAGAAGATATGTTGATGCAAATAGGCTTATGGAAAGATAGATGTTCCACATCATTTGTCGTTAGAGAATTGCAAATTAAAATTACAATGGGATACCATGGCATACCTAGCAGAGTGGCTAAACTCCCCCCACTGACAACACCAAAAGCTGGGAAAGATGTGGTATAACAGGAAGTCTCGTTTACTGCAACTGGGATTGCAAAACGGTACAGCTACTTTGGAAGATGGTTACGCAGAGTTCTTACAAAGCTGAACGTAGGCTTACCATACAATCTAGCAATTGCATTCCTAGGTATTTGCCCAACTGATGTAAAGACTCAGGTTCACACAAAAACCTATTTTCTATAGCTTCACTCATTATTTCTACAAACTGTACACAGTCACCTTGTTTTTAAATAGGAGAATGAATAAGTGAATTGTAGTACACACACACAATGAATATTATTCAACAACAAAAATAAGTGAAGTAGCAAGACACAGAAAGATAGGTAATATACTAAGCAAAGAAGCCAGTCTGATAAGACTACATACTATATGATTCCAAATATCTGACATTTTGGAAAAGACCAAACTATGGAGCTGATTAAAAGCTTTTTAAAAATGACTTAAAAAGATAAAAGCAGTTGCCAGAGAGGATTTTTTAAGGCAGTGAAACTATTCTGTGTGATACCCTAATGGACACTTGAAATCATGCTTTTTTTCTCAATCTATAGAGCTTAACAGCACAGAGTATGAACCTTAATGTCTACAAATTAATTTTAAAATATTTGGGAGGTCAGGGGAACCCCAGAATGGAATACAACATGTAGCCAAATGATCTGAGTTACAGTTAGTGTGAAATGCCCTCCCTAGAGGGGTTAGGGAAGATTTGCTGACCTAAGGAACTTTGGAGTGGAGACTGAGGAAAAGCAAAAGGGAGTGTGTTAAGCTCTGTGTTCTAGTTGATAAAGACGTTTCCCTTCAGGGTAAGGGTGTGTGTTAGCTACTCTGACGTCACCGTGCGTGTGTACAGGAATGAAAATGACACGTTGGTGGACGGCAGGGGCGTGTTTCCCACTGTCGGAGGGGAGGTTACAGATACGCGAGGGAGGAGGGCAGAGTATCCACGAGGTGACGGGTTCCAGGTGGAGACATCATCATGAGCTCACGTCCAGCTCGGCACAGACACAGACGGCTATGTGTAGAAACGTTTGCAGATGTGTGCACAGACACAGTTCAGAGCACACGCAGACATCCCCTTGCTCTGTCAGCTAAGAGAGCCCAGCAACAGCCAATGGCACAAAACATCCCCAGGACCCAGATCTTGGTTTCTAATACCGTTCGTCCATCAGAGGAACAGGGCTCATTAGAGAAATGCCTGATTCTATGATGCGAAGATCCTGAATTGTCTCATGGACCCCCAAATCAAGGAAGGGAACTAAAAAAAGAAATGACAATAATAGGTTATGTGAAAGGCACTCAGAAGCCAAAACTGGAACAATTGGGGCAAGAAAAGAAATATTATCTGATCTTAACCAATAGTATATAATAAATATTCATGAATCCATACTGATATAAATTAATGGTTAACTAAACAAATGCATGGGGACGAATAGACAGATATCCTCTACAGAATAATTCAAACGATTTATGTAGATATGCTGCCCTCAAGATGAATCATAACTCTCCACTCATTAAACGCATGAAAGGGGAGAAAAGAGTAACTTTACAGTGGAGAAACCTAACATAAACGACCTTAGCCAGGCGATCAAGGTCAACTTCAGCAGCCACACAGGTCATTTTAGGAAGATTTACACTTGACAGGATTTGATGAGAATAGCACTTCTCTTCTGTTGTCCCAGGAACTCAGAACCCTGGTCTAGTCATGAGAAACAGCAGAGAAATCCCAACTGAGGACCATTTTACACCAGTTTTCCTCAGAACTGTCAAGGTTATCAAAACACAAGGGAAGTCTGAGAGACTGCCCAGCCAAGAGGTGCCTTAGGAGACAAAAAGATGAAATGTAATGTGGTATCCTGAATGGAATCCTGGGATAGAAAAAGGACTCTCAGTAAAAACTAGGGGAATCTGAATAAAAGATGGGCTTTGGTGAATCATATTATATCAGTATGGGTCTATTCACTGTTAACAAATGAACCACACTAATATAAGATGCTGTTCATAGAGGAAACTGGATGTGTAGTTTATGGGAACCGTCTGTCTTCATTCTGCACTTTTCTATAAAGTTAAAATCCTCTCATTTAAAATGCTTTTTCAAAAACATTTTGTAAAAAACTATAGAATAAAACAAACATTCAGATATATTGGATTTCCTTCCTAAGAACCTAGAGTATCAAAATACACCTATCATGTTCTGATTCAGTTGTAAAACACTTCTTCTATTTTTTAAGATTATTTACATTATCTTCTCTACTCTAAAAGGGCTTTTTTAAGAATTCAAACGAAATCTTAGTATATCTAAACACTGTAATTGCCCCAAGTGTTGAAAATATAACATCTATGAATAACTTGCTCCTCAATTGGCCGCTTAGCATTTATCTTGGCACTTAACGTTTATATCACGTGTGAGCATATAAAAACTCTACTCATATAGAAATAAATCCTGCAAGTTGATTGTCAGAATGCCATAGTCAGGAAAACATTAGATTATTGGGAGCTGTGTGTTTACGTTCTGGGTCTGCAACTTACAATTACATTATTCTTGGATAGGGGTCTTAAAGTATTTATATTTTAGTTTCCCCTTCTGTACATCAGAAATTATAGTATTTACACACATTGATTTGGCATTTGTTTGAGACAATACACAATAATTGTGTATTCAGATGTTAAATATTACAATTATATTTGGGGAAAAAAAACCAATCTGATCCTTCTCCATCTTAGTAAACTCAGCCTTTGAGTTTCTGGATATTAGTCATGACAATGGATAAAGCAGAGAGCTGGAAAAATCAGAAGGGTAAATCAGTTACATTTCAAAGTAACTACTAGCTGGAGAAAAGCCTGTCTCCGGAAAGTGGGAAGAAGACAACATTTGAGGACTTGGAACATAGAAGGAACATAGAAGGAACATTTGAGGACTTGGAGAGAAAGGGAGAAGAAAAAAAGGATGGAAACATCTGCCTTTCATTGAGATACATAAATAAGAGAGAAAAATATTATGGGGGTCTTTGATTTTAGACATAAGATTTTTCATTTAGGAAGCACAGTTATAGGACCTGTTTGAAGTAGCCTTTATTTTTCCTGTTGTGTCACAAGAAATTAGAGACTCTCATAATAACAGATCTGAGAAAAAGGCTGCACGTGCTCAGTGTAATATGTGTCATCTCCAGAAGGAACGAGCATCCCATGTCTTTAGAGTCCATCCACACACAGGGGCCCCATCCCCATTTCCAGGTGGCCGGCCCTCACTAAATGGCATGACAAGCTATGAATCACGTGACCGCCTGCCCAATTATGACCCATCACATAATCCGAGGACAAGATGAGAAGTGTACGATGCTCACCTCATTTCATTTTTAGGGCATAAATATCATGGGGGCACCAGGCATACTAGACAGGCATCTTAATTGCGGTGGGTCCACAGTTCCTAGGCAGAGATGTTTCACATAGATGCACAAACTTATGACTCACGGACGGCCCTGACAACTGTACAAGGAGGATTCCCATATGGAGAGGGGGTCACTGCTGACTCAGGAAGCATCCATACTGCATGCAAAATGGGCGCCCGCCAATTTTCTGGCTTCATTTAGCACACGTCACATGCGTGTGGCATGACTGTGTTGCTGACAGAGAAAGCATGGCTTTTGGTGACCATTTCCTGACTGGAAAAAGAAAAGAAAAAAGAAGACATTTTTTCTTCTCTAGCAGATTGGATCTAATGTGTCCAAAGGAAATAGTAGGTCTAGGAGAGCTGGGGGAGAGTGAAGTGTCCCTGTTCTTTCTGATAAAGGCTGGGCATTCATTCATGTACTTGGGAATGTTTGCAGAACGGGGCCCAGTCAATTCTGAATGAGCCAAGCCCAAAAGATGAGAACTCATCACGGAATTGTGCATTATTTTACTTTCCTGAACAGAAAAATAGAGAGTGCTACACTGAGTATGTGACTGTTTCCTGGCATTTTGTCTATATTGTTATCTTGGTACTTAGTATTTTTACCTTATTATTATATGTATTATAACATCTTTGCCA
Source organism: Leucopleurus acutus (assembly GCF_964270905.1). Classification (NCBI taxonomy): domain Eukaryota; kingdom Metazoa; phylum Chordata; class Mammalia; order Artiodactyla; family Delphinidae; genus Leucopleurus; species Leucopleurus acutus. The sequence continues at coordinate 175,575,225 of NC_139142.1, forward strand.
ATAAGAATGTAAATACAATGAAAGAAACATAAATATTCTCTTTATGTCTCAAAAATCAAACATGGTGCTTTACAAACAACAAAAGTCCAATGACTGTGCTTATGTATGAATTGAGTAAAATGGCCACAGCAAAATATAGCCATTCCATGGTTCTTCGACAGATGTTTCTTAAATTTTATAAGAAATTAAACTACTCAAAATTGTAACGACTTCTATACAAGTCATTGAAGGAGTAAAGCAGGAGGGTAAGTTCATCCTAAAGGCCTCCCCAACTGGCAACTCACTGAACAAACATTTGTGACTTGCCCGTGTTTATAATGCATTTTTTTTTCTAATCAGTATATGAACACACTTATAATAACGCTGGTGGGAAGTTCAAGCTCGCTCAATGTGACTAAGCTAGGAAAAAGGAAAGTCTTTGACACTGGTTCTCCCTCTGACAGGGAGCTCTCGTAGCCCCAAACTATTTCATTAGTTACTTTCCTGTTGGAAAAAAGAAAAAGTCTTACCGATGCTCCAGGGCTTGTCAGCGTGGGAGCTCAACTTTGGTGTCAGTGTTTACGCCTTTCCTCACTTTGGGCTATCAGCAGTGTTAAGACACATATTTGATAAGTGAAACTTGTCATAGTTTTAATACCACAGGGCTGCGTCGTCCAGGTGACGATCTGTAGGGTCCTGCACCGAGCATATGCCCGAGGCTATGATTCCAGGACTGAAGGCAGAGGACACGAAGGATGAAAAGGACATGCCACAGGATCCGCAACTGATGTGACCTCCATTGCGGATGCCTGATCTGGAGGGAGGAGCAGAGATGTCGCATTTTCACTGTGAGTCATTTTGAGGGAGAATTGACAGTGACTAATATGGAAACACACAAGGGATGTAATACGTGGGTCTGTGATGGAGGCAACACCCGATTGGAGAGGTGGCCCTGCCACCTGTACCCTTCACATCTGTCTCCCTTCCTTGGGGATGAGTGTTTGCCAATTGATAAATTCCACATTTAGCCCCCCTCCTTCCTGCTCAGAACATATGTGTGTGTGTGTGTGTGTGTGTGTGTGTGTGTGTGTGTGTGTAATAAATAAGAATGCATAAAAAGAGGGTAAACAGTGTCCTAAGATTTTCAGTTACTTAACCAGGAATATATAATTTATCTCTTCTTTGTCTAGGTAATTTAAACAATGACAATCCAAAGAGGAGATACCTCTAAATTTACTTAAATAGCACTTAGCTCAAATAAAATTGACTCCAAATTCTCCCATGCACATTCTTTTAAAATCCGTTTTATTGAGGTGTGATTTGCATACAATGTAATGCAGGCACTTAAGAGTATAATTTGATGTGTTTTGATAAATATGTTCACTTGCTACTTTAGTTAGTATTTTCATTTTTATCAAAGTTATACATGGGCCTATGTTATAGGCTGAATTGTGTCCCCCCCAAATTTATATGTTGAACTTCTAACCCCTAGACCCTCAGAATGTGATCGTATTTGGAGATGGGGTTCTTAAAGAGGTGATTAAGGTAAAATGAGGTCAAGTGGGTGGGCCCTGATCCCATAGGACTGGGGTCCTTATAAGAAGAGGAGATGAAGACACAGACACACACACAGAGGGACAACCCTGTGAGGACACAGGGAGAAGGCCGGTGTCTACACGCCCAGGGAAGAGGCCTCAGGAGGACCAACCTGCCCACACCTGGACCGCGGACTTCCAGACTCCGGACTGAGAAATAAATTTCTGTTGTTTAAGGCACACAGTCTGTGGTGCTTTGTTATGGGCGCCCCGTGGAACAAACACAGCACGGTTTAAAGAGGCAAAGGGTACTCAGGGCACTTCAGCCTTCTCTGCTCAGCAATTTGTCCTGTAATTCATCTCCATATACCATTTCATTTATAAATTAAGCAAAATAAACATTTTCAATTGTTGTTTTATTACAGAAAAGTCAGACTAACCTCACACCACCTCACTCCCCCTATCATTCTAACACAGGGTCATACAGCCTTAGCTGAAATCAACACCCATTTGAACCCATTTGGCCAATTTTACTACTCTTCACCCTCAGACAAGCAGTACACTGTGATTACACGTCCTTTTCTGTGCACCTTTTGTTTTTCCTGGAATTAATAATTGTTTCCCCTTTCTTCCCTCCGCACCTATTGGCATTTCTTCCAAACTCTCCATGGGAACGTCCCTCCAGATGCCCCAGAGGCAGCCAAACACATCAGGTGTCCATCTCTCGGCTTCTTCCTGCTACGGTACATCCTTCCTGGGACTTCCAGAGACCACTTCCAGTCCAGAATGGTCCATCTGGGGGCTTGCCACTCAGATGCCCTTTGAACTTTTCTCCTGTATTGGATGGTATTTTCAGGATTCCGTTTCCTCCTTACCATCTATCCCTCATTTATTGGAACAAGATTCTCAGTCATTTCACGAGAAGGGTACGTGGCAGATACACTTTCTCTGAGATCTATCATATCGTAAAATGTAGTTATTCTACCCACACGATCGAATTGGCTTCTAGCTTCCTGGACTGCTGTTAGAAGTCTGATGCTATTCTGATTTTTGATATTTGAACATGTATATTATTGTCCATCTGAAGGTTTTCAAATATTCTCCTAATCTTTGGATTAGGTACCTTGGTGTGGTCTGTATTCATTCATCCTAATAGATTCTTAGTGTGCAGTTTCAGTTTGGAAAATAAAGTACTTTAGTGTTAAGAAATAGTCTCTGATTTTGATAATAACTGATAAACGTGTACACACTGTTTCTCAGATCTGTCTTTCTGGAATTCCTATTAATTGGATACTGAGCCTCCTGGATTGATCTCTGAATTTTTAAATATTTTTTTCCTATTAGCCATTGTTTTGACAGCAGTTAATATTTCATGAGAGATTTCCTTATTTATATTTTCAATATATGATAGTTATGTTAAACAGTGGTTCTATTTTACTTTCTAGGAGCTCTTTATTTTCTTATTGGAGAGTTTCTTTTATAATATTTCTTTTTTGTCATATAGATTCAATTCCTTCTCTTGCATCTCTGGGGATTTTTATATGCTTTCTAAAAATTATTCTGTCATATTTGCTTTTTACCTTTTATATATTTTGAGGCTCTGTCATTAGCTGTAAAGACAATTTGAATTACATCAGCTTTTTATCATAACATGTCTAGCAATACTTCTTGACTTAAATTCCAGTTTGTCTGATATTATTATAGGTACCTCAGTTGTCTTGTATGAATGCATGCATATGAAAACTTTTTTCTGTCCTTTTCTCTCAACCTTCCTGTGTGCTTATATTTATGTGTACTCCATGTAGGGAATCTAGGGGGTTTTTAGACACTATGACAATCATTATCTTGCCTACAAATAACTGACGTAAACAACACCTGTACAGAAAAGTATCCAAATCACTCATCATTCTGGAACAGTAATCTTCAGTGTCACCACTGCCTAGGATCCATCATCTCCTCCCTGGCCTCGGTTTCGCCCAACAAGGGCTTCCCTTTCCTGAGATTTCACCTGAGTTTCAGTGTCCACAAGTAGTGCCCCCAGAGGTAAACTGTCTGGCAGGACAACATATCAAATGCCATTCCCAGGACTCTCAGTGCTCCCTCTGTGCCGTTTCTGTGATTTTCAGGATCACACTCAGAGATTTGAGACATGTACTCATGCTGACATTTGCCCCCATGATTATTTCATGCATCTGTGTCCATGCTTCAGTTCAATGGTTTCACTGTCGTGACTCATTTTCGTCAAAAACTGCATGAGTTTCATCCTAGTGGTGGCTTCTGATTTACCAAGGACCCCCATAAACTGAGAGCAGGAATGGCTCAAAACTCAGACCCCAGGCTTGCAAGAATCATAATCTTTCACTGGAATATTTTGTTTATTTAAATTTAGTACAGTTACTCATGCATTTGGATTAACATCGACCATCTTACTTCTGTGTTCAATTTCTTCTTTTTTTTTTTTTTGTGGTACGCGGGCCTCTCACAGTTGTGGCCTCTCCCGTTGCGGAGCACAGGCTCCGGACGCGCAGGCCTAGCGGCCATGGCTCACGGGGCCAGAAGCTCCGCGGCGTGTGGGATCTTCCCGGACCGGGGCACGAACCCGTGTCTCCTGCATCGGCAGGCGGACTCCAAACCACTGCACCACCAGGGAAGCCCTCTTCCATTTTTTTGATGTCCCTTTAAGTCTTCCTTTTTTCCCTCTCCTGGATTATTATTATTTTTTTTTTTTACTACTTTACATTTTCACTCGTAGTTGGTTACGTAAACATCATTTTACTATTCTTTTAATGATTGCATAGATGTCACAGCATGCACCCTTGACTCATTAAAGTATAATAGGAATTAGGACTTTTAGCACGTCCCAAGCATGACAGGCCCTATTGAGAGTTGCTGACCCTAACTGAATTTTTATCTGTGAGAAATTCACAGTAATATCTTATTCACACTGTAAATCTAGAAATTAGAGTAATACAGAGAAGTCGATGGATCACATTAGGTCCTGAAAAAATGATGGACCTTTCCTCTTCCATTTTCCCTTTATATAGCACTCACTTTCTCTGGGGTTTAGAACTTTAGGAATCCTAGTTTACTTGCCTTGAGTATCATTTTGTTTCCTTCATAGCATTGTTTTATGTAGTCTTTGTGGTTGTGATTTACACATGGTTATGCGTTGTCGTAGATTTTTGAGGAAGTCTATATTTGCATTTATGTAAGTATAGTTATTTGATAATAGAATATACTCAACATACAAGTATAGCGATAAACTATATAGTAAAGATACATTTTTGAAATAAATGATTTATTTTCTGAATTGCTTTGTGTCAGAGAGACATGCCCTCACAGACCTTTTATCTGCAAGAGCAGAGGTATTATATGTACGATCTCAACCCTTTCTCTGCATCCCACCACTCTTGGATCCTAACAGTTCTCTTGGCTTGCAGAATATATTTAAAATTTAAATTCAATTGAACAATAATCTAAGTTTTAAATGTTGCATAATATTTATTTAGATGTAATCTTTTCTCAGACGAAATAGAGGTAGTAAAGCCAAAAGCAAGAGAGATCATATATTTTGTTTTTTCTGCAACTACTTTAATTGCAGAGAATCACTTTTTGTATTCTTAAATATCTTCCTTCCAAGAAGCCAGTTTTATTTACTCTTTTTTTTTTGAAAAGGAAAGTGATATATATATTTATTTATTATTATTATTTTCAATAGATCTTTAATGGAGTATAAATGCTTCACAACACTGTGTTGGTTTCTGCATTTGACCCTTAAAACCCTCACTTTTCAGATAGGGAATCTAAGTCCACCTAGACAAAGCGATTTACTAAGGGTATATACGTATTTACTTCCACGGTTGGGAATGGACTCCCTTACTCCTATGAGATAATTTCTCACCACCTCCTAGTAATATCCAGTCAAAAACTATACAGACTGCCTTCACCCTGCTTCCTTCACAAATCAAAAAGTTGATCTTTGGGATCTGCTGAGATAAATTTACTTGGCTCATGTGCAAATATTTTCCATTCATGCCCATGGCAGCATGTGTAGGTTCACAACAGGCATATTTAGTTACAAAAATGCTAAATCAGCTTCACTTTTACTTCCAAATCCCTCCTACTCTATCTGCCCTTATCTCAACTTATGGCAGCCATTGTTTCACTGCTTTTATAAGATAAGATGTATTAAGTATGAAATTTTAGACATTATTTAATCTGTCCATGACTTTGTTTCTTCTTCTATGTAAACAGGAAAATATTGGTACTTACCTCAGGATATTATTATGAACCTCATATAAGTATCAGACATGTCTTATATAGCTCAATAATTTTGTAGGATGAATATCTATGTGTGCTTCCAAAATTTTCCTGATAGTTAAATGTTTCCCAACAGGCCATTCCTTTGTTCCCTGTTTGAAGCAAAGTAAGAATTACATATGGCTTCAGAATAGGAATGTATTCACCTCCTCTTAGAATGGTGATCAGGCAGTCGGAAGAAAGGACCCATCACACTGTTGATCTTGGGTGAAAGATGCCAGACATTTGAATAGTGTCTGCGAGCATCTACCAGCTCCTTGGCACGTGGAAAGAGAGAACAATCCTACCAGAAACTCCGTAGATAGTGTAGAGAACCAAGCTGAATTGATGCAAACTGTTTGCAAAGAAAAAGATAAGAAAACCAAAGGTGCAAAAGCAGACTTAAAATTGATATTAGACGCAGTAACCATAGAGTGTCAACAGTGCAGAAAATTGATAAACCTTGTGGAGACAGAGGCAGATCTATGGTGAAGATATTAAAGTTAAAACTCCAACAACCCCCAGCTGCAAAGCCAGCTCCCGTGAACGAGCAAGTCACTGGGAATTAAAACCACACTGGTAATCAAAGAAATGCAAATGGAGAAAACTGAGATTCCATTTCTCATTAATCGGATTTGCAATAAAGAATATCTGACATAGTGTTAGCATGAACGAACAGGGAAAGGGAACTCTTAAAACTTACTGATGGTAATGTGCCTTGGTAAGATCACCTTGGAGGGCCATTCTGCAACGCCAGTAAAATTGAGGAATATAGCAAATCCACTCCAATGTTTCTAGAAAATTCTGAGTTTCTAGATAACATTTTCATGTGGGCATACTAGAATTATGTAAGGATAACACTTTAGCTTTATTTGTGATAGGAATGATTGGAAATGAGATTATCTTTCAGTAGGGGGATAGAAGAAATTGTGATATTTTTATACCAATGTTATGTTAGAATTAACTTAAGGATTCAGAATATATTTTAAAAATGAAGTCAACTAAATTTGATGTTGGATTGGATATGTACTGCAATGGAAGGAAAGAAATCAAGGACTGTTTCAAGGTTTTTGCTCTGAGAAGATGGAAGCATGCAGTCCCCTCGCTGAACGGGGAAGAGCAAGTGAGGAGGCTGGAAAGTTAGGATTTTATCTTCAGGCGTGTTAAGTCACATTGAGTGTCTGTGAAACCCCTAGGGAAGCTGTAGTTGGTCTCTACTTGAGTTGGCTATGTAAGTCTGGATTTCATGGAAAAGATCGGGAGTAGAAGTATAACTTTAGGGATTATTAATGTATAAATGTTAACAAAACCACCAGACTGGATGTGATCCTCAAGGAAGTGGAGATGGGAGAGGAGAAGTAATTAGTTATGAACTTGGGGAATTCTATATTAAACGTTCAAAAGAAAAACAGAAATGTGTTTTCCTGGAAGCCAAAGGAGGAAAGTATTGACAAAAGAAGTGAGTTACCAACTATGTCAAATATCATTGATAGAATAAAGGCAGAAATTGACCATTGACCTTCTAAAAGTATGGGTCACCGGAAACTTTGACAAAGCTTGTGTTTATGGAGTGGCAGAGGACACCAATCTAATCAGAGAGGTTTAATAAGAATAGGAGGAGACCCCAAGAGGGAGTTTGTCTTCCGCCAAGGTAAGCAAAGAAATATGGCTGTGAAAGAGGCAGTGGGGATAAGAGAAGATTTTATCCTTGTTTTTTTTTTTTTTTTTAACTTCTTTTTTGCTGTACGCGGGCCTCTCACTGCTGTGGCCTCTCCCGTTGCGGAGCACAGGCTCCGGACGCGCAGGCTCAGCGGCCATGGCTCACGGGCCCAGCCGCTCCGCGGCACGTGGGATCCTCCCAGACCAGGGCACGAACCCGTGTCCCCTGCACTGGCAGGCGGACTCTCAACCACTGCACCACCAGGGAAAACCCCTATCCTTGTTGTTTTTGATTTTCTTTTTCTTTCCATTTTTTTGTGTATTTTTTAAACAAATGCATTGTGATTTTAGATATCGGGGGGAAGTCATGACTCAGAATTTTTCAAGTTTCAGAAATTTTGTGATCAGTGCAAGATTGAAACTGAGGCACAAGATGGTAGAAAATACATGTGAAATAGTTTAATACAGATTCATGATCATTCAGTATTAGACTCCAGGGAAATATCTAATATAAGTTTAAATGTATTTGAACTACCTCAAATAAAATGATATACAGGCGCACATAAGTTATTTCATTCTTCCAATGTAACTTTTATGATTTAAAATTGAAATAAATCACATGAAATATAAGATTGCTTTTTCACAGTCTTTAAAAAATGGCTCATTTTAAAGCTTTTCTCCACTAACGTGTATTAATTAAATCTCTTGCAGAGATTGGAGCAGAGTGGAGAGGGTGTGTTTAGTGGGTCTGTTGGGAAATATATGAATAAATCTTTACATATAAAGCGTTGAAACTTAAGGGCCTCCAACATCAAACCAGAGTGTAAGCTGTGATGAATAATGGTACATAAACTACCTTCCACAGCTAGTACTGAAGACACCACTTTCCCTCAAAGGAATTTTACATTGTAATGAAGATACACAACACTAGGATTCCAGGTCTGTGTTCAGTTCTGGCTTCCAAGCATCCGTTGGAAAATACAATGGAAACAAAATTCCAATTTCTCTGCCACTGTGAAATATAACCACAGAGTTGTCAGCAAGGGAAACCAAAATCCACATTTGCTCTCAATCATCTGAATATTTGGAAAGAGATGGCAAGATGAAAGTGAGAAGATATTCATTTTTTATACAAAATCTGAAATTCTCTTGTAACTAACATCTCATCTCACAATCTTTGAAGTAACTGGCTGGATTTTAATTCTATCTAGTTGGTGTTAAACCCCTGCTTTCTAAATTGAACTATATTTCAAGAATTAAAAAAAAAATAATACCACCCATACTTTGTGCAATAACAATAGCAAAGTGTATTATCAAAAAAGAAAAATTGAGACTTAAATAAAACACATACCAACATGAGGAGACCTGAAGTTTTGTCTTCATGATGGTGACAAATATTTCTTGTATTACATACAAATCTCGTTTGTGTGAGAACTGACATTTCAGTCTGCCTGAATCCTACAAATTCATCTGGGACTGAAATAATTCATCCTTTGGAAAGTTTATCCTAAAGCAAGTATATGTGTCATAAGATTGCTTTGGGGGTGTGAATCTATATAATATGTACAAACCACAGCTTTAGTTTTGAACTCATGTAATTAGCTTCTCTCACAGATTTAGTTCCCAGAATCTGTCTTCCTACAGTCAGCCCCCTGAATCAAAAAGAAGTTGTGCAAATGTCGAGTAACATTTTAGGCTATGCAAACATTTGGCTTCAAGAATGCTTTGGATACATAAGGAGGACACACTTCTATCCATGTCGAGACAGATTCTATTTTTCTCAGTTGTTTTAATTCATTTAAACCAAGACCACCAGGATTTGTTGATTGGACTCATTTTCTTAATTTCTGTGTTATGAAGAAAGTGGTATTACATGAAACATGGCAATGAGCAGGGAAGACATTGCTAAATTTATGGAGCTGGACTAATTCTTCCAGCACATCATATGCCTACAGGTTACAGGCTGGGTTCCAGAAGGCAGATTCTAACCCAGATCAGCATGAGGAGGGGTGTTACTGGGTTCTTTTGTGGGGACCTGGGAAGAGTATTGGTCTTAATGGCAGCCTCAGCCTTAATCTAACGGAGGGTTCCGAGAATGGGATAAATCAATAAATCCAGAGATTTTCTGAGCTGAGGTGTCTCATATCCCCATGCCCTTCAGTCATTCGGATCTGAGCCACCCTGGGACGGCAGCTCTCTGCAGCTGAGGCAGTTTCTGAAGATGGGTGGCCGCCGAGGCTGTCTTCCAGACACGTCCTGAGCAGCTGGGGTAATAAACTCCATTCCTGAAGAGGGCCCTGCATGGCTCCATAGTCCACCCATTACAACCATCTGATACACTCTGTGTTGATTCTTGGAAAAGTTCCTCCGGGATTCTGGTGGGTCTCTCTTCCTGAGGGAAATACAGAAGAGAAAGGCTGGGGAAGAGCCGAAGCCCTGGATGTTGCAGCCCTTGGGGTCCCAACTCTCCTCTCACCTTCTTCCTCTAGTCTCCCTATTGTGTCTTCCTCGTCCTCAGTTACCACCTCCGCTGCCTCGTGGCTTTACCTAGCATGGAACATGTGGCTCTCAGATGCTGGCCAGGTGCTGTGCTTGTTCCTTTGTGATGGGGGGTACACTGTGCAGTGTCTGTCTTTATTGTGCAGGGCATGTCCTAATAACTAATACTTCTCTAACATGGTGGGTCCCTTCTGGGGCTCACGTATCTTCTCAATGCTCCTATGGACCAGCCACTGCTTGTTTCTCTGTGTCACCGAGGTGGTGAAACTGCGTGCCATTCCGTGGGGTCACACTGGTTCAGTTCCCTATAGACTATGTCCTGGCAGAAGTGTGAGAGTAAACACAGTCCTGAGGCTAGATTGTAAATGCATCCTCTTGTGTTATCTTTCAACTGCATGAGTACTTTCTGATTTTCTCTTTAGATGGGAATGGAAGAGAATGAATCTGCTAGCTCAAGGGCTGCAAACCTAAGGCAGCAACTGCTCTGGGATCTGTCTGGTCTTTTCAGAGGCCATTTCATGGAGTCAGTGGTATGTTGGTGTCTACCACACCTGTAGCTCTTAGGTCAGTAATTTTTTACTTTCCCCCTTTAGGATGTAATACTGTTTTGGGTGTATCACTTTGACTGGGAGAAGAAAGTCTTTGAGGCTTCCACTTGGCCTCCCTAAATATAAGAGTTGTCAACCCACAAGTCAAGGAACAGATGTGAAGGTTGTTTCAACTGCCAAGTACATTTGGGAACCAGGGAAATGACCCAGTGGGAACCACTGTGAGCTGCACATGAGTCAGGGCTCCTTTTATCCAGTGGCCTTGAGGTGACCCCACTCTGCAATGTCACTGTACTTCTTAAGGTGTCATTGGCAACAAGAACTTGGTGTAAAGCAGGGCTCGAAACGTTTGACTCTCCCCCTTTCCCCAGAGCACAGTCTCTCAAGTAAAGACACTGGAAGGACTTGGAGACTAACTGCCATGATGCTTTCCTGGGAGCGGTGAGCACTTAACCTCTCCTCAGGCAATGGGTTTTGCATCTGAAGACTGGATTCACATGGAAAATGGCAAAGGATTGTGACTTTTAATGGGGTGACTGTCCTATCCCTCCTGACCATACCTCCTTTACCTACATAACTTGTACAGATCGAGGCGTAGTCCTTGGTGGGTGCCTCTAGGGATACTGCATTTTATCCAAAACCTCCATAACCCCCTGTGGATTGAAGCTGCCATTCCAATCTTTCTGGGCTTTATAATTATTTAATCTATCTGGCTTGTGACAGTGATGCACCAGAGTTGGCTTCTATTTTTTCGGCATTCAGTCATCCTATTGCTGCCTATAAGACTGGTTTAAGACTGCGCCTCCTCCCATTAGCCCAGCCTGTGGAAGAGGCCCACCATAGCACTTCCTGGTGATGCTGGACCCTATTCATTGGTGTGTTCTTTGCTTTGTTATGCGGTGCACCTCCAGGCCCACAGCCTGTTGTCTGGCCATAGTCTAACTGCTCAGCCAATTCTGCTTCTGAGAACCTCTTTACTGCCTTTCTCCCACACAGGTGGGTCCGGGCATTTCTACCTTACCTAGCACATGCCATCACTGTTTTCCACGATCGGTACTCCCCATCTCTTGGGGTCCTTGCTGGGGTGTTAAATCCTCTGTCTTGGAAGAGTTCTCCCAATATACAAAAATCTTTCATACCCAATATTATGATTTCTTTCCCTTTGTCAAGCACGTTCAGAATCCAGTCCTACGTGTACCTATCTGGGTGCTGCTGGTCAATGTTGGCTCAGTCTCATGGCTCCGATGGGTATAATCTCTGCAAGAAGCAATCCATGGGCTCCTCGGCAGAGCCAGCGAGGAGTTCTGGAGCTGGGATAACATGCTACGTGCACCATCCTGAGTGGGAGGAAGGGGGCCAGGCCTTTAGTCTCCCTTTGACCAATCAGAGAGCGGGAACTGCCCAGAAGAGGCGTGGTCTTCACCTGCTAGACCCATCTAGGGCCTGACGGCTGATGGCTGTCTGTAGGCACCGCTCCCAGCAGGTAGGTAATAACAAGCCCATCATCCCCCAAAACGAATCTGGACAGCGCTTCCCCACAACCACCAACGTGCACGGTAGCTGCTACTAATTAACTATCTCACCACTCTTCACTGATTTCCTAGGAGTACTAGCCGCCCTTAATCTCTTCTCTTTATTAAATGATTCAAGAGCCCTTAATTGCTATCTGTCTTCATTATGGCGCTTAAATCCCTTCCTCAAAATGGTTTCACAGCTTCTCTCTAAAATCTCACAGCACATCTCCAAGAATCATCACCTTATTTTACCATTACATTCTAAAAGAGGCCAGCAACTCTTCTCTTAAAGACAACAAAACAAATAAGAGTAGGTTGTGATTACAGTTATATGTTTTTTTAATAAGAGGGGATTCAGTACTTGCATTACTGTGCTGGTAGCTTTGAATGGGGCCTTGTTTTCGGCCTCTTAAGAGGTGTGTCCATTTTCAATCAGGCAGACCTGCAGAGACTGATGATAACTTTTAGGCAACTGTCTCAAAGTGACATTAAAACCCATTTGAATTAAATACATACCTACTGAGCAATGTTGAACACTAGAAATTTCATAGGATTCAATGTCATCGTGAAATTGTGAAATTGATGTTTCCTTTTTTTTTTTTCCTTTTTTCAAAGCACAAGATTAAAATAAGCTTCGCTCTAAGGTAGCTTAAATATGAGTTTCCCATTCACTGTGGGAAACCTTTGTGACAGATATTATTGTTCAAGGTACATATTAAGAGAAATAGTTAATACTGCAAAGGCCTCTGGCTAAACTGTGGTTGTAGGATCATAAAACCTCTCCCATTTACAGAAATACATTACATTATGCTTCTTTCTCCTGTTTTATAGCTGAAAATACCATGTTTTGGTAGACAAACAACAAGCTGCCAGCCTGTCCCCACTGGAAGTTTCTGACAGATGCATGATAACAGCGTCTATCACAGCTGAGAAGGGGTTGTGTCAGGATATCTTCTCCTGGGGGGCTATTAGTCCCTGATCTGAGATATACTTTGGGGGGAAAAGAGAGGAAAATAGGAGGCACTGACATGAGAGCCATTTATCACCTACTGCTGTGCGTAGAATAAAAGGATCCTCTTTCAAGATAGTCTATTATCTGCGGCTTCATGCTGTCATATGTTTTTTTCAGTAGTCAATAAATTGCTGAAGGCAACATTTGGAGAGTAAGTACTGTGGTACGTCTAACTTTATATATTGTTCTTTCATTTACAGCAGAATTTGCCCATTTTCTTGAAGAACTTAGTATAGACCAGGAGGTATTATTTTTACTTACCAGATCATTTCACTGATGATGGTTTACCAAATTTATTGTTGTAATGAATAAACCAGCGAAACATACACATTTAAAAAAATCTTCTCCCTGCCTCAAAGTGCTAAACAAATACACAAGCACTTGCAAGTGTGTTGCTTCGTTATCCCTGTCATTGACTCTCATTTCTGTCTTAATCTATGCCTTTCTTCCGTCAGTGTTCACCATCTGAGAGCCTATAAACCATGCATTAATTGGTGTTAAAAGCACTGCTTTCTTCTGATACCAAACCCTTGCCTGGATAACAGGGAATTAGTTCCTAAGCTCCATTTTATAAAGCCAGGCGGAGGAAAACAGGGTAAGCAATCATTCAAGAGTGTTTACAGGTAAGGAATTTTCAACCACCTTTGTTCTGCCCAGCCAGGCATTCACCCACTAATTTATTAGGGACCAGATCAATAACCTGAACTAGATTGCTGTGCTTAACTTGAATCGAATTTGTGCCATGTTTACAGCTGTTTTCTCTGATAGCATCCTTGGAGGAGATGAACAGTTGATCTAATGTGTTTTTGCCACCATTTTGCATGTGTTGATTGCTTCAACGACTTCCTAGAGGTTCTTTATAGTAAGCCCAAACTCATAGCCAGAAATCAATCGGAGCAGCACTTTATTTCTCTCTAAGGGATATAGAAAACTTATCAGAAACAAGACAGTGCCTCTTAACTGTGGTTAGCCTTGGGCAATGTATGTCCACCAGGCTCAAGCAAGCAACAGTGAAGAGTATTATTCACCGCAGCGTCACTGCAGAGAGTGTAATAGTGTCCAGTGCAACAGATTCCTGCAAATGGACTTGCCTAGAACATTGCATATTTACTAAACCACAGTTTCTCTGCATCAGGAGTCCTGACATGGCTTACCTGGGTTCTCTCCAAGACTGCAGTCAAGGTGTCCGACAGGACAGGGTTCTCATCTGGAGCTCAATGATGGAAGGGTTCCCTTTCAAGTTTATTCAGTCATTTTGGCAGGATTCATGTCCTTGAGACAATAGGACTCACGACTCCTTGCTTTCTCAAAGCCAGAATGCAGAGCAAGAATCTGGAGTAAGGCTGCTAGCAAGACGGAACCCTACGTAAAATAATGCTGTCACGGCAGTGCCAGCTCATCACCTTTACCACCATAGTCTATTGGTTGAAAGCAAGTCACAGGTTGGTCCCAGACTCCAGGGCAGGGGATGATGTGAGGATGTGGACACCGAGAAGTGGGGATCGTGGGCACCATCTTGAAGTCTGTCTGCCACAGTCCACCTTCTGCCTCAAATGATTCACTTCCTTCCCCATGCAAATGTAGTCACTCTCCTCCCAAAGTTCTCAGGAGTTTCATCCCACTATAGCATCAACTCAAAATCCAAAATCTCATCATCTAAGTCAGGTCTCAGTGCAGATGACACTTCTGGGTGGAATCAGTTAAGTACAGCTCCTGGTAAGTACAGCACAATTCCTCTTCTTCTGTGAACATGTGAAAGTAGAGAAACAAGTTATCTTCCCATCCCACCCAACATGCAATGGTGGGACAGGCTTAGGGTAATAGCTATAGATGTGTCAGGTCAGAAAGAAGGAACATGGCAAGTAAAAAGGAGTCGCCAGTCCACAGCAGTTTTGTAATCCAGCAGGACAAATGTTGGGAGCTCCTTGATTAAATTCCAAGACTTGGGGATAATTCTTCATGACTCTTGACTCTTTCTTCTGGAATATAGGCTCCTCCCTCCGAGTCAGATAGCTACACATACATTTTCCTGACAGTTACACTATGCTGGCAGTATAACCTGGAAATAAAACCACTACCATCACTTAGAAATAATTTTGTTAAGTAACTAAATAAAATTAGAATAAATTATTTTTCAACCTTATACTTCTGAGGTTATTTCTTAGTAGCAATATCAAAGAACTTATGTTCTGCCAAGTTGAAAATGAATAAAACTAGCCAAAATTATAAACACTTCAATTTTTCTAGAAATTTTGAATGCCTGGAACTATTCCTCTGAATGATAATTTGCTAAGCTGTCAGACAATTTAAAATCATAACCCTCAAAATATTAGTAGTCAAACATGGACATTTAGTAGTCAAATGGACATTTAACTGGTTCTCTTAATAAAATACTTTGGATTTACAACTCTGAAAAAAGATACTATGCCTATATTTACAAAGTGACATGGAGAATGAAGCAATTATTTTTATTCAAAAGAATCTAGAAAACTGTATTAAAGGAGAAGGAGTTTTCTTCCCAATAACATAGCTAGAGGATGGACATTTCCTCAAAAGGAAAGTGGATGCTTTTACCAAGAGAGGGAAATAGAGCATACATGCCAATCACTACCAAGGTACTTTCATGGAGTGTCTGGGTAGAACAAGATCTAGGGGTTATCAGACTCTTGAAAAGATGTGGGAGAAAACATAATCTTGACACAGGAGCTAACAGAGCAGTGCTGTCCTCGGGGGGAAGCCAGACCCCAGCTGGGACTGCAAGTAGAGGAAATGTGCAGTGTCCAGGGCAAGAGTCAATGAGTATGTTCCCCGAGGAATTTTATAGGAGTTCTGAGGTGTCAGGTTAGGCCAAGGCTGTATCCAAGAGTCTGGAGGGTGAGTCTGGGAGGATTTGTGTTTTTGTCAGTGGAACCACTGCTGACTGTTTCAGAGAAGATGGACAAGCAGTTCCAGTGTCACAGTCCCAAAGGCTTTCTAAGGCTGTACCTGTTCCCCCAGCCCGCAGCCTCCCGCCTGGATGGTGAGCACATGCTGGACAGGTTCCTACTTCAGGCTTCCTAGAACATTAGGGATCCCGCTGACAGGCTCTCCCTCCCACATCAATGTGATCACACCTTTGAAAAGCCTGGAAAATATTGGTTTAATAGGTCCCCAGATACCCACACAGTTTATACATATAAATAGAAGCTCAGAAATAACTCACAGTATATCAGATCTGGCATCTTTTTAAAAAAATTTCAATTGGGGTATAGTTGATTTACAATGTTGTGTTAGTTTCAGGTGTAGAGCAAAGTGAATCAGTTATACATGTATATATATGATATATGTACATGTACCCATTTTGTTTTCAGATTTTTTTCCCATAGAGGTTGTTACAGAATATTGAGCATAGTTCCCTGTGCTGTACAGTAAGTCCTTATTAGTTATCTATTTTATCTATAGTAGTGTGTATATGGCAATCCCAATCTCCCAGTTCACCCTTGAGAGAGAAGACAAATAGTGTTATTCACAAAAGGAGGGAAGGCAACTGGAAGTATGACGGTTGGTTCCTGTAGGAGAAAGATTCCTTTAAACATCATTATGCTGTTTAAAGGGTTTTTCTCAGTTGCTTCAAGGTGTCCAGTGGTGTGTGTGTGTGTTTCTATTTAGAATGTTCTTTCTCTCTATACATGACTGCTTCCTTCTCATCTTGCAGGTCACTTTCTTCTATTCCAAGCAGCCCTCTCTTAACACTCAATGTGTAACAAAAATATACAGTATTATTAAACTGTGCAAATGTTTAAGCTTTTTAAAAAGGATGTGATACTATATATGAACATATTATATATGCATTATCTATTAGGATTTGCTTTTTCATTCAGCACTGTGCTACTAAGATTTATACAAGCTTTGCACAGTTACTCATTTTAACTGCTCTATAGTATCCTATAATGTGATTATATTTGATTTGTCCATTCTCCTCTCGGGTTTTTGCAATTACTACTCTGGGTAAGTAATCAAGGAGTGAGGTTCCCTGGCCATGCAATCTGCATATATTTAACTTCACAAGACAGCACCACATTTTACTGCAAAATGCTTTCACAAAAGTTCACTATCCCTAGTGATGTATGAGACCTGACTGATTCACATCTTTTCTATAACTTAATATCATCACACTTGTTACTTTGCCAAAGAAATAGGTGTAAATAATATCTCATTGTGTTCTCCATGTCTATTTGTGAGATATCTATTCATGCCTTTTGACCATTTTTCTCTTTGGTTTTGATTTTTCTTATTTATTTTAGGAGTTCTTCCTGTATTTTATATACCAGTCCTTTGTGAGTTATACATCTGGCAAAGACCTTCTTGTCTTCTTGACTTTTTTTTTAACATCTTTATTGGAGTATAATTGCTTTACAACGGTGAGTTAGTCTCTGCTTTATAACAAAGTGAATCAGCTATACATATACATATATCCCCACATCTCCTCCCTCTTGCATCTCCCTCCCACCCTCCCTATCCCACCCCTGTAGGTGGTCACAAAGCACCAAGCTGATCTCCCTGTGCTATGCAGCTGCTTCCCACTAGCTATCTATTTTACATTTGGTAGTATATATAAGTCCATGCCACTCTCTCACTTCGTCTCAGCTTACCCTTCCCCCTCCCCATGTCCTCAAGTCCATTCTCTACATCTGCGTCTTTATTCCTGTCTTGCCCCTAGGGTCTCCAGAACCTTTTTTTTTTTTTTTAGATTCCAAATATATGTGTTAGCATACGGTATTTGTTTTTCTCTTTCTGACTTACTTCACTCTGTATGACAGACTCTAGGTCCATCCACCTCACTACAAATAACTCAATTTCGTTTCTTTTTATGGCTGAGTAATATTCCATTGCATACATGTGCCACATCTTCTTTATCCATTCATCTGTCAATGGACACTTAGGTTGCTTCCATGTCCTGGCTATTGTAAATAGTGCTGCAATGAACAGTAGGGTACATGACTCTTTTTGAATTATGGTTTTCTCAGGGTATGTGCCCAGTAGTGGGATTGCTGGGTCGTATGGTAGTTCTATTTGTAGTTTTTTAAGGAACCTCCGTACTGTTCTGCATAGTGGCCGTATCAATTTATTTTTATCTTTTCATTTTCTGAATGTGTTCTATAGATAGAAATTCTTGGTTATAATTGATTTGTGTTGGTCAGTCTTTGATGTTTATACACTTGTGCTTAAGGAAGTCATAAACGTTAACAAAGATTATATATATAATATATATGATATACATATATAACCTACATGTAATATATATGACTTTTTGTCTTTAAAATTTATCATTTTGCTTTTGACATCAAATTATTTTTCCTGTGGGAATTGATATTTATAGTGCAAGGTAGGAGTCTCATTTTTACTTTTTCTACATGGATAATTATATTTTCCACCTCTATTTTCAAGAGCTTCTGTTCTTTAGTAATCTGTCTTATCATTGTTGTCATAAATTAAAATTTCAGATATATTTCTGGTCTCTATGATGTGTATCCCTGTGTTACTGATACCATACTGTCTAATCAGTATGACTAATCATTTTAAAGTAATTGTTTTTATTCAACTTCTTTCAAAGAGTCTTACTATTTTTGAATTTTGGGCCTTATATATAAATTTAAGAAATGACTTGTCAAGTTTCACATAAACACGTATACACAGATCATGACATACATGTACACAAACTAGATTTGGCTAATTTAGGATTCAAATTATAAAAAATCTACATGTCAATTTGGAAAAAACGACAGCTTTAGGGAATTATAATTTTGTATCCATGCAAGTAATATATAACTATATATTTAGGCTTAATTATTGTTTAGAAAAGTTTTATAATTTTCAAAGTAACCTTCAGCATATTTTTCAAATTTATTCCTGGAAATGTTCTATTTTTATATAACTATTGCAAATAGTAGCTTTATTAAAATTGTTCAGTTTAATCGTTACTGCTATTGCAAATAGGGTTAAACATTAGTTTCTAACCTTTAAGCGTTACGAATTCACATACAAATTAATGGTTTTATTGTCTTTGAAAATTTGGAAGACCTTCCTAGACCAGCCATCATTTCTGGGTTAATACAGTTGTTATCTATGTGGTGAGGCTGTCCTGTGAAATTGGATGTGCTTCTTCACCTTGTCACAGGTTCCACTCCTTCTTTTCACTTATTTTACTCCTGTCTATTCTAGTGACTCTTTAGTCTGGCTGTAGTGAAATAGTTCAAAACACACACAGAGGAAAATTAAGCTTCTAAACACAGGAGTGACTCTGTAGATACCTTGTTGCTTCTAAATAATTACAGAAAGCATTTTAATAAAATTTGTTTAATGCCATTTAACAGTTGAGACAGTTAAGTAACCTAAGAATAGTTTATCCCCTATAGCCAAGAAAAAAGTGTTGTTTTTTGGTTTTGTCTTCAAAGATTCCCTGCAGCCTTGAGGTTTGTTTTGCTCTTAGCTGCCTTGCGATATTAATCTATTGGAATCAACTCTCATACTCCTGTCAGCTACGTAGATGAAGTGCTCCCAAAGCTTGACAGTGAATTTGAAAACTCCAGGTTTTGGAGAGAGACTTTCTGGACTGGCTGCCAGTGCAGTTGCCAACTAATTAGTACTGCCACTGTTTCAACCAATTGGGGAGGGGGCTGAAGAGGAGGAAAGAGCTTGTAGGGTTCTAGTACCCAACCAAGAATCTTTACAACCCAATGAGGAGTACGAATCCAAACTCTCTTTTTCCTCTTGGTTCTGCTATTCTGCAAAATCTGAAATTTAAAAATATTATTTATGTTTCTTCAAAAGACATGAAACAGTAGGAAGCTGATTTATGGAAGGAAGCTGAGAAATACTGATTGGCATGTAGTTACTATTTCCAAGGTATAAAATGCTTTCATCTTTAAATTGTTCATGTGTGTGTGTTTACAAAATTTTCAGGTAATAGATATGGGAAAACGGAAGTTAGAGGGGTTACGTAACTTACCCGAGGTAAGGTAACGTAGCCGGATAGTGACAAAAACCAGGATTCAGTCATCTTCCAAATGCCTTACTTTTTTTTTGTGGTACGTGGGCCTCTCACTGTTGTGGCCTCTCCCGTTGCGGAGCACAGGCTCCGGACGCACAGGCTCAGCGGCCATGGCTCACGGGCCCAGCCGCTCCGCGGCATGTGGGATCTTCCCAGACCGGGACACGAACCCGTGTCTCCAGCATCGGCAGGCGGACTCTTAACCACTGCACCACCAGGGAAGCCCCCAAATGCCTTACTTTTTATACTAAGTGTAATTTCCTAGATTTATTATCAAGCTAGATTTTCACTGTGATCCTCTCAATGACTGACATGGGAAACTAAAGGCATGTTTGTACAGAAAGTACTTGTTTGCC
Source organism: Leucopleurus acutus (assembly GCF_964270905.1). NCBI lineage: Eukaryota > Metazoa > Chordata > Mammalia > Artiodactyla > Delphinidae > Leucopleurus > Leucopleurus acutus. Next base: position 175,595,656 of record NC_139142.1, read on the forward strand.
ACTTTGAAAAGACAGTTGAACCCTCCCCCAAATAGATGAAACCAGACGCTGTAAAGTGCGATGTTGTGCACGGGTGCTCGTCTCTCTTACTCATGGTATAATGCAAATGCATTTGTTTTTTTTTTGAGGCCATTTCTAGCATGCTGTTATTTATGCATTTAAAATTTCATAGTAGCACAGAAAAGTTTGGGGTTTGCCAACAGACTGATATTATCTGGAGGATTAATCTTATGTTCAAAGCAGGTTCTGTTGCATTTTCAGATTGCTGAAAACCCACATTGCTTTTCTAAAGCCTGTTTTATTTCCAGTGTGTACAGTAGCAGAGACCGGCATCACAGGGTGCCAGGTAATTTAGGGAGTTAGCAAACCATGAATTTTCAGCTAGAGCTTCTTTATGCAGTTGGCTCCATCCTTATACAGCTCAAACCCATCTTACTAAAACAAACATTTTAGGTCATCGAATCTACGGGAAAAAAATCTATTTAAAAAAATTTCCAACTGGCTCGAAGGCTAGTAATTTTCACCTTTTGTGTTCATGCAATAATTTAGAATATACTGTCTAATTATGTGTTGTCCTAGCCAAAGCCACTCAAGGGGACAATGATACAATATAAACACAACAGGGATCTGGAGGTGCTTTGGCCAAGAAAGTCATTATCAGAGGCTCAAGGAGGAACTGGGGGTCTGCACACCTGTGTCTGTGCCGTTGCCAAGCAAAAGAGTGATCCAAATGTAGAATTGAAGGATGCCATTATATATTACAAAAGAAGTCGTCTCACCAAAGCCACCCTGTTTGAATGTAGCACATTGAACACAATGAAATTATTGACTCTTTTTGTAAATACAGAACCATGATCTTATAATCAACAAAGTTATTAGAAAAATTCTGAGAACACTTTTTATCATAAAAAATTCAGCTTCATAAAATACGCTTCTTTTTTAGATAGGCAGCGTTCAGAAACTCAGAGGAGAACAGTATTTTTATCAAAGGGAAAATAAAGAGTTATGTCCTGGTATCTTCATGCCATCTGTAATTAATTGAAGATCACTTATTTTAGAATTTAAGAACACATTAGCATTAGGGCATATTTCTATATTATTAGTTACTCTCTAATCACTTTAGATTTTAGAAAGTTCGAAAATGGTACAAAGAAATCCCATATATCTTTACCCAAATTCTAGAGTTGATAGTATTTTTACCCCATATCTGCTTTATCATTTCTCTTCCTATATAGCCATAGTGTTTTCTATGAATCATTAAAAGGAAGTTGTAGACTCACACGATAAACCAAATCAGGAAAGTAACATAAGACTATCATCTAATCTACAGACCTTAATTACATTTTGCCAACTGCCCCAATAATTTTCTTTATAGGAAAAAACGTTCAAACAGTCAGTCCAAGACCACACATCCCACTTAGAGTTCACAACTCTCCAACTTCCTTTGACCCAAAACAGCTTGTCTTCTCCTGTTTTGAGTGTTGGAAGATAACATATTAAACATTTTGGAGAATATCCTTAATTTGTCTTTGTTTCAGGAGTTCACATATATTTGACAAAAGTGATGCTGTGTTATTCTCAGTGCATCAAAACAACCAACACATACGTTTTTTAAGTAAAATAGATTTTAAAATATTTTGCCCAAAAGCAATTTATAAGGAATGGAAAACCTGCCATTTACTGATTCCCTCATAATAATAATTGAAATTAGGGCTATAATGATCACAGATTGAGCATTTACAATGTATCAGGCACGATTAAATTTACATTCTTTACTTAACTCAATCCTTTATGATGATTCCTTTTTTACAGATAGCTAATTGGGTATCACTAAGTTAGAGCTGGAAACCATTATTTTGTAACTCTCACCTAATTTCTTAATTACTTTCTCTATTCTTTCTTTCTTTTTTTAATTCTACAAAGACAGAGGTGGCATAGGACTACCACTCATGTTAAGGCTGACACTTCTGTGTGTGTTGGCTTTCCTTCTTCCATTTTATGAAGAAGAAGAACATTTCAGAAGAGTTTTTCTTAATTAATATTTCAAAGCATTTGCCAAATACTTAAAAAAGCCAATCTTTGGAGGAAATAAATTACAAAATGGTCGCTTGTATTAGGGATAATTTTATGAACAAAGTTAGTCTGAATGTTTAGCCTGACCAGAAAACAGAGAGATGCTCATTATATTTTGCTATTAAATCACAAAGTGGAGAGAAAACAGAATCACATACAGTGACAATTAAAACCAGATATAGCAGAAAGAAAGGGAAAAAGAGGAAACAGAACAAATGCAACAGGTAAAAAAAAAGTTATAAAAATGGTAGATATTAACCTATGTCAGTGAAAATTTAAATGTGAGCAGTTTATACATATCAATGTGAACCGATTGAAGGAGTGGATAAAAAAAAAAACAACCTTCAACTCTATGCTTTCTGTAAGAAACTCACTTTGAATATAAAGACTCAGAAAAGAGGACATTACATAAAAACTAAGGAATCTGAATAAACTCTGGGCCTTAGTTAATAATAACATTATTTAATATAGAAGATGAGCCTGCAGTATCTTGTAGTGCCAGATTAAAAAAAAAAACAGTAGAAACAAAAACAAACCTAAATTTAATAAAGCAATGGTGATGATATGGCAAAAGACCACAGGAGCCGACTGAAAGTGCTCCCAGTGGCCAGAGTTGGAATAATATGAACCACAAAATAAATAAAGTAGTACTGGATTGTATTCCAGAATACAAAATAAACACGCATGTGCCCATACTGATATAAATAAATATTGCATAAATAAATGACGGAGACTAAACAAATCTTCCGTGTGGAAGAATACTGAATAATTTATGTAGCTAATCCACTTTCAAGGAGATGGAGCATAACTCCCCACTGGATGAGTGTGGGATGAGCAGAGTCCATCCTGCCAAGATCTACTGTGTGAAAAGGTTGGGGAGCGACTTGCCAGAGGAGAAAGCTGACACGCAGTACTGCAGTCAGGTGATTAAGTCAGCGTCAACAGGGATGGTTGTGTTGACCGTATATACCTTGATACGATGTGATGGAAATACGATGGGATTTCTGCTCAAATCCCATAACTCCAGTCTAACCATAAGAAAATATGAGTCAAATCCCAACTGGTACCATATACACAATATCTCAGTATTCCTCGGTATTTTCAAGGTCAAAGCCAAGAGGAGAGGCTAGTGGGCATGGCGAATAAATGTCATGGGGTGTTGTGGATGAGATCCTGGAACTGAAGTAGGACATAAGGTACACACTAAGGAAATCCGAATAAAATATGGACTTTAGTTGATAATACTATCCAAAATTGTTTCATTAATTGTGACAAGTGTACCATATTAAGGTAAGATGTTAATTGCAGGGAAAAATGAGTATGGGTTATAGGGTGATTGATTCTGTACTATCATTGGAATTGTCTATAAATCTAAAGCAATGCTAAAAGAAAAATCTTAGTTAAAATCTACATCTAAAAAAATCATAGGGCAGTAGGTGGTGAATAAAAAAATTTAAACTAAAATGAATAATTTAATGACTTTTCAAAACACAGCCAACTTTCAACACAAAAGAGTAAGAAAAGAGAGCCTGTATTATAGGAGGTCAAAGTTATCATGCGATGGAGAGGATTAGCCCCTTTGCTGAGTCTCGAAGGCATAATTGGAGGAAAAATATCAGGCAGCTGGCTCCCTGATGCCAACAGTTTGCTCCAGATGAACAGAAACACTGGGATGAAAAAGTCACATATCTTTGATCAACAGAGTAAATAGGATAATTTATCAGACATTTATTCATCTCTGAACTAATTTGTTAACTGATCGTAATACAATCAAAAATCAATTAATTAAGACAGACAAGTTATGTTCTTGCTGGGTTAGGAAAAGACAAGTAGAAAAGCAACAACGGATTTTAGGTGGCATTGCCTTTTCTGTCAGTTAAAGGGAAGACCCCTTCCCCATTTTCACGTCTCCTTTTTCTGATCACTGTTACTTCCTCCTATAAATTGCATACACCGTCTCCATGCCAGCCTTGCCCACACAAACTGCTGGTCTTTACTGCATTTATGTGCGCCTGCTCCTATTAAATCAGCTTCATAAATCATAACTTTATCACCTCTGCCCCCTAAAGCATCTCTCGTGTTCTCCTTTTGTTCAACAAGCTTACCCAAATAATCCTTGCTGACCCAATCTACCCTCTACCTGGCAAGAAATATGTTACCTGCTTACCATTTTGGTGCTTTATTCAGTTTTGTCTTTTAATTTACCCCAAATATTTCTTCCCTTTTAATTGCAGTTCCTTAGAATGGCAAGGTTCTCGTACAGTGCTATGCACACAGACCGTATCCATCTTGCTAAATTAACATGAACTGATGGAAAAAAGGCAGACATGTTCAGATTACGTATTTTCATCCCTGGATATGTAAAATCTGGTCAAAATTGGAAGGGAGAAAGTACAATGGTCACCATTTGCTGATGACATGATACTTCATAGAGAAAAACCCTAAAGTCTCCACCCAGAAATGATTGATTAATATGAGGAAATTCCAGATTCAACTACAGATTTATACAATTCCTTTTATAAAGTCATCCTCCATGAGTCTGATGGGATCTTTGGCAGAGTCAGGGCAATAGTCTCAAATCATTAAGTTCAGAAACTTCAATACGGTTTGTTGGCATAGTAGCTCCTTACAATTTTACACAAAATGCCTCATCGCTGTGTGGGACGGGTCCTAGTGTTGTCAGGACCAAGTGTGGCTCTGGACCTGTCTCCGCTCACCAAAGCAGCTTTGCTCTGACCTGATGGAATCTTAACCACGCCCTGATATGTGCAGCTTTAGTTTCACTTTCCCACACCGCAGCTGCAGGATGTCACCATGCTGTAAGTGACAAACACATGACATTATGCCCTCTTGTTAGACTCACTTCCTCTCTTAATGATTACACTTAGTTATTTTTCTTCACATCCTGCTTGCTCATGACTCATTTTCAATTATGAGTCAGATTTCTTCTGGAGTTTAATTGCTCCTCTAGTTGAAGATGATAAATTAATTTACTTATTAACTCTTGAGCACCTTTAAAGTCTGTGAATTTGGTGCCGTTTCCTATTTTATTTTCTGTGGTGGAGGGCTGGTGTTTTACATGAATTGTAGCAATGAGTGAGAGTGAGGAATACTGTAGGTTAAAACTGTAGAAAGTCAGTGCTTCTCTCCTGTATAAAGCTTTTCTGGCGTGAAAAGGCTCATGCTAATTCAAACACACCTGGTCCCAAGCCCCTGCATTATTGAAATGCTCTATCTTTTGATTATTTTTAACATTATTATTTATTTCCTTGGGAAAACATACATTCTGTATGTAAAGTATTTATAGATAAATCCCAAGATTCCTAAGCTCCTGTACTGTTTAGTCTCACAAACACTGATAAAAATTTGGTCATGTGGTTTAAGCTTACATTTTACTTTCTTATTATCATTCCATCCTTCAATCCATGTCAATTATTACTCTCACTATTATAAATGATCTTATAGAAGATGGAAATATGAAGGTTGCAGCCAGCATATTTTAAAATTAAGATTTTTATTTTTTAGAGCAGTTTAAGTTTTATGGAACAATTGGCTGCAAGTACAAACAAATCCCACATTACCATTCCCCACAGTTTCCCCTGTTAGTAACATCTTGCTTTAGTGTGTTACATTGGTTTCAATTGCTCAACCAATATTGGTACGTTAGTATTAGAAGTCTGTATTTGAGGAGCAAAGTCAATACAATGGACAAAAGGTAGCCTTTTCCACAAAGGATGCAGGAACAATTGGACATCAATAAGCAAAACATTGAATCTAGACACAGCCCTTCCCCCTTCACAAACATTGATTCAAAATGGATCATAGACCAAAATGTAAAATGCAAAACTGTAATATACTTAGACAATAACACAGGAGAAAATTTAGATGACCTTGGGTAAGACAATGGGTTTTTAGATAATGACACCAAAGACATCATCCATGAAAGAAATAATAACTGTCCAAAGCAAAAGCAAACAAACAAAAGAGAGAGAGAGAGAATCAGAAGGCAAGCCACAGACTGGGAGAAAATCTTCATAAGGACATAATTGACAATGAACTCATCCAAAATACACAAAGAGCACTTAAAACTCAATAAGAAACCAAGGAACCCAGTTAAATAACAGGCAAAATAAATCAACAGATACCTCACCAAAGAAGATACACAGATGGCAAATAAGCACAGGAAAAGGTGTTCTATGTCCTATGTCACCAGGGAATTGCAAATTAAAACAACAACGAGATATTAGAAGGGCCAAAATCCAAAACACTCACATCATCAAATGGAGCAACAGGAACTCTCGGTCACTGCTGATGGGAATGCAAAATGGTGCAGCTACTTTGAACGACAGTTTAGTGGTTTCTCACAAAACTAAACATACTCTCACCATACGATCCAGCAATCCTGCTCCTGATAGTAGCTCAAAGCAGTCAAACTTATGTTCGCACAAGCCCTGCACATGGGTATTTATAGCAGTTTTATTCATAATTGCCAAAACTTGGAAGCAACCAAGACATCCTTCAGTAGGAGATGGATAAATAAACTGGTGCATCCAGACAATGGGATATTATTCAATGTTAAAAAGAAATGAGCTGTCAGCCGTGAAGAGACATGGAGGAGACATAACTGCACGTTACTAAGTGAAAGAAACAAATCTGAAAATGATTTCAGTTTGATTTCAGATGAAAGCTATCTAAGATGCATCATATCATCATGTATAAGATATTATATGATGTGTTTACATGTGTTTGACATATAATACGTTAATATTTCTCATCTGTGTTTTATTATATAATCCCCTCCCCATTTGTAATAGTCAACACTGGAAGGAAAGGTGGAATTTTAGCACGAAACCTTTTGAATGTTTTGCTCAGGTGGGTTTAAGAAGAAAATACTGATCAGTGAATACACAGAAAATTTAAACAGAATTTGAAAAAATTTGTTATGACGATTACATAGTATGTAATAATTCAATAATGACTAAAGATAGAGGCTTATAAAATGTATGCAAAGTAATTAAATGCATCGAGCTGGTTTCAGACACTTGTACTGCTGCGCTCACGTGGATTCTGGTAGTTTCTTTTAAGACAAAATATAGTTCTGTGGTTACTACTTCACCTAATTAATGTTTGTTTCTTCTTCCTTATTTTTCCCTACCTTCCTTCGTTTATTATTTTAGTAAATTAATATTTATGTGATATCTTTGTGTTGGAACAGTTGGGGAGTGCTAACTTAACGTAAATATCTTTCTAGGAACATAAATTTATTTGCTAAAAATCTGGATGCAGTGATTACTAAAGCACTCTCCAGTCTCCGTATCCATAATATTATGCCAAAACAGGACAGATCAATGGACTTATTAATTTATTTCTGTGTTTCTGACGCTGTGACAAATGCTTAGGTTGGAGGGATGAAAAGGATCAAATAACAATACTTCTCTCGCGTAGTCCGAACAAATTGGAAATTTGCCTGGTATGGATAACATGATTTTACAACTGGAAACTGTGTGAAGACAACTTACAATTTTCATGGTTTCTCACAGCCCCTGCAAGGGAAACATCTATGTTTCAAAGGTATTGATCAAGTCTTCTTATGAAATTAAGAACCTTACCTGTGACATTTTTCATCATTCTAGAATACTCATTTTAATGATGAAATAAGGATGTTAGTCACTCATTTTATATGTCTCCTCCTGCTGTTTGGGGCATACATAGAGTCTAGAAATCCTTTATAATGCAATTAGGGATTTCTTCCCCAATATGTTTATGTGCCCAGTGAGAGTAGTTGAAAATATTTATGTTATTGAATTCTCTTCTGAGAATATTACTTCTTTAAATTTTATTGACACATCGGAAATCTCAGAGTCTACTGATACTTTATAACATACATCCATGATACTTAGGTAAAATTATAAACCTCAAAGGTGTGATTAGGGGACTCTATGAAATCCACGTTGAAACAACATAGACTAGCTCTGATAAACTCACCTTAGGAAAAAGCATTTACTTCTTCTACCTACATCTTGGGATTCCAGCAAATTACCGTCTGTAATGAACTGCAGGTATTTTTGATGAGCACAGGGACGAGCATTTTGCTGTTTATCATTTTTCCTCTACCAATGTGACATCTCTGCTGATCACTTGTATAATGGCTAATTTGCAGCTTATCATCAGTCCTAGCTTCTTAATAAACGTCTCATTAAGTGACAGGAGCTGTCACTTTGCCTCCAAGTTCCCTCTTCCCAGTAGAATCTGCAAACATTCTGGGGAAAAAAAAAAAAAACAAAAACAAAGCTGGACGTCAGACGTGTCATTTGCAATCATGTTCCAATGCTTCAGAGGGGGCGTGTTAAATAAATGCCCTTCACAACTCATTACTGCAAACTGGACACGTGTAATTAGTCACCGCATTGTTTTCACATTTTAGGCCTTGGATACGTGACTGTACTGGGCAGATTAAGAAGGTGTCAAAGTGAGAGAGGCATGCTTGTTTCGGAGGGATGCTCCAGTTGAGGATGGTGACCATGATGACTTAAACACTGTATCCATACACCAGTTGATCAAAGCATTGAAAGACACCCAGAAAACACATGTGACCACAGAGGTAAACGCTCAGACAAAGCCGAAAGCTTACTGAGCAAACTATTTCCAGAATCTTTAAGAATAATGAGCATGAAGAAAGACCTAGGGGCTCTTCACTGGGTGAAAAGTGATGGTCTATAAGCCGCCTCCTCTCTTTTTAACCATCAACATGCATGGCAGGTGAGGAACCAAGATTCAGTTCATAAAAAAAAAGGGGAGAAGTGATCTCACGTCTTCAAAATACCCGTTTCAGAAAAGCATGCATCACATTGCAAAATGAGATTTGTGTTGGTGGGTGATTTTGCTGTAAAGTTGTTGTGATAAGCATCACCAATCTGTATAATAACTTCTGAGGCAGACTTCTTGGAAACTAAGTTAAATGTAGTAATAAGAATAATCTTATTGTAGTTTAACTTTTTTCTTCATAACGACAAAAGCTCAGTTGGTCAGACCTAAATCATTGTCATAATATGGGAAAAAGAGGAAAACGTACTCTTATCTCTGTGCTATAGGGAGCAGAGACACCCTTTGTTTGAGAAATCAGGCTGGAAACAGCCATTTGACTATATTATTATTATTAAGTGGAAAATGTTCCTTGACTTTTTTGGGGGGGTGTTAATTTTTTTTAACAACTTTATTGGAGTATAATTGCTTTACATTGTTGTGTTAGTTTCTGCTGTATAACAAAATGAATCAGCTCTACGTATACTTATATCCCCATATCCCCCCCCTCTTGCGTCTCCCTCCCACCCTCCCTATCCCACCCCTCTAGGTGGTCACAAAGCACTGAGCTGATCTCCCTGTGCTATGCGGCTGTTTCCCACTAGCTATCTATTTTACATTTGGTAGTGTATATATGTCAATGCCACTCTCTCACTTTGTCCTTGACTTTTAAATGATATCTAGTTTCAATCGTTTCAAAGGTAGTTTATTTCTCAGGGCACACAATCTCTCTAAGTCTTTTTATTTGAGTATAAAATACATTTGGAGAACAGCACATTATCATAAGTAGACAGCTTGATAAATATTTACAAAATGAGCACACCAGCATAACCATGCCCCACACAGGGTGTGGAGCAGACCAGTGTTCTAGAAGAAATGCTTGTGTTTCCATCTAGTCACTAACTCTGCCAAGAATCACCAGTCTTGTTTCTAACATCATAGATTATAGTGCGTGCTTCGACCATTTTATAAATGGAAACCTACAGTATTCCTTTTTCAAAGTGGTTGACTTTTTTCAACATTTTGTTTGTTAGATTCATAGATTTTGTGATCAAGGGATTTTCTTTGTTTTCAATACTGTCTAGTACTCACTCTATAGCATGACTATACCACGAAACATGTATCCATTCTACTGTTGATGGGCATTTAGGTAGTTTGCAGTTTGGCGACATTTCATGTAGTGATGTCATGAGCATTCTTATGTATGTCTTTGATTGGCTGGGGTATTGGGTGCATAAGTTAAGTTCTATTGGTTACTGTCAAACAGATTTCCAGACTTGTTAATCAAAATTACACTGACTTCAGCAGTGTAGGAGGGCTCTGTTCCATATGCTCATTAATCCTTTGTCTTCTTCTTTAGGCTTTCTTGTAGGTATGCAGAGATATCTTATCATGGTTATAATTTGCATTTCTCTGAGGACTGATGAAATTGAGCACCTCTTCATATATTTATAGGCCATTTTAATAACCTTTTTATGAACTGTATATTCAAGTCATTATCCATTTTTTCCATTGGCTTGTCTTTATGTATTCTGCATAGAAGGCATTTGTTAAATTATATAACCTTTTACAATGACTAAAATATGCAAATACTTGGCACTCATCTTGGGTTTTCATTGATGATTGCCCAGAGCCTGTTCATTTCAGGCACTTGAGATACTATTCTGTCTAAATAGAGAACCTAAGACCAATTAATGGTGCTCCTGCTTTTAAAATTAGATATTTCCATTGTCATAGGCAAAGTATTATACTAATATTCCCCCTAAATAATTAAGAATAGAATTAACACATATGGCATATAAATATATGCCACTCTCTTTAAATCATTGTTGAATATATACAAACATTTTAAGTTTTTTGAACTTGGTAAATGTTTGACATTACTACTGTGAATTTTCAAGATTTCTAATATATTATTTAAAATTCAAGCTTTCACTATAGTTATTACATCTCATTGCTTCTTTTTAGAATAAAGGTATCTTTCAAAACTTTTACCTAGCATTGGTTTGGAGTTTGCCAGTACCCTATAATTTGATTAGGGACACTAAGAGTAAGTCATATTTTCTTTTAAAATTGTTACCTTTCTTTAAAAGGGCATCTTTTTATGTCAACCTTTGATATTAAATGGTATAAAATTTTTGTCAATACATACATACCTCTTTTCTGATAATTTCCACTTTCTCTCTTGTAATAGTGTGAGTCTTTCACAAAAATAACATGAATTTGTGTGATGTCTCACTGTATTTTATGTAAAACAAAAACAGAATGATTTCTAGATGCATAGAAAGAGGTAATGATTATAGAACGTTAGGTCATTTAATTCTTACTGCAATTTTCACCATAACATTATATGGTAGGCAATTTTATCTACTATATGTATTATGTAACTCATAATTAGAGAAGTAAGCAAGCAGCTTCTCATATGTAATGCTACGGACTGAACTGGGTCCTCCCAAAATTCATATGTTGAAGCTCAAACCCCCAGTATGACTTTATTTGGAGGTAATTAAGGGGATAATTAAGGTTAAGTTAGGTCAGAAGGGTTGGGTCCTAATCTGATAGAACTGGTGGACCTATAAGGAGAAGAGGAGACACCAGTGATCTCTCTCCACCATGTGAGGCCACAGTGAGAAGGCTGCTGTTGGCAAACTAGGGAGACAGCCCTCACTAGAACCCAGCTGTGCTGGCACCTGATCTCAGACTTCCACCCCCTGCTCCTGCACTACGAGAAAATAAATGTCTGTCATTGAAGCCACCTGGTCTGCAGTATTTTGTTGTGGCAGTGTAAGCTAATTCATACCAGCAAGACTCTTTTGTGTATCATCTAAAAATCTCTCTGAAACAAGTTTAATTATTGTTTGAAATTGCATTGAATCTACTGATCAGCTTTAAAAAAACTAATACACGTTCGTTTTTGAATCTTTCTATCTATGAGCATTGACCTACTGCTCCGATGAGTATTTTTAACAACTTTCAATAAAGGCGAACATATCTATCTATCAATATCTTGTACATATTTGTATTTTTAAGTTCCTTATATTTTTCTTGCTATTGTAAGTGGTATATTTTAAAAGTATTTAAATTTTTGTTTGTTAATGTTATATACAAATGCTATTAATTTGAATATTAAACTTTGATATAAGAATGATACTAAAATCTCATTAATTCTGGTAATGTATTTGTAAAATCTATGTTTTTTAATTGTTAATAAAATTACATCTTCCTTTTCCAGTCTTTGTGTACTTTATTTTTCACTTTAAGTGAAGTAACTAAATGTTTAATAAATTATGAATAAAATAGATAATAGTAAGCTTTCATCAAACCCATGAAGCTTTGCCACACAGATACTGGTGGCACATTCTGAGAAGTGGGGGCCAAATGTCAATTGATTACTAATTCTGCAAGGGAGTTGCCATTTTTCTGTCACCAACTTGACAAAAACTTCTTGGACTGCATTTTGAGACAAAGTAAGGATAGTCAATTCCCTTAGAGTCCCTTGGAGATGCCCATATTTAATACACATTCAAGTTTCTATTATATCGTGTCAACATTCATCCTATTAATTATAGGTAACATCTACTTGCAGTGAGGATGACAGCTCATTTCTACAAAATTGTAGAGTTTTGAAGGTGGATGGGCTCTTACAACAGACAAGCAGGAACATTGCAAAGATTTTCCCCACGATTTTCCAGAGGCCTTAACATTTGCTGGGTCAGTATCTTACCACACTCAGGTTGGTTGGTTTGCTTTCGCCAGTCTCATCTTTGCTAACATGTGTTGTTTCAAGAAATATAATACAAGACAGTTTTAGTGTTTCACAATCCATTTTATGAAAGTCTTCAGGTCATATATATTTTGGCATTCAGAATTGTCAGAATTTTAGAAAGAAGATATGTGCATAGACCATCTATAATCCCAGCATAAAGTAGCATCACAAGATCAAATATATATTGCGCTGGCAGTGGAATATATGGATAACTACAGAAAGTAAGATTAAAGAAAAAAGACTATAAATAGTCTCATGTCAGGTCAGGTTTATTCTCTAAAAATGTTTGGAATCCAACTTATAACAAATGAAAACTTTTGGCTTTTTTGAAATATTTAGACTTTGCAACTGCACATAAGTGATTATTAATATTAGTGAAATTAAAAAATTATAGACCAGAAGATAAAAGCCTCAGAAAGATCTCTCTCACCATTTGAATCCCAAGAGCTTTCCAATGGAAAACACCTACTAGTTTGTCTAGCCATTATTCTAACACAGCACTCAAGTCAATGCAAGAAAATTACGACGTGGCATCTGTGATGGGGGTTGGAAGTGGTAAGTTCTAACCTAAGTCCCATACATCTCATCTTGGAGAGTATGAATACAGCATTAATTGCACTGAAGATCAAGTTTGCAAAGCTCATTGCCCAAGGTCACACAACCCAGGAAATGGTAGAACTATAGAATGCCCAGTCTATACAATGCTAGAGTACACACCTGTTCCTTACAACTGGAAAATGATATAAACACAGGGTACAACATATGCCAAGGGGGGGTTACCAAGTGAAACTAGGACATAATCCTTCTCGGCAAGTTAAGGAAAAAAATATCCCAAATACCAGTAGAATACAGAATACCTTCTGTGCCATTTCCAGCGGCAAGCAGAGAAGAACTCGGAAAACCTGAGATAAAAATCCCTAAAGTCAGACCCCTTCTCTCCTCACCAGCACCTTCTCTTACTCCACAGCCCTCCTCCTCAGTGTCCCGCAAACCCACCCATTGTTCAGAGCTCCGATAAGGCTCACCTCTGCCACCACCAACCGACCCCTCCCTCAAAACACTTCAGAGCTTAGAGGCTGTGCAACACAAATTGGCATTTAAATTTGTTTTTTTGGAGCTCACCAATTATTTATGTGCAATGATCAACTAGAATCAAAGCTCCATAAGGGCATACATGTGCTTTATATATTTTTACTCTATTCCCAAGACTGTCTAGCAGAGTTGTGTATAAATAAAATATTTCTGGGTAGCTTTGACCACTGGATGCCACTTGATACTGGTGGCTGAATGACCATCTTTGGGATTTAGAGACAAATCACTTCTGCATTTAGAATACCCTCTAGAATGCATGCCACCACCTCCCATTTAAAATAATTTCCAAATCTGGAAATTTAAATTCTCCACCCATTTCTCAATGAGCTACTATAGCCTCAGTAGTGAAGCCATTTTGGCCCCTAAGAAGTTGGGTTGTTTTTACTGCTGCATCTCCTCTGTCCTGAGAAAAACATTTAAAGAGACCCCAAAGCTGAAGCCAGAGCATTGCTGCCCTGCTGAGCTGTTGCTCCTGGGAACCGGCCAGGGCTCTGGCACCGAGGGTGGAAGGGCCACTGAGCTGAACAAAAGCACCATGTAGCTGGGAAAGGAAGGGGCTGAGCACAGCAGCCAATTTGGCAAGAGAGTTGAGAACTGAAAACCAAAGTACATGTGAGTGCCTCCAGAGCTTTCACAGTGTTTACTCGTGTGTGTGTGTCCTGTGTCTGTGTGTTCAAACTCCAAGCTATTTCCACACAGTAGATGCCAGAGTGGCACACCTTCTCTGCTGCAGCTAAGACTACTTGAAATCATACATTGAACTCCAGAATTTTAAGGGATCGAGACGGAACAGATATTATTGTGAGATGAATTATTTCCCTAAAAAAGATATGTTGGAGTCCTCACTCTCATTACGTCAGAAAGTGACCTTATGTGGAAATAGGGTCTTTACAGAGATATCAAGTTAAGGTGAGCTCATTAGGGTGCACCCTAATCCAGTATACCTGGTGTCCCCTTATAGGGACATTTGGACACAGAGACAGGTATAAAGGGAAAAGACCTCATGAGATGGGTTCTCGAGGGAAGCCAATGAACACTAAAGATTGCAGCCCTCACCAGATGCCGAGAGAGACCTGGACAGATTCTCCCTCAAAGTCTTCCAAAGCAAGCAACCCTGATGACACCTTGGTCTCGAATTTCTAGCACCCAGAACTGTGAGACAATAAATTTCTGTTGCTTTAATTCATCCTCTTTGCAGATCATTCACACCCATTCCTGATTTATGATCACCAGGCAAAGTTCTCTAGAGTCATGCCTTTTATTCTTCCCACCCATTTCTTCTCATCTCAAAAGATAGTAGACTTCTCGGGGCTTCCCTGGTGGCGCAGTGGTTGAGAGTCCGCCTGCCAATGCAGGGGACACAGGTTCGTGCCCCGGTCCGGGAAGATCCCACATGCCGCAGAGCGGCTGGGCCCATGAGCCATGGCCGCTGAGCCTGCGCGTCTGGAGCCTGTGCTCCACAACAGGAGAGGCCACAACAGTGAGAGGCCCGCGTACCACCAAAAAAAAAAAAAAAAAAAATGGCAGTAGACTTCTATCCGAAGGACCTAGATTCTGGAATCCTCACCCTCAGAACCTGGCTGTGTGACCAGGAGATGCCAGCAACTTCTGTGGGTCTCAAAGGCCTTGGCTGACAAAGGGGAATAACGTACCTACACAAATACAGGCAAAGGATCTGTTGGCTTGAGGGTTCTTACAGTTAGGAGTCCTTAATGTAATGAAGAAATAATGGTGTGAAGAGAAGCTCAGTGTAGGGAAAACTACCAACAGAGTGTTAGTCATAAGACGTACAGCCTAGGGACTTCCCTGGTAGCGCAGTGGTTAAGAATCCGCCTGGCAATGCAGGGGACACAGGTTCGGGCCCTGGTCCGGGAAGATCCCACATGTCACGGAGCAACTAAGCCCGTGCGCCACAACTACTGAGCCTACGCTCTAGAGCCCATGAGCCACAACTACTGAGCCTGTGTGCCACAACTACTGAAGCCCGAGGGCCTAGAACCAGTGCTCCACAACAAAGAGTCGCCCCCTCTCACCGCAACTAGAGAAAGCCCGTGCACAGCAACGAAGACCCAACACAGCCAAAAATAAATAAATAAATTTATTTTAAAAAAAAAAAAAGATGTACAGCCTATCCGACAGGTACATGAAAAGGTGCTCAACATCACTAGTCATCAGGGAAACGCAAATCAAAACCACAGTGAGATGTCACCTCACACTTGTTAGAATGTCTATTATTGGAAAAGACAAGAAATAACAAATGTAGATGAGGAGGTGAAGAAGCGGAAACCTCTCTATTCCTCTTGGGAATATAAATTGGTGCAGCCACTATGAAGAGCAATATGGAGATTCCTCAAAAAATTAAAAACAGAACTACCATGTGATCCAGCAATCCTACTTCTAGGTGTTTATCTGAAGAAAATGAAATCAGGATCTTGAAGAGATGTCTGTACTCCCACGTTCACTGCAGCATTATTCACAATAGCGAAGATTTGGGAGAAAACCTAAGTGTCTGTCAACAGCTGAACGGATAAAGAAAAATGTGATATATATAGATATATATATATATATGGAATATTATTATGGAATATTATTCAGCCATAGAAAAGAAGGAAATACTGCCATTTGAAGGCGTTATGCTAAGTGAGTTAAGTCAGAGAAAGACAATTATACTGCATGATCTCCCTTATATGTGGCGTGGTGGTTACCAGGGGCTGGAGGGTGGGGGGATTGGGGAGATGTTGGTCAAAGGGCACAAACTTCTACTTATAAGATGAACAAGTTCTGGAGATCCAGTGTGCAGTGTGGAAACTGTAGTTAATGCTGTACTGTGTACTTGAAATTTTCTAAGGGAGTAGATCTTAGGTGTTCGCACCACACGTGCTCACAAAGGGTCAGGAGGATTGACGGATGTGTTCATTAGCTTGACTGTGGTGATCATTTCACGGCATATTCGTATACCAAACATCACCTCCTATACCTTCAATAAATATTAATACAGTGCCTACTTGTGAATTATACCTCGACACAGTTGAAAACACCCAACATACCAATGCCCACCCCACACTTGAGGCCTGGCTGAAGCATGTTTCAGGCCTGTCCACACTCTACACGTCCCCGGCAGCCAGGTACTCGATGCTTCAGCTGCTCTCTTTGCTCCCACAGGACAGGATGCTCTGGGACAGCCTGTCGTGTCCCTGCAGGTCTGGGCTCTGCAAACTGACCCAACTCGGTCCTGCGGGCCCTCCCAAGACCCGCACTCCCTACCAGTTCGTGTTCAATGATAGTCTGTGCCAGGTAAAATGGGGATGTGTCGTGAAGCTCCGAAACCTGAGAACTCCCTTTGAGGGTGCAGATGAGTGCCTGAAAATATTTAGACAAACTCACAAGCTTGCTTTCCCCACTAGGTGCGATGGATAGGACATGGCCCTTTCCTTACCCTTTCCTGTGACTCCTAACACAGGGGCCGAGAGGAAGTAGGAAGCCTTCTACTATTCTGTGGATGCATGACGGTGCATTCATCGAGGGCTGGATAAACGCATGAGGACTTCAGAGGGCGAGAAATGGTTAAATTGAAGTTGCTGACAACACCTTAGGAGGCGCAACCAGGAAGAGGTTGTTTACACATGTGGTTTGTAAACACTCAAAACTGAACAAAACAATGGATTCACAGAACACCTGACCGTGCATCTGACTTCACCTCTCTGAAAATATCTTTAATGGTCCACCAAAATCAATGTAAACTTGTAACGACCCTCTACAGTCTTTAAAAAATAAATGTGCCACACTAGAATCTTCATCTGGAATGTCTGAGTTATACACGATAGTAAACTAGGAAAAAAAAACACTTCCGGGAGCCAATTGTTTTACTAAAGAAAAAGTGCAAGTATCCCATTGTCTGGAAATGTTGTACAAGTATGTTTTTATGGATTAAATTTTTGTCATACACTAGCATCAAGATTCTGTCACATTTCAATGTTATTGATTTGAAACACAAGTGGATTTTGATATCATTTATTCTGGGCTACACACTGTGTAATTATTCAAATGCTTCATTTTCATTTGGGCCTTCCTATTTGTTTTAAATGTTATTACTTGCTTCAGTGCTTTTTCATTTTAGTGAACACACTGATAAATATTTCTATCAATTGCAGATGTGTTTTTTGCATAAGTAACTAAAATGCTAGTACCGTGGTTTAATACAATATTAGACACCACGGGATCCCATTGCAGCAATTAGAAAGTTTGTCTGCATTTGTGTAATCATAAAGGCCTTATGGAATGGTTTAAAGTGTGCTTATAATTAGTAATTTTAATGCTTCATATCTTTCCAAAAAGCCTTAGGCACAAAGCCAGGGCTGATCCTAGGTAAAATGGGGACATAAACTAAATTCGCTTTTCTTATTTTGTATCCTTTCATCTCTGCTTATTACCGATATCCCAAGTCTGGATCGAGGCACCCTGAGTTGGGTCAGGCTTGCAGATACTGCTTTTTTTTCACACCGTCCTGGCCACCTCCTGTTTGGTCAGTTTCCCTCTCACCGATTCCTTGGGAGTTGCCTGCTTTGTTTGTTTCTATTGTAGGTTGACCAAACGCTCTTAAGAGAATGTAGGGCACATTCAACACAAACTAGATGGGATGGGCAGCTGGCAGATCCTAGTAGACCACAGGGTGTAAACTGCTGGGTGAACTGTCCCATTATCCTTATAATTTTACTACTAATGCAGTTCCTGCACTCACACAATTGACTCTTCATTGTATTTTCACCAGTGACAAAGAAAGTGAAGTACCCTTTCTTCTGTTAAATAAAACTGAATTTATCCAAGCAAGAGAGGGAGAATATTCTTCTAGATTCCTTGAACAGGATCAGAGTGACCCAAGGGAAGAAAGCTTTGAGTTGCTAGACACACCCTGCTGGACCACAGAACTGAAGTGGAGGCTGCCGTGCACCCTTCTCCCCGACCTTGCCACGTGCTGCTTCCTGCAGGCATCTGCTTGTACTTCCACACAAAAGATTGACAAAAAAAAGGAAGAGAATTAGTTTCTCTTGTTTTTGGCTCTCATTTATGTTAGGGATTTATAGGTCCACAATGGAACATGAAAATGTGCCTATTTATGCAAATACACTTGGATAGTACTGCAAGTTATGAAGTAGCAAGCTGGTATCCATTATTTTTCATTGTCAGTGTTTCAATAATTACCA